>NC_051315.1:134320402-134627603 GCF_015220235.1 Choloepus didactylus | reverse complement strand
TCCTGGGTGGCCCCCCGGCATCTCTCCTACCCCCCAGGGGCCCCTAGCCCCTCTCCTTCCCCTGGGGGACCCCCGGCCCCTCTCCTCCCCTTGGGCAGCCCCCGGCCCCTCTCCTCCCCCTGGGGGACCCCAGGCCTCTCTCCTCCCCCTGGGGAACCCCCAGCTCCTCGGGACCAGCAGTGGGAACAGCCCAGGTGTTGGGCTCTGCCCTGCGGAGCAGTGAGACCCCCCTGGTGTTGATGGCACTGGGTTTAGCACCTCAGCGGGCTCTGGTGGCTGTGGAACGTCCCGGCTGGTGCTGAGGAGCCCCTGAAGCTCCCTGCTCCCCTTCCCGTGAGCAGCCCGGTCTGCAGTCCGGACTCGGGGTGGTCAGCCCCCAACTCGGTCTCTTCTTCCTGAGGAAGGCGGCACCCTGCCCCCCGCGAGGCTGGATTCAGAGAGGAGGAGCCCGAGGGAGCCGCGCGCGGGGGGCCCCTGCCTCGAGGGGGTCTCCTAGGGCCGCCTGCCCACCATGACCTGCGCCATCAGCTGCGCCGGGTGCCCCCGCCCTCCCCTCCATCTGCAGAGTCAGGCCGCCCTCGGGCCCCTCCGCCGCAGAAAACGCTCCTCAAGACCCGGGCCCAACCCCCCGTTTACTCTGGGGCTCGTAAGACAGACTTGGAATTCGCTTTGCTCTGGTGTGAGCTTGAAAACTACTTCTGGTGCTGAGTTCTATATAATTAAAGGGCTATCAGCGTGTGAGCAGAAAGGGTAAGCGTTTTCTAGCTCTCGCTCTGCTTTTGTACACGTGCATGTTTTGTTTCCTCTGACTTGGAAACACATCTGAGTGATGGATGTGTGGAAGTTGTAGAACCATTTAGCCAAGTGGCCAGGCTACTTCATTAATTTATTTTCTAGAACATTTTCCAAATTAAAGCAGCTTTGTTAGTAAACAGTTACTCTGCCTTGGACTTTGTGACTTGTTCCACACTGCCGGTGTGAGAGGCACTGTGTTCCTTTATCTTTCCCAAATTCAGTCAAATCCACCTCTATGTCCCTACTCGCCACGGCTGCAGGAAAAGTCCAGTGTCCGTTGGTTTGGGGGTCCCTCCCGGGAAGGGCCTGGGGCTCCACAGGCCTGCTCAGTCCGAGGGGAACGGGCAGGCCCCTGCCCTCACACCACCGCACCCCTGCCTGCCCTCGCCAGCCTGAGGCTTTTTTAGTCAGGGTTCTCCAGAGAAACAGGACGGACAGGAGATATATATATATATATATATATATACATATATGTAAATATTAAGAGATTTCTTACAGGAATGCCAGTTGGCAAGTCTGAATTCCATAGGGCAGGCTGCAAGGTGGGAACTTGATGAAGGTGACAATGAATTCCCCAGAAGTGGAATGGCTGAAGTAGAGATAAAAATTCTTTGTGGCTGCTGAAATCCTCAGACTCTCCAAATGATCAGATGAGGAGTCTGCCCTAACTGATGAAGGCAACCACCTTTGTTGACTGTAGATGTCGTCAGCCAAAGGCCATCAACTGCCTAATGATTTAAGTCCACGAAATGCCCCCCACAACAGTCAGGCCAGTGCTTGCCTGACCAAACATCTGGACACGAACCCAGCAGTGGACATGCGTACTCAGCCATCTCAGCATCTCACCTCACAGATCTGCAGCCACCCCAGGCCTCTCCCCCGACTCCACGAGGCGCTGCGAGCACTAACTGCCCTTTTCTGTCCTGCTCCGGCCACACTCAGCTGGGCTGACGCGTGCCCCTCTCACCACATCAGCCTCTACGGCATGTCTGGGTGCTGGAGGGGAGGGTGCTCAGTGCAGAGAGGGGAGCCTTTTCTTCGCCCTGTTGAGACAGCAAGAAGAAAACGAGAACCAAAACCATGACCCCCCTCTTTCCCATCAGTCGTCACTGGCACAGACCTTTTCTGAGGCTCCCAGAGCTCCTCTGGCCTAAAGCCCCTGGGTGATGCCCTGGGCCAGGCCACTTCTGGGAGGGTCCCATGTTCCTTTTCCAGGATTCACTTGGGAGGCACTGCTTTTAGTTTTGGTTAAAATACTAAAAACTAATACTATTTTTAGTGTTTAGGAGAATGAGAGCCCAGTTATTTTTAGTCCTGACTAATAAGCTGTGAATTGTCACCATCCCCTTCCTCTAAGTGCTGCTCAGTTTTCCCTGCATCACGAGGGACTGAGGGGGACCCTCCTCCATCAGCGGCAGCTCAGAGGTGGTGTTTTAGAAGTTTGGCTTTTCCTTTTGAAGCGTGTAGTAAAAAGTGAAGTTAGTGATATTTACTCTTCAGAATTCAAATGGGTTTCCAGATGTTCTAAGAACTGTTTCTCAGGAGTGAAATTAAAGTTTTCTTTGTAGTGATTATGATGCTTATAAAATGCCCTAGAAGTTACACAAAGTTTTCTTCAGACAGGTGTGCAGTGGCCTGAAATTCAGTCTTAGCACTCCAAGAACTATGATGGTAGAAGTTCTGCTACTTGGAGAGTGTTCTCAGCAGAAAGGACCCAGAGAAAAAGCGCTGAGGCTGTTAATTCTCTCTGTGTTTCAAGTATGGGTCCAGGGAATAGTTTTCGTAAAAGACTGAAGATGCTGTCAATTCTGTAGCAATCCTTGCATGCCAAATGTCACTTTATTTCCAGAGTTCGGTAACTGTTTAGGTTCCTCGATTCCTTCCAGTGAGGGGGAGTAGCAGACAAGGATTTTCTGAGGCTTTGGTGTAAAAGCATTAACATAATTTATCTTGAAGTCTTAATAGTTGAGTATTTAAAGAAGGAAATTAGATATAAAACAACAGAACCTACCAGCCCTTTAATTCCACACAGATTACTGCAGTTCTTTTCTTTATATAATCCTTTGTCCTCTCTGCCGAGATACTTTCACATGGAGACTTGGTCGCCCAGCTCCTTGCCTGACCAGGAACAGGCACTCGAAACGTGTCTCCACCCCAGAACCAAGTCCTTTTTCTCAGTTCAGAAAGAAGTAGCAAAAACATGAAGAAATGGCAATAAATTAAGGCTTGGTGTTTGCACACCTTGGCTTTATTCTTTTTCACAGCTACCTCATTTTTTTCCCCCAATAATTCAATTTTATTGAGATATATTCACATACCATGCAGTCATACAAAGCGTACAGTCAGTTCACAGTACCACCATATAGTTGTGCATCCATCACCAAAATTAATTTTTGGACATTTTTATTACCACACACACAAATGTAATAAGAATAAAAATTAAAGTGAAAAAGAACAATTAAAAAAGATCACTGAGTGCTTTTTTTTTTTTTTTTTGCCCGTTTTTCTACTCATTCATCCATACACTGGACAAAAGGGAGTGTGGTCCATGGTCCATCTCATAAGCTACATTTTTATACAATCATCTTCAAGATTCATGGGTTCTGGGTTGTAGTTTGATAGTTTCAGGTATCTACCACCAGCTACCCCAATTCATTAGAACCTAAAAAGGGTTGTCTAAAGTGTGCATAAGAGTGCCCACCAGAGTGACCTCTCGGCTCCTTTTGGAATCTCTCTGCCACTGAAGCTTATTTCATTTCCTTTCACATCCCCCTTTTGGTCAAGAAGATGTTCCCCATCCCACGATGCTGGGTCTAGATTCCTCCCTGGGAGTCATATTCCACGTTGCCAGGGAGATTCACTCCCCTGGGTGTCTGATCCCACGTAGGGGGGAGGGCAGTGATTTCACCTGCCAAGTTGGCTTAGCTAGAGAGAGAGGGCCACATCTGAGCAACAAAGAGGCATTAGGGAGGAGGCTCTTAGGCACAATTTCAGGCAGGTCTAGCCTCTCCTTTGCAGCAACAGTCCTCCCAAGGGCAAGTCCTGTGATTGAGGGCTCAACCCATCAAACCACCAGTCCCCCATGTCCATGAGCACACCAGCAACCATCCAGGAGAGAAAGGCCAATACTCCTGCACTCTCCACCAGCGATGTTCACATTGGTGAGCTACCTCCTTTTGAAAGATGCCTTAGCTCTGCCCCTGAACTACTGAAGCGAAGATCTGAGTTTAAGAATGAAAACCCCTCAGGCCGAAACACTGCTGGGTTTCATCCTGCGAGGCTGCCGGCACCGCAGGGGCAACGTGCCGCAGACGCTGCCGTCTCCCCGCCGGGCCCCGCGTCCCCGGAACAGTGACGGCGCCCGCAGCCCCGGGACGGGTGACGAGTGTCCGGACGGAGCTCCCTCCGTGTCTTCGTGTGGATTGCGGATCACACAGCGACAACCCCGACCCGCTTCCACGCAGCGCCGTCTCCACCGCACGCGGAGCCGCCTCGGGAAGGGGCTGCCCTCTCCGGCCGCGTCGCCGCCGTCCCACGGGAGGCGCCCGCCCGTCTCACCTGCTTCCCGGGGCGCTCGGAAGGGGCCCCGGCCCGAGGAGGAGCGGCCCTCCCCCGCACGAGGACCCAGGCTCCCGGCAGCCGCCACGGGCTCGACGGCGGAACGCGCTTCCCGCGCCCACAGCCGGCGCCCGGGAGGGCGGAAGTGACGGACCGGGAGGGCGGAAGTGACCAGCCGGAGCGCCCCGCCGCCGGCGCCGGAGCCCCGTGGTCCTCGCGCTATGGCCGCGCGTGGCCGGCAGGTGAGGTCGCGCCGGGGCCGGGGCTCCCCAGGGCTGTCGGGCGTGCGGGTGGCCGAGAGCGCCCTGCGGGGACCCTCCCGGGCGGTCGGCGCGCCCTGGCCCGGGCCGCACACCTGACCCGTGGCTCCGCCCCTTCCCGATTCCCCGCAGCTGTGGCGAGTTTCCCGGGCCGCGCGCCGTCAGGGCCGAGGGAGGCCGCGGGGCCGCGAACAGGGGGACAGCCCGGCAACCGCGAGCGCGCGGCTGCCGGGCGCACTACCAGGTGGCCTGGGACGAGTTCTCCCTCTTTCCCACCCCAGTCAGAGCAGCCGAGGATACAGGGTGCCTCGTGGGCTTTCTCTGCGCTCCGTGCCATACCCTTTTATCTGTGCACTCCCTTTTCTGTAGCTTTTTTATTAAAACTCAGATATGATTTTGCAAATTGCTTCTAAAAACTGTTATGTTGGTGTAGGGCTAAGGCACTAAATACCCTGGATCAAAAGTCTTGTGATCTCCTTTACATTGGACGGTGAGGAACTGGTTCCCTTTGGTTCTGTGTCTTGTAGATCTTTGATTGGCACCGCTTTCTTCCCCTCACCTGGACCCACGCTGCTAGGCAGACTCTTCACTCCCGAGAACAGAAGAGGTCAGCTGCATTTTGGTTGCGTAAACTGACTGTGGCCTCCAGTGGAGGGAGCTTGGAGGAATTTTCCTGTGTCAGGTCCAAAAAGTATGTGCAGGAACCAGAACGCAGGGCAGATCTCACTCAGTGCCTCCTCGAGAAGCCTCTGGTGGATCAGGGGTCCTCGGGGCTGGAGAACGTCGTCACTTCCCTTCGGGACATGGGTTTCAGTGACGCCCATGTTGGTGAGTTGCTCAGCGTGCAGCCAGGTACCAGTCCTCAACGGCTGCTGGACATTGTTTCAGAATTAATACTCCTGGGTCTGAATGCAGAGCCTGTGCATGTGGCCTTGAAGAAAAACCCCCAGTTACTGAAGCTGCCTCTAGCACAGATGAAGAAGCGCTCCAGTTACCTGCGAAAGCTCGGCCTTGGAGAAGGTACAAGAAGCTCAGATTTTACACATGCTGAGAGGAGTCAGAGTTGGGGACAGAGTAGCATGAGGTGAGATGGATTGGTGAAGGCTTCTGAGGAGAAGCTGGTGTTCTGTGAGAGGAATGTGTGGTGGGTTTGAAGGTGAGGAGGAGTGACTTCTCTGCAGAAGGCTGGCCATGGGGACAGGGAGGGCAGAAGGTTAGGACTAGAAGAGAGAATTGAGCTACAAGACAGGGACTCTTGCCTGGTTTGTTCCCTGGGGGGTTGGGAGGCCCCAGTTGATGGTGACATGATGTTTGGTGAGTGGAGAAGTGAGAGGAAGTCAGTGGGGAGACATGACATTCTTGCCTCTCCCATTTCCTTGGTGCTTCTGGGAAGAATCTGAAATTGACACTCACCTGTGAGGGGGGGGCGAGTCTTGTTCATTTCTTAAATGCAGACCTCGATTGGGGACAGCTGGCCCCTTGGGTCTCTGGAATATCTTGAAGTTTCCCATTTGCCTTTTTTTTTGTTTTAATGTGCTACAGGGAAACTAAAGAGGGTACTTCAGTGTTGCCCTGAAATTTTCACCATGCGTCAGCAGGACATTGATGACATTGTTGGGGTTCTCAAGGAGAAGTGTCTTTTCACCGTACAGCAAGTAACTGAGATTCTGCACAGGTGCCCCTATGTTCTTCAGGAGGACCCCGGTGAACTGGAATACAAATTCCAGGTGGGAATGGACTGCGAGAGTGATGAGGGAAGTAATAGCAAGTTTTTAAATTTTCAAACCTAGTGAGAGTTAGGTGTGTGCATAAGAAACCTCAGACACCACAGCTGGAGGACAGAGCAGTGGACACCACCTGGTCCACTTCTTTGGTGTAGACCAAGCCTCTCCCCAACAGTCATGCCCGGAACAGTGACTCGGGAACATTGAGATATGGCAATTCCCATTCCGAGAGTTTCACTGGAGACTCTGTTAGAAATAGCTAATGTAAAAATAGCTAAAAACCTTCCTAGCTAAAATTTAGAATCCATTTTGCATGGTGATTTTGGAAACGTAAATTTTTGGCAATGATTATGATGATTTAGGTCATATTCCTGGATGTTTTTTGGATTTTTTTGACTATTTTTTCCATATTCATAGTTCTCCTTCCCTCAGCTGAAAGAAAAAAATAGAACTTAATTTTTCCCTTCTGCCCCTTTTTTCTCAATGTGAATTTGAAAATGCTTTGAAAACTGTCAACTGTCACACAAATGTCAGGTATCATAAAAGTGAGTATTCTGCCGTTGTTTATTAGCCTGTCATTTTTTTAATGCTTTTGGACAATTAAGTTTATTATGGGTTGTGGAATAATAGGCTTTCCGGTTCTGTCCCTTCCAGTATGCGTATTTTAGGATGGGGATTAAGCACTTGGACGTGGTGAGGACGGACTACCTGCAGTTCTCGATGGCCAAGATTAAGCAGAGACACATTTACCTGGAGCGTCTCGGACGGTACCAGACCCCAGACAAAAAGGGTCAGACCCAGATCTGTAACCCTTTGCTCAAGGACATTTTGCGAGTTTCAGAAGCCGAGTTTTTGGCCAGGACAGCCTGTTCCTCTGCTGAGGAGTTTGAGGTTTTTAAGAAGCTCTTAGCCTGGGAGGAGGAGGAAGAGTCCGGAAGCAGCATGTCTGATGAGGGAAGTACAAGTTTGCACAGAGATGAGGAGGAGGACTGAAAAAAAAAAGCCCAAAAGGTACTGAAGGATATTTTAATTTCATCAAAGCTTTGGGAAGCGTCACCTGGATCTTCTCAAGGTATTTTGTATTCTAAAGCTGTCTGTTGGTGACCCGTCGCCTAAGTTAACAGGTCAGACTAAGTGGGGGATGCGGGAGCTTGATCTGTTGTTGGGCGTCTGTGGGGAGGACCCTGTTCCATTCTGGATAAAAATCCTTTCTTTGAGCTATTAAAATTAGCATACAAAGTAAAAATTTGGCTTTATTTATTGTCTGTTAAAATCTGTTGTTGGTAATTTCACAACAGTGTGGAGAATGAGGCTCCTTTGCCTGGTTCACGAGCACCTCTTTCCTTCTAACCATAAAGATAACACTTTGAGGAGGCATTGAGGTTTTAGCACGTCATAGCTCTTTATTTTCTGAAAACAATAGCAGGTTTTCCACAAAAATACTCATGTTTTTAATCCAAAAATGTTTTACCGCTTTGTAATTGCATTCACTGTACAGCAGAGTAAAGGGAATCAGTGACGTCTGGTTTAATTTTGCGCAGCTTCTTCATGCCAGCAGCAGTTTGGGGTGTTTGCCTCTGTCTTGGGGCTTGTTGGCACCATTGAGTGAAGAACAGGCCCTCCCTGCTTGGCCTCTCGGGAAGTTCGCTTGCTCCGGCTCCAGGCCCTGGGGAAGCGCAACCCCGGTGCCGGCCTGGAGGAGGCTGGGCAGGGAGGATCCCAGGGTGCTCTGCCCAGTCGCCTTCCCCCATTTAGCAGACGGGGCTTCTGACCTTGAGGGGGGCAGGAGCACTGCACAGGGCCAAGAGCCGGGCTTTGGAGCCAGGCCAGAGTCCGGAGTGCACCGCGGGGAGCTTTCCATGGCTCCCCGAGGTGAGAGAGTCACCTGGGGGCCCAGTGGGTCGGCGGGAGGAGCTCGATCCCTGCCAGGGCAGGCTCCGAGGGAGAGGCCCGGCCCTGGCAGTGGAGCTCATGAGGCCCAGGAGTATTGGGGCACAAGATGGATGCTGCAAAAAAATATTTTTGGTGACGTGATGTTGAGTTGGGTGTCACCTGCAGCCCCTCTGCATGTGAAACTCCCGATGCCTGGCCTGGTTTTGCCCACGTAGACCGTGTAAGGATCCCGTAAGGCAGTGTCTAGGGGAACCTGGTGACACCTGGAGACGTTTTTGGATGTCATGACCCGGGGGCTGCTGGCGTCTCATAGCAGGGGCCAGGGAGGCTGCTGAGCATCCCACAGTGCCCAGGACAGCCCCACGGTAAAGAATTATCCCCCTGAAAATAGCAAGTGACAAGGCTGGCAAAGTGCTCCAAAGCCTGCGTGGTTCAGTAAAATGTGATTGGACTCTCTCATTCACAAAAACTTCAGAGTTTAAATGGACTTAAATTTATTGTCTTTATTTTATTTAAAGAAAAGTCAGTAGCCGAGTTTTTGAGCAGGGTTCCTCTGCCCTTGCACTGGGGCACTTGATAGCTTTGAGGTGCAGTCTCTCGGGGGATCCGGCAGTGGGGTGGGGGTTTGCTCCCCCCAGCAGGCTCACCAGAGCAGGACTGCACAGCGAGGGCAAGAACAGGAGGAGCTCGGTGAATCCTCCTCCCCAGTCGTCGTCAGTGGTGGCTCTGCAAGCGGAAGGAGTCCCAGCCCCGGGCAGCTGCAGGGGGTCAGCGCCAGGCACCGTAGGTGAGCCGGCCTCACCCCACCCCTGGCAGCGCACTTGTGACGGGGAAGAGGGAGGTTTGTTTAATTTACTCCTCCATTTTGTGGGGTCGGGTGATGGCCACTCTCCAGGAGCCCCGGGCTTGCTCCTGCCCAGTTGGGTCTGAGGTAGATCCTAGATCATTGCTTGACCCGATGATCGTTCATCCAGCTGTTGATTAACAAATGGGAACCTTGGAACTCAAGAATGCACCTTGCATTTTGGCACAGAATAACTCTTCATACCTTGGCAATTTTCTGATTTCCTTTATTAATATTTCCTTGGGAAATTATAGGTGGACTTTAAATATTTTCAAGGAAGAAATCAAAGTTTTAAGGAAAAGCCGTGTGGGAAAAGCAGTGGTGGGTTATCTGGAATGTTTTAAGAGTGAGTTGTAATTCCTTCAGGATCCAGAAGTCTTATTGCTAGATATTTTAATTTGTAAAACATCAAAATGGATTAATCTATGATGCAGCACCAAATTCAGAATTCAGTAGCCCTTTTCTTAAAGAAGGAGTCTTGTAAGTTAAAAATGAACAAGTTGACATCTGCCTCCTGCTTGAGGGGCCTGAGGTTACACACGCGGTGGTAGAAGGTCTCACCCACTCTTCCAGTGATGCCGCCTGCTCTTGGGCTCACTAATAACGCCGTAGCTCCCGGAGACCCCAGTGGCGGGCCCCACGCCACAGCTGTCAGCAGCGCGAGGGTGTGTTTGCCCCCAAGCCCCTTTACTGAGCTCAAGCCTTTCTTCTCCATGTGAGTTTTTGTGGACTGGTGAAAGCTTCCAGATTACAGTATGACTGTCCTTTCTGGAAATGACAAATTGCATAATACACAGACATATGCACACGAAATTTTAATAAAAACAGAAAGCCTAGCACAGGCTCTCACCCTTCAAAAATGTTTTTATACAAGATGAGAGAGGCCCTTTGTGGCTGTGGGGCAGCCTCTGGGCAGAGCGGCAGGAGGCACAGCAGGTACTGCGTGTCCAGTTCGGGTCAGTTATGACATGAGGCAGGGTTGGCGTCCTTGGTTTTAACCTCATTTTCAGGGAGAAGATAGAGATGCTTCAAAGCATACTGGAAGGCTAGTGCAGGAAGATGATGCAGGGTTCTGCTTGGGAGGATCAGAGCCTGTGCAAGATGTTGTTTCCTGCCTGATGGCCTCAAACAGGATGACGAGTCGTGGACCTGAAGAAATCTCAGGCGTCACCTGATCCAGCCACTCAGATTGTGCATCTTCACAGCGGTTGGACTGGTAAGGGGGACCCATGGTGCACTCGGTGGTGCCGGTTCTCCTTTCTGTGCAGCGTTTTGTGTAGCCCGTTTCCATGGAAGTTAGGGTCTGTGGTGCCTTGATGGTGACTTGTTTTCTGAGGGGTGGCTGTGTCTGCGATCTCACAGGTTGGGGATCAGCAAACTGGCCCTCTGGCCACATCTCCCTATCACTCATTTTTACAAATCAAGATTTATCAGAACACAGCTACGCCCTAGTACACGTCATCCAAGGCTTCCTTCTTGCCACTATTCACAAAGCCAAAAATATTGACTATCTGACTCTACAGAAAGTCTGCCTGTCCCTGCTGTAGGCTAAAAGTATCCAAGTCCATACCAGTATTAATTGACATGTCTTCTTTCAAGACATCCCTCTCCATGTGATGGTCTGTATGATGCACCACAACACTGGTGCAAATCGTCTGCTTGCTGGAGGACACGTGAGGCTGGGCCTGGGCCTGGGCTTTCCTTTTGGCGTCATCTTGGCTCTGCCCGCCACCCCCCCAGCCCCACTGTCTCTTCTGGAAGCTGTGGTAGCATCTCCTCAGTTTGATTGCTGGGGCTCAGGAGACAGTTTCTCTGCCGCTGGGCTCTGTGTGGAGGGGACTCGACCCTGCAGGCGTGTTGTGGGCCCTCAGCCTGGTGAGTCCAGGGCCACCGTGCATGCGTCGCTTCTCCCCCGCAGAGACTCAGGCTGGCGGCTGTGGTCTGGCCCTGAGGGAGCGGGCAGGGGCCCATGAGGGCCCCACCATCCGGATGATCGAGAAGAGAGGCCCCGGGGGAGTGTGACTCCAGCTGAGAGTGTCTCTCTCAGGGTGTCCTTTTCAAGCCAGTCTTGAGACCTCATCTTCCAGGGTTTTAGAAACTCTTGAGGTTGATGGAGTTTAACAAAAACATCCTGAATCCTTTGAAGAAAAAACAAAATGGGTGTGAGCACGCTGGTCCTACCCCTCCCTATTTAAGCTGCTTCTCCCTGGCCTCCTGGTGGTCCCCGGGCAGCGGCCTCGGGGGCCCCGGTGTCCTCCCCGCTGTCAGCTTTGCTCGGGTAGCGGGTGGGGGGCGGCTTGCTGGCGAAGGCTGTGCCCCAGATCTCTAGGATTCTGGGCTCAGTGCTGGAAGCTGTTCTTCTCCACACGCCCCACTTTGTGACCCCCGAGGCCTTTTCTCTGAGGGTGGGCAGTGCCCCACTTGCTCCGGGTTGAAATGACTCTCGTGTCCTCGGGTATGTGTCGGGGGAGCGCGTGCCTTTCTGGGAGTAAATGGTGGTCCGAGGCTGGTGCCAGCGTGCGGGGAGAGCCTGGCCTGTGGTGGCGGGTGGCACCAGCCTCCGCCGTGCGTTCGTGTTTCGGGGTGTTTCACGCCATGGCCCCAAGATCGGGTGTTCTTTACTGAGAGATAATTTGGTAATTAGTTGGGGTTTTGGTTGGTTTTTATTGAAATGAATTTGCTGAACAAGTTTTAAAATATATATATATTTTTTCAGGTGAGTGATTGCAAGTGTGTATTCGTACCTACATTACAGGTGTGGGTTCTTAGTCCTGGTAGTAAATTGCTTGCACACCTTCGAGTGTGTTTGTTTTGTTTTCCTGGGGGGTGGGAGGGGGACTCTGCCCTTGGACAGCGGGAGCCTGGGGCCCTCTGCTCGCTCCCAGGGAGCGCTCTCCCCTGCCGGGGCACTGGCCTCGCCTCGCGGCCGGGTGTGGGGTGTGGAACTTCCTGAGGTGGCACCTGGACTTCCCTAAAGGTCTCCTCACTTCCTGGCCACGTAGGCCATGTGGCTCTGTTTGTGACGCGGCCCACTGAGGGTGTCTGCCTCTCCTCGCCAGCACCCTCGTTTCTGACTGGGCATCGGGCCCGTGACCGCCCCGGGCTGACCAGAAGCCCTGTTGCGGTTTCCTCTCTCCCTGCAGGGACACGCAGGAAGAGGTCTCAGCTGGCAGGTGACTGACTGTGGACTGAGGAGGGTGTCCATGGGTTAACCTTTTATCAGCCAAATTGTTGTGAAGAGCACCTGTGTTCCGGGAGGTTCAGCAGGGTTCGTGTGGGGCAGGCAGAGGAAGGATGGGAGCTTCTGTAGCCGAAAGAGCTTGGCAGGTGCTGGGTTAAACAACATTAAAGTCTGAAAGTTTACTTTATTTCAGGATTTGGGAATGCTCAGCTCCAGGGTCTGCTTTGAGTCTCCTAGTGAGAGGTATGGAAGTAGGATTTCCCAAACATTATTAGACCGAGAACTACCCACCCCATTTTTCCTTTCACTAGAACTTCCACCCCCAGGGTCTGTCTGGGAAGCCCCCCGAATCCTCACCCTCCTGGAATTCTCGCTGGTCCCAGCACCAGGGTCGCTCCCGCTCCCACCCTCCCAAGTCCGGGTGTCTTCCAGCCTCGCAGGCTTTGGGAATTAATGAACAGTTTAACCCCCTTAGGGAATGCTGGAACTTTCCGGGAGCTCGAGACAGATCAGTGCACAGGCGCAGTGTCCTTGGCCTGGCTCAGGAAGGAGAGGGCAGCAGCCAAAGGCGGGGGCCAGGGGGGCAGCCGCTCGGACCCCCAACCGCTCCACTTGGGGCGGGGACCTACCTTAGGATTTCTTCAGTGTTTGACTGTTACTCTGTTTCCTGAAATAATTAGAGAAAAGTGGCTTAATGAGAAAGAAATTTGCTTTGGGTCAACTACCTTCCCGTTTGGGGGAGCACCATTTGTTGGGGCTCAGGCATGGAAATTGGCACACGAGTTCACGTGCACCTGCATGGCTTTGGGTGGGGGTCGGGGAATAACGAGAGTGGCCTGGCTGGGTCAGAGCTGTGGGGAGTAAAAGAGGCGTGTGGAAGAGAGTGTGAGCGAACTTAGGGAAGGGGCAGACAGGCTTTACACGCTGAGGCAGAGCAGTGCCCTCAGCGCATGGCACCCGCTCGGCTCCTCCCGGGCGCTCAGCAGTGCACGGCCTGCGGTGGGAGGTTGCCTGTGTATAGTGTGGCTGAGTTTTACACTCTGTTATCTCAAAGGCATATAATGTACCCAGGCACTTGAAAACCCCAAACAGTAATAATTCCTGTGACTACCTTAAATCCTTTGGGAAGGGAACCTGGGTATCAGTAAGTCAGAGTAAGTGGAGATGGTCTGCACTTGCAGTCACACACATGGCCTGTCAGCAGAGCTCCATGCTGCCTGTTTCTAGCACTGTGTACTCTGACTGCAAAACCAGAGTGCCCCCCCGGGCACACAGCGTGCTCCCGTGCACACAAACACAGTTTCTCTGCACAACGTCGCGGCACAGAGACCACGCATCTGGGTGCAGGCGTCACGTCTTAGCCCCCCCCACCTCCCCCAGCATGCTGTCCCCATGGCCACACTGGCCCTGCTCCCCTGAGGGCCACAGGAGGACCCTGCAGGGCCTCCTCCCCAAGATGCACCTGTTTGGGCTCTTCTTGATGCTTGTGCTTTCACAGCTCTCCTTGAAGCAGATGTCTTGGTGAACTCTGTAGACTCTTTTATACCTGTTGTCACAAGAATGAGTGTAAAACCAGAAACTGAAGCAGAGACTGCTAAACCACTCACCCGAGGCTACATGAACCCACAGAAAAACATGATGTTGGCGAGAAAGGCCATTATTTTCTTAATAAAACTTTATCCTAATAAAACTTTACCTGTGGATTTATTAAAATGTCCAGTGTAAGAATCTGGTGATTTTTTTTTCACTTTGCTGAGTATAATTTTCATAAGATATACCCATTTCAAGTACGTTTTGATGCGCTTCAGCAAATTAAGTCATATGATATTGAAAGATAAAATGAAATTTCAAAGACATGTCTTGCTTGAGGCTGGACACTTGGGAAGGTGCAGGTGGTTCATAGAGGGGTTTGGGGCCTTTGGGATGCGGGCTGTGGACGGGGCAGTGTTGGACGGGAGACTTGATTCCACGCCCTGCCTCTTCCTGCAGTCACAGGGCTGCTTAGTGCAAGTTACTTGGACTCGTGAAGCCTTAGTTTCACGTGAAATGGGAATTGATCGTACACCTCTTTCATGAGTTTGTAAGTGATAACGGATGGAAAGTGTTTTTGCTGTTAAATTCTCCAGCATCACAGCGGATAAAGAGGAGTCCTGGAAGTCTGAGGGCAACGGAGCCTGAGCATTTAAAGCCGTTGGTGTGGTGGTGTCGTTCCACTTCCGGCCATGGTGGAGTAACAGGATCTGGGATCAGCCCCTCAGCGTGAACCACCAAAGGACTGGGAAACAGGGAACAACTGTTCTCAGATGTTAGAAAACAGGGCAGGATTGTGGTCCTGGGAGAAGGGGACAGCTGAGATGAGCCCTGTGATCCCTGGAATTTAGCTGGAGGCACTTCCTGGACTGCACAGCAGGGAGAACTGGCCACCTGAGTAGAGACGGATTGGGGCAGCTGGAATGTGGGGACCGTCGGGGAAGAAGGAACCGTGCAGAGGAAAAGCTCCAGAGATCTGCATGCGTCCCCTTGAGCTTTGGGCTGAAAATCAAGCTGTGTGTGCACAGGGAAATCGCAGGAGACCGGGCAAAGAACTACTGAGGAGCCAAGCAGTTTACAGAGGCCGAGTGCGGCCATCTGGTTTGAAAATAGCCCATTCGGGAGAGACCGTGCCTTACAGGTGGGTGAAATTAACCCTAGAGTAAAGGCTATTTTAAAGCCAACCCAAACAAGCCTCAAGGATCAAACTAAACAGCAAGGATCCCCTGCTTCCCACAAGAAGGAAAGAAAAATTATTGAAAAGAATTTTAAAAATCCAGCACTCAGTAGCATAAAATTCACAATGTCTAATATCCAATTAAAAAAAATCACAAGACATCCAAAGAATCATAAGAAGGATCAAGAAAATGTGACCCGTAACCAGGAAAAAAGTATTGAGTAGAAAAAGACCCAGAAATGAGAGCAATGATAGAATTGGTAGACAAAGACCTTAAAACATCCATTATAAGTTTGCTCCACCTATTCAAAGATCCGAAGGAAAACATAAACATAATGAAGAGAGAAAAGGAGGATCTAAAAACTAAATGGAACTTCTAGAGAGGATAAAACATAGTATCTTAAAAATTTTACTGAATGGGATTAATGATAGATTATAAACACTGCAGATGAAAAGATAAGTGAACTTGAAGATGTAGTAGAATTTAACCAAGAGGAAATGCAGAGAGAAAAAAGACTGGAAAAAAAATGAACAGAGCTTGTGACCTGTGGGATAATATCAGTCA
This sequence comes from Choloepus didactylus, assembly GCF_015220235.1. Taxonomy (NCBI): domain Eukaryota; kingdom Metazoa; phylum Chordata; class Mammalia; order Pilosa; family Megalonychidae; genus Choloepus; species Choloepus didactylus. The sequence continues at coordinate 134,612,076 of NC_051315.1, read as the reverse complement.
AACATATGCATAATTGGCATCCCAGAATGAGAGGAGAGAAATAGAGGGACAGAAAAAATATTTGAAGAAATAATGAACCAGAATTTCCAAATCTGATGAAAGCTATAAACCCAGAGATACAAGCAGCTTAACAAACTCTCAACAATAAAACACGCACATACACAGTTACAGTGCAGCACATCATAATTAAATTGCTCAAAAACAGTAATAAAACGTAACGGCAGCCATGGGGAGGGGGTGAGAGCAGTACGAGGGTACGAACGGCTGCCGTCTTCTTGTCTGAAAGGACACAGATCAGGAGACAAAGGACTGACACCCTTAAAGTGCTCAAAGAGGAAAAATCACAACCAATAATTCTATATCCAGTAAATATATCCTTCAAAAATGAAGGTGTAGTAAGTTTTCCAGACAAACAAAAGCAGAATTCATTGCCAGTGGACGTGCACCATAAAAAATGTTGTATTATTTTTTTTTTTTGGCAAAGGAGAATGATACAAGGTGGAAACTTAGATTTACACAAAGGAATGAAGAGTGCTGGGAATGGTAAAATGCACCAACTTAGAAGACTTATGTTAAAAACATGTTAAAAAGATAATTGTTTAAAACAAAAATAACAGTATATCGTGTGATTCATAACATGTGGAAACAAAGTCTTGACAACAGCAATTCAAAGAATGGGAGGGGAAAGTTGGGAGCATCCTATTACAAGGGTCTTCCTTTATACCAAACTTGTATAATGGTAATTGAAGGCATATTGTGATAAGATGAAGATGCATGTTGTAAATTCTAGAGCAACCATTTAAAAAAAAAGTATAATCAATAAACCATTAGTGGAGATTAAATGAATTCTAAAAAATAATCCAAAAGAAGGTAAGAAAAGGTAAAAAAAAAAAAAAAAAAAAACAACAAAGCAGATGGGACAAATAGAAAACAAATATATTAAATGCCAGTGGTCTAAACTCCAATATAAAACCAAGATTATCAGACTGGATATAAAGGACTCTATATCTTTATATCCGACTCTGCTAGACTCATGAAACCCACGTTACAGTCAAGGAAGGGAAGCTTGTGTTACGTGCGCGGCTCTCCATCGAGCACACACAGGCCGCCGGCAGGCTCCGGTGTGGCCGGCGCAGCTGGGAGATCTGCGGATGCTGACAGCCGCCCCACAGAACCCAAAACGCAGAGGCCCTGGCAACACGATTCCAGATCCCAGCAGAGAGCAGCCTTCTCCGTGTTCTTGCCTCCTGCCCAACCTCAAACCCAGCCTTCTACCCTGTCCTGCTGTGTTCCATTTCCCAAAGAGCAGCCAGAGCGGCCTTTTACGAATGCCACCGGGCACGTCCCTCAGCCCTCGCCGGGGTCTCCCGCAGCCCCCGGCCCTCCTGGCCTTGCCTGTTCCTTCCTTGGTGCTGATCTGCTAAATTGATACTGATTTACTTGTGCGCTCTATTGTCTGTTGCCTCCTCTGGAATGTAAGGATTTCGAGGCAGGACTTGTCTGCGTTGTCCCTGTGTCCTGAGGGTTAGAACAGCGCACGGCGCACAGCAGATGTCCGGGGCTGATCACCGAGATTCTAAGTGCGACCCCCAGAGTCACAGATGTTAGCAAGAAAGAGGCCAAGAGAGGAGCCGGCACAGACTGGGGACAGGCGTGCAGAGGTTCGCCCGGGGTCACGGCAGGAGTTAATAGCAGAGCTGGAACTGTTTGCTTTTGGGGGGGCTGGGAGGAAGTGGAGAGAGGAGAGACCCCTGGAGCCTGTGTGTGAGGGCCCGGGGCCGGCTGCTGGAGTGCGGGGAGAAGCCCTGGCTGTGCCCGGCTCCCGAGTGGCTCGGCCTGGGCGCTGTTCAGTCTTCCTCCGGTTTCCTACTTGGCCACGTGGAGACCACGGGTGGAAGCAGACCCCTCCCGGAATCCTGACCATAGCTACACAGGGGCTTGGGAGGACCCTCGTGAAAGCCCTCTGAAAAGCCCAGAACACTCTACAAGTGGGATGGAGACTAAGAACGTGGACCAACTTACACATGGTGGCAGATGCCTCCTTCCCAGACCGGAACAGACTTGGTCTCGGAGAACAGCCGCGTGCAGGGATGGGGCACCTTTTTGCAGGCTGCGGCACGAAGGGGACCGGGTGACGAGCCGGCACCGTGGGGGCTGCCCAGACTGCGGCTGCCCCGACCTGCGGCCCGGCTGACCTGGGTGTCCCTGGGGTCTGCCTCCCAGGCCCGGTCCTCAATGTGCCCCCCGGGAGGCCATGCCCTTCTCCCCACCCCCGGGAGCCCACACAGCTCTGGGGCTCTGGCTTCAGGGCTGCAGCAGCGTCCAGACCCCCCAGAGACCCCAGCCCGGCACCCTCCCAAGGCTGAGCGCTCCAGGGGCCCGAGGACACAGGGGCCAGGTGGGGAGGTCCTGGGTCAGGGCGTGCTGCGGCTCCGCCCGGGCGAGTGCCCGCCTTACCCAGCTCGCAGCGTCGGCCCTTGAAGCCTGGGCTGCAGGCGCAGCGGGGGGTGCCGGAGCCGGGCACGCAGGTGCCTCCGTTCTGACAGGGGCCTTCCGGACAGCTCCCGGGGGCGCCTGGGGAAGGAGGCCACCGCGTTAGTTGCGTGGACCCGGCGGGGGGGAAGCTGGCTGACTCGGGCCCCCCATTTCAGGTGGTTGGAGAGCCAGGGTGAGAAGCCCGTGACCTCATCACCCCAAGAAGGGAATTTTGGAGCCCCTCGGCAGCGGGAGGCTGATGCCCCATCGCTTCCTGAAGACCCCCAGCTCCTGCCCAGCCCTGTGGCCACCTGCGGCTCTCCCGCAAGGGGTCCTTCAGCGTGGGAGGCAGTGCCCCCCCCCAGAGCCCCAATCGCGGGCCCCCCTCGTCCATCAGGGCCGGCCTCTCCCCCAGCCCCATGTGTCTCCACGACAGGGTCACGGCCCATCGCCCCCAGCACCTGAGCGCCCCATCCTCGCCTGGGGACGGCAGCGAGAGGCCAGAGCCCTGGACGGGGGCTGCGGGGGAAGGCCCGGCCGCCCCACGCCCTGCTCTGCCCTCTTCGCTTAGGCTTTGCAAGAGACTTGCCTCCATTATTAACTTAAGAAACCCCGAGAAACACAAAGGAGTATTCACCGGGCACAGCCCACCGGTGGCGACACGCAAGACAGGCTCAGGGTCACAAGGCCGCGTGCTCCCAGGGGTTCCCTCCTGGCACCCCCGCGGGGGTGAGCGTCGCAGCGACCCCACCTGGGAAGGCAGCCTCCCCTCCCCTGACTGCGGGGACAGGGCCTGTCCTCCCTGAGTCCTCTCTCTCTTCTTCCCGTCCCCACCGGCTCTGCTTGGCTCTTGTCCCTCACTGGTCTCCAGGGCTTTCCTTGCCTTTTTGTCTTTTCTGATGTGCTCAATCTGAGTTGTATTTAAAAACGTTATAAAACTTTTTACAGAAGCAAAAACTAGAGTACGAAGGACGCATGCCCACCACTCAGCTTCAACAGACCCCAGCATTTTGCCCATCTTGTTTCATCCATTTCCATTTTTCCGTCTCTCTCGCTAAAGAACTTCATGGCAGCTCGCAGGTGCCAGTTCACCTGCAAACCAGCATGTTCCTAAGAGATTCAGGTTTTAGCATTTTTTACATAATTTTTTACACAACCACCCCCACTGTTACCCCCAAGTTAGCAAAGCTCCTGACTCCGAGGCGCCCCGGCCCCCCTCTAGGCCCTCTCGGTCTTGCAGGCCCGTGGCCGCTGGGCTCTCCTGGGTCCTGCAGGCCCGCGCGGGGCCTTGGTTTGCTGGCGCAGGTCTCCTTTCACCTGCAACTTTTCGTCTCCCCTTTACGGACGCAGTTGGCCCTTTGTCCTGTAGGAGGCCCCTCACTCCGGCTCTGCCTTACTGCCCACCCCGAGTTTAGCTCATTTCCCAGCCCCCTTCTTTCCGTAAACTGCTCACTGGAGACCCCCTTGCCCTTCAGGCTGACATCCCGCTCGCTGGCCTTAGGAGCCGGGTGCACCTGGTGGTGTCGTGATCGTGGCTCTGGGTCCTGGGGCCATTTTCACGGGGGTGGGTCCAGTGCTCTGTCCCCTGCACTGAGCAGCTGGAAAGGCCCCACACAGGCAGGCCGGGACGAGGAGAGGGCACCACACTCTTCGTTGAGGGTTTTATCCTTTGAATTGTCTTCCATTACGGCCATTAGTTTTCAGGACGCTCAAGTCATCCCATCTTTGGCTGGTGGGAGCCCCGAGCTGGTGCCTGTGCTCATGTGACACATTCCTGGTTGTTTCTGAAAGCTTACTTGCTTTTTACACAAGACGTCCTGGGCTCATCTTGTCCTTTTCCTGCTTCCGTCTTGGAATCGGCCATTTCTCCAAAGATCCCTGGTGCCTTTCGAAGGAGAATGGCAAGAGGCTCCACAGCCCAGTGCCCAGGGTGCCTCGCTCCTGGGGTGCTGTGACCCCCAGGCCTCTCCAGGGGCCAGAGCCAGGCCATTTTTTAAGTAAAAAATAAGCAAATTGTGAGTGAAGATCAATATTTCTGGTTCAGATTAGCAGGCTTAGATTTTAAAAGTGGGTTTTATTTTAATTCTTTGATTTTCTATTTATATCTTTTTACACTGAAGATCATGGTAGCTTTAACCTAATTGTTTTCTCTATCCTTTGATACACAGATTGAGAACAGCAGCGTGCGCATCACTAGATCGTTCAGGCCACTGCGCTCCGTGGAACCGTCCCCAGAATGCACCTCGCAGGCGCGGACAGACAGCCGGACGCCGTTTTAAAACTCACCGGGAGTATGTGCTTTTCTGCGTGGATGTGCCGACAGTCTGAGAAATGGGTTAGTTCCATTTGTTTTCATCTTTTAGGCATTGCTTTCTCTTCCTTTTTCTTTTTTTTTTTAAATTATGTAAAATACTTTCTTGGTTCTCAAGTGAAAACTGTAAAACAAGGCACCTTCAGAGAAGTCTGGCCCCCACCTCCATCCCCCAACTCCGCCTTTCCTCCCGCATAGTAAACCATAGCCATCAGCTTCATTTCTTTTTAAATATAAGCAAAAGGTCTAGACACATGTATGTATACTCACACAGCTATATACACATATATACATAAATATATATATATTATATATATATAATTTCCTTTCCCCACTTTCTGGCACAAAAGGTAACATACTGAAGACACTGCTCTGCACAATTTTTACAAAATAAACTTTTTATTGTAGAATAGATTTGGATTTACAGAAAAGTTGTGATCGTACAGAGAGCCCCCCGTATACCCGCATCATCATCTTATACTAGTGTGGGGCATTTGTCATGATTAATGAGCTGTGCCAGTTTGAATATATTGTGTCCCCCAAACGACATTATCTTTGATGTAATCTTGTGTAGGCAGTGTTGATTAGATTGTAATTCTTTGGGTGGAGATGTGCCCCACCCAGCTGTGGGTGATGACTGATTGGATAATTTCCATGGAGGTGTTACCCCACCCATTCGGGGTAAGTCTAAGTTGATCAGTGGAGCCATATAAATGAGCTGACATAACAGAAAGAACTCAGTGCAGCTGTGAGTGATGTTTTGAAGAGGAGCTAAAGCCAAGAGGGACACTTTGAAGAAAGCACAGGAGCTGCAGATGAGAGACAGTCTGAAGATGGCCATTGAAAGCACAGTCTTGCTCTGGAGAAGATGAGAGAGGACAAATATCCCAAGTGCAACTAAGAGTGTTATTTTTGAGGAACTGCAGCCTAGAGAGGAACGTCCTGGGAGAAAGCCATTCTGAAATCAGAACTTTGGAGCAGACACAACCCACGTGCCTTCCAGCTAACAGAGGTTTTCCAGACACCACTGGCGATCCTCCAGTGAAGGTACCCAATTGCTGATGTGTTACCTTGGACACTTCATGGCCTTAAGAGTGTAACTGTGTAACCAAATAAACCCCCTCTTATAAAAGCCAATCCGTCTCTGGTGTTTTGCATTCTGGCAGCATTAGCAAACTAGAACGTGAGCCAACATCAACATACGATTTGTAACTAAAGCCCACCTTTTATTCAGGTTTCCTTAGCCTTCCCCTAATGTCCTTTTCTGTCCAGGACCACATGACACACAGGTGTCAGATCGTGCCCTACCCCACACATCAGGTCACATTGGCTGACAGTTTCTCAGACTGTCCTCGTTCGTGACGACTCTGAGCCTTTGTTCATGACGACCTTGAGCCCTTGTCTGTGATGACCTTGAGTCTTTGTTCGTAACCTTGAGCCCTTGGTCAGGACGACCCTGAGCCCTTGTTCATGATGACCTTGAGCCCTCCTTTGTGGTGACCTTGAGCCCTCCTTTATGGCAACCTTGAGAGCGTTGAGGAGGGCTGGTCGGGTAGTCTGGGGGACGTTCCGCAGTTTGGATGTGTCTGATGTTTCTCTCCCATCTAGCTGGGAGGAAGACCACGGAGGACAGCGCCCCTCCCCCGCATCGGGTCAGGGGTCACACCAGCGACGACACTCATCGGAGCTGATGTTGACCTCGACCAGGTGGCTGAGCCGTGCCGGTCGGGTTTCTCCGTGGAAAATCGCCCCTTCTTCCACTTTCTGTCCATCGGTGCCCTTGGGAAGGAAGTCGCTCATGCAGCCCGCGCCGAAGGAGGGGGTAGGCTCCAGCTCCTTGAGGACACAGTCTTCTAGATTATTTGGAATTCTTCTCCATAGAGATTTGCCCACCCCTCCCTGTTTATTTATTTACCCAATCATTTATTTGTATTGGTATGGATTCATGGATATTTGCTTTTTACTTTGGGTTATATAATCCAATGTCCAATACTTTATTTTATTGCTCAAATTGTTCCCCCTTTGACTGGCTCTCTGACATACTGTGTGTGCACGTGATGGTGTGTGTGTGTCTGGCACCATCAGACGTTCCAGGTCACCTTGCACACCCCCTGCCCCAGCCCCAGCAGCAGCCACCTGTCCGAGGAGCCCGGGTCCTTCCAGTGGAGCATGGGCTTGCCCGGTGTTTTCTCACTGGATATGGAACATTCCGTATCAGGTCACAGAGGCGACTGATGTGGCCTCAGGTCTGGGACACTATTTGTAATATGGGTAGACAGACAGACATAAATCTCTCTCTATGTTACACAGACATACACATTTCAGAGTTTCTGACTACATGGGCTGTTTGCTCTTTTTTTTTTTTCTTTGCTTTTTTTTTAGTTTTTTTTTTTTTTTTTTTCCATTTCTGTTCAAGCGGCCACTTCGTGTGAACACTGTGCTGTCGGGCCCTCTTTTTAGATGACTGCCTGCTGGTTCCCTGCCAAGAATAACGGTGAAGTTAGTTAGTTCATAACCGTTCCCTCCCCCTTGCTCCGCTCTCCTAACATCTTACATATAAGGTCCTTTTGCTCCTGGCAGTTAACACCCACAAGGAAGTCAGAGAACATCTACCTTCTCCATCCCCCTGCCCCCCATTTTTGGACGTGTGAGGATGTGTGGCAGTGGCTCCTTCTCTCACCCCGTCCCCAGCATCGGGCCTTGGTCCTATATATCTGGTCACCTCTTAGCTGTCTGTGACGGCCCCATCGCGCTCCCCACTGCCCCACTTTGGAAGCACCATTTTTAACTCCTGACACTGCCTGGGGTCACTGGCAGGCAGGGTGGGGGGTGGGCTGCAGGGTACGGGCCTGATGTGGGTGCCCTCCCTGGGGTCCAGGCCCAAGCCGCCGGTCCATGCTGCCTTAATGGGTGGGTGGGGTGGTGGCCGCCCGGGCAGAAGGTCGGCTGAGCTCTTTCCTGCCACTGCTGAGAGACCTGCCTGTCCTCCCACAGGGCGGCCCCTGCCCAGACCAGGTGCAGGTGACTGGAGGATAAAAGCTGGGTCACCTGAAGCCCTGCTGGGAGAGAAATGGGAAAACAGAAGCAGCAGACTGGCCTGGTGTTCACCCCTCACCCCTGCCCGTGCCAGCCCCCACGATGAGCCACCATCTCTCCCGGAGCCTGCGGCCAGCCCTGTCCTGAGAGCCAGCTGCTCCCGTGGCGCCTGGTTTCCTTGAGGAAGAAAAGTCTAGCGGGTTCCGGGGAGGAGCTGATCCCACATGGAAACAGGGACAAACCCGTCCTCCGGCAACAGCCATTCAGGATGGAGGATGAAGCGGATGAATAGTTAGAACTGAAGGGGACAGGAACTCTGAGCCTCGGACTTTTTATCCAGCCAAATTGTCTTTCAAATGCGAGGGATAGGAAGAATTTTTTCAGGCAGGCAGGGCCTCAGAAGTTTGGGCATGTAAAGTCCCAACAGGTGTGTGGTAGAACTTGCCAGGCTCACTGTGGACCCTACAGAAATGCAGAGGCCCAGGGAGCCCACGTGCCCCCGAAGGACAAGGCGGCGAGACTCGCCCCGTGCATCCGCCCAGCTAGAGGAAGACGATGGCCCGGAAGGACGAGCCCTACAGACACCCAGGCAGAGACGGACAGATGGACACGCAGTTCACCACTGAGGGCGGCTCTGCAGTGCAGTGGGGAAAGGGTCTAGGATAATGAGGGGCATAGAGAGAAAAAGCTAAATGCACAAATAAATTCCAGGGAATAGTTATAGGTCTGTGTTTAAAAGGTGGAACAATCAAGCTTTATAAAGACATGATTATATATATGGGCAACCCAAAGCCTCGATGACAAGAACACAAGAGCTGAGCAAGGTGGGTGGACACCAGGTCACTACACAAAGGGCTAATAAATATCTGTACACCAGTAATAAATAATTAGGAAATGTAATTTAAAAAAAGGATCATGTATAACAGTATTGCGATAAAATATCTAGGAACAAATTCACATTTTACATGCATATGAAACATTATAAAACTTGACTAAACCGCCTTAAATGAATCCTAACCATACGGCCCGATGTAATAGCTTAAGGAGTCAGTTCCCCTCCAAATGGCTGTGGATTCGATGCACCTCCAGTAATAACCCCAAAGGGCCTTTTCTGGGGCTCAACTAGATGATTCTAGAATGTGCACGTGGGAGGGTAAAGACCGAGGGTAGCCGTGACACCTCCAAAGATGGAGAGAGAAGGAACTCTCCCATCCGTCCCAGGATTCACGCGGCCGTGACTGGCGCAGGGCCAGGAGGGGACGTGGCCGGACGCCACTGTGACGGGTGGTGGTGGGGACGGAGGGAGTCCTCGCCGTACATGGACAGCACGATGGGGCAGCCCTGTCCCTGCCACAGGCGGCTTCAGACAGGTCAACCACCAAACGCCGGAAACAAAGCTTTACCATCTGGAGTAAAAATACAGACGGGGATCCGTCTAACCCTGGTCTAGGGAGAGTTGTTTTGAAGGTGGCACAGAAGCTGCCAGCATTCATGCCTGATCAATTGACCACGAGGTCTTCTTCACTCAAAGGTACCACTGAGAGCAGGAAAGATGGCAGACGGGGGACAGAGGACACCTGAAGCCCGTGTATGTGACAGAGGATCAGGATCAAAACAAATAAGGAGTGTCGAGGAGTCAGTCAGAGGGGACTGCCACCCCGGGAGAGACGGTCCACAGGTGCGAGCGGGCAAGTCGCGGAGGAGCCAACACCCGAGGCTGATACCCCGGGGAATGCACAGCCATGGGTCGTGGACCCCCGTCACCCCCGCACCGTCGCGGATCCCCATCACCACCACACTGTCACCCCTGTCGCCCCCGCACAGTTGCAGACCCATCACGACCCACGGCTACCCCCTTCCCTGGCGGGATTGCGGCGGATGCCTCTTTTTTCTGGGGTGGGGCGGGGGATGTGAGTCGATGTTGCCCTTGGGGAACAGCTTAGGGGTGCTGGTAGCTGGCGCCCCACAGGCCCAGCGGCGCCCAGGGTGGCTCTACTGTGACGCAGACGCAGCTGCAGGCGCTGTGGGGCGGAGGGGGCGAGTGGCCGCAGCTGGCTGGGGTGGCCCGGGAGGCGGCTCACCCGGGAGGATCGGGCACAGCACAGCTGCCGCTGCCCAGCGCGGGGCTGGGACCCGGCTGCCTCCCCAGGGTAGACCCGCAGGCAGGGGACCAGGGCCGCGCGGGGAGGTGCAGGCAGTGCTGCTCCCGGGTGGGCTTTCCTCACGCCTGCAGGTGCCCACGTGGCCGGCAAGGGGTCCTGAACCGGGGACGGCATGGGGTGCACACTGAGGGCCGCTCCAGAGCGCTGTAGGGTGCATCCCCTGCAATCAGCCAGCACCACCCGTGCGGTCACCTTGCGTTAGCGAACGCTGCGCCACCCTGGGCGGCCAGGGCCCCCTGACCCTCCCCTGAGGGACCCAGAAAGGCCGTCCGTGCCCCGAACTGCTGAGAGTCATGAAATAAGCCTCTGGTGTTTAAAGAGGGCGGCGCAGCTCAGAGCAAAACCTTTATCCCTGGGGAGCAGTGGCTGGAGCCTCTCCGCCTGAACGGGTCGCATCTTACAGGGGAGCGGGTGGGCGTCCTCATCTGCCGCCAGCACCTGCGTGACCTGTGCTGCCACCCGGGGGCCGCTTGGTCCCAGGAGGACGTGGCCCCAAGGGTGAGGCGGGGACGAGAGTCCGAGTCTGTGTCCCCTGAGGGACCCTCCCCGCAGCCTGCCGCGCCCTCGAAGGGTGGACGCGGGGAGGGAGGCGCAAGCACCGCTCTCACGGACGGAGCGGGGGCCAGGGGACAGCCCAGGTCCCTGCAACCCGAGGGCCAGGAGCTGGGTGAAGGGCCTGGGAACAGGTGCCCTCCCCGCGCGGCCCCCCACCAACGCCCTGCGCCCAGCTCCCTCCTGCCCCGAGAGGCTCCTCCGGGACAAGGTGGGGGGGGGAGCGCCCCAGGGAGCTGCCCGGGCCAACGGGGCCAGCAGCGGGCGGGGCCGGGATCAGGCCGGGAGTGGGCGGGGCCAGCAGCGGGCGGGGCCGGGATCAGGCCGGGAGTGGGCGGGGCCAGCAGCGGGCGGGGCCGGGGTGGCTCTGCGCACGTGCGGCGCAGGAGGCCTGCCTGGAGGAGGGCACGCTGCAGGAGGCGGCTGTGGGCGGGTCTCCCCGAGAACAGACCCTGCGCGGTTTGGGCGGGTGAGGCCCCAGGGCCGGATCCCCTGGGTAAAGGGGCAGCGGCTGCTGCTGGCTGCTGGGGGTGTCTGCGATCCATCCCAGGCCGGGGTGCCCGGGGCTCGGCTGCCCCTTCAGCCTCGCCCATCCACCCTCCAGGGCGCAGGCCCCCCTGAGCACCGCCCCTCCCGCCGGCAGCCTCGGTCCCCCCAAGGCGGCCACGCAAAGCCCCCTCTACCTACCCCGCAGCTGCCCACTCACGTGCGCTTTCCTTTTCATTGCCTTCCGCGGGCTGGAGGGCCAGGCCGGCCTGCGTGGGGGGCTCCTCGGTGGCCTCGAGCTGCACCAGGGCCGGGGCTTCTAGGAGAAATCAGGCCGCGGGGCGTAACCGAGGGCAGCTCTGTCCCCTCAGGGCTGCCTGGCTGCTTCCCGCCTGCCTTCTCTGCCATGGGTCTCACAGCCCAGCCTGGTCCCCTAGTGGGCCCCCCACAATCAGGCTCAGCCCCCACTGGCCCCCAGACTCCGGGCCCCATGAGCCCCCATGCTCCAGCGCAGGCCTGTGTGCTGTGTGACCCCTGCTTGGACTCGACCCCTTCCCCTCCTGCCTGCACACCAGGACCCCCCTTCCACGTCCAGGGCCAGCAGGGACCGCGGACGGTCCGAGTGGGTGTCTCCCTGAGCACCCATCCTTCTCTGCAGCTGACACTGTCGCCCCCTCCCCACCCCCGGGCCTGCCCTCTGGCCACCCTCACGGAGGGAGGTCTCTCTCGGCCTTTCGTGTTTCCTATCTGCTCCCGTGGCTCCGACGACCTGAAGGGCCGGGTCTGAACCTCCACCCACCTTCCGGCCCCCAGATGCCTGGACACCCCCCCCAGGCGGGTCGCCGAGGCCGGCGCCTCCTGCACGCCCCAGTCGCTCCCTCCGGGGCTCAGCCCGTTCCCTTGCCGGCCAGATTCTGCGGGGGCTGAAGTTCTTCGTTAGCTCGTGAATAGGTTCTCTGTCCGGGAACCGTGAAGAGGGGCCTCTAGGTGAGCTTCAGAGGGTCCCACCAGTTCCTCAAGGTCCCCTGGGGCAGGCCGTCGGGCCGCCCGTCACGGAGGCGGCAGCAGGCGGATTCCCCACCTGGGCAGCAGGTGCGGCCAGGCCAGCTGCCCCTCCGCCTCGGAGCTGCCGACAAGCTGACCGTGGGCAGTGATGTGAGTGACCTTCCCTGCCCCGTGGCACGGGTGCTGTCACCCCTCGATGCGGCAGAGCGGAGTGGACAGGACCTGTGACCTGCCCCAGGTGGCCAGCTAGTCCCGCCTGAGCAGGATTTGAACCAGAGGCTGGAATACGGGCTCAGAGCCGAGTGGACACACGCGTCTCAGCCCCTAAGTTGCATGAAGACCATGGGGACCGTCCAGGGCGGATCCTGACCCCACAGCTCTGGGCAGGACTCCCAGGGGCTGCCCTTCCTGGTTGCCACCCACCAAGGAAGACTCAGGTCCCTGGCACTGCGCAAAGCCGCTGTGATGACACGAGCCTGTGCTCGTCGCTTCCCGCTGTTGTCTTCTCTAGCGGGCCCTCGCCAGCAGCCTTGGGGGCTCCAGGGCGCAGGCTGGGAGCTGTCCCCCAGGTGGACAGCATGGATCCTCTCGCCGACCCCAGGAGCCCCCAGCTCACTCGGCCCGGAGCCTGAACCCCCGCGATGGTCAGTGCCCCAGCTGGAGACGTGGGCACTGGGTTTCACTGGGTGGGGACGTGGGCCACAGGCACCCACCTGACCGCACCACGAGCGATTTGCTGGGCAGGCCACTGAACCTGGCACTTACTCGTGCTCTGCCGTCCACAAGCTCAGAGAACCTGCTGGGAGATGGGCAGTCAGCGAGGCCAGAGCTCGGCGCCCACAGCACAGCCTCTATGGGTGAGCCTGTCCTGCGCAGCCAGAGTGTACCTGGGGGGCTGGGTCGGTGCATCAGGGGCGCCGTGGTCATTTAGCAGGAGCAGCTCTGGCAGGCGCACCGGGGCCGGTTTGTTTCTGAGCACCCGTGGGTGGTGCCCGCCCTGGTGCCAGCGTCCATCGGTGCTGTCCCTTGGGGCTGCAGGGCAAGGTAGAGGAGAGTGCCATGGGTGCTGGCCCTGGGGTACCCCCTGTACCGGGAGAGCGGGCAGCTCCCTGTACCTGTGCTTGGAGCACAAGAGCTGAGGGACACGTGTGCCCTCCTGGCCTGGGAGGCAGGGGGGTCTGGGGCTCCACTGGCCACGGCCCCACCCCTGGGCCCAGCTCCTCTGTGAGGACTGGCCTGTTCCCACCCCAGTCCCCTCCCTCCCTGGAGGACTGACTCCCCCCACCCGCCCCGCACTCACGGGTGGCGAGGTGCAGCTGTGCGGGCTCGCTGTGCAGCTGGCCGTGCCCGGTGCCCTGCACGGCCGTCACCGAGAGCTGGTACCGCCGCCCGGGCGCCAGGTCGCGCACCGTGTAGGACGTCAGCTTCCCGTTGGGGACGTAGCGGCTCTTGGTGCTCTGGCTGGTGGTCACGTTGATGATGTAGGCCTCCAGGGGGCTGTCCGGGGCGGGGGCATCCCAGACCACGTGGGCGGAGGTGGCCGTGACCCGGGAGGCCGTCAGGTTCGCTGGGGGCAGGGGCCCTGGAAAGGCACCGGGTGAGGAAGGGCCCGGGGGCTCCGCGGCAGGTGTGGCTGTCAGGAGCCAGCCCTCCTCCAGATTCCTAAGCTGGCCGCGGAGACCCTGGGGTGTGCAGCGTGTCCTCCCTGACCCGAATGGCAGGGGCTTCCTGGAGCCACCCTGGGATCGGGGGGTGTTGGCTGGAGGTCAGGGCGGGGCCGGCGCCTCAATGGGCCCTGCGAGTTGGACTGGGAGCTCTAGCGAGCTCACTCCCGGGCCCCATGAGCTCAGCTGCAGGAAGCTGCCCCCCTGCCCACGGCCTCCGCATGCCTCCCCCAGGTGGGCAGTGCCCAGTGACCACGCAGGCTGTCCTGGAGCCTGGGGAGGACCCTGCGCCAACCTCCCCTCCCCTGGCCCTACCTGCTCGCCCAGGCTCCCCATCCCTCCCTGGTGCTGACACTGGTTGCCCTCTGCTCCCCACTAGTGGGGGGTCCTCCCACCCCCAGGGCATCGTGGGCCTCCCCCATGGTCCCCTGCCCAACAGGAGCCTCAGGAGCTGAGGGACGCCCAGGTCAGGGCTGCCTGGCATGAGGTGCCACCCCATTGCCCCACGAGCCCAGAGCATCCAGGTGGAGGAGGCTGGGGGTGCCGGGAGGAGCCCCGGGTGTCTACTCACGCGTCCACACGTGCAGCGGTGCGGCCGGCACGCTCTCCGCAGTGTGCTCCTCCCCTCCGTGCCCGCTGAGGGTGACCACCCGCACGGAGTACCTCCTTCCCGGCAGCAGGGCCCTGCGGGGCGAGGGGCCGCCGTGTCCCACTGGCTCCCCCGGGCTGTGGCCCCGCCGCCTTCCCGGGGCTGAGTGGGGAATGGAGCCCGAGTTGGGTACAGAGACCCGAGGCGAGGGCGAGAGAGACTGAGGAGGGCACGGCCTCCCAGCTGCTTTGGGGCAGCCACGGTGGGGTCAGAGGGCTGGGGGGCCAGGACAGGGGTAGCTGGGGACGGCTGCTGCTGAAGGGGGTTCACTGGCAGGCCCGTGAGCCCCCGCTGTCCAGCACACGGCCGTGTGTGCCGAGTACCAGCTTCCCCTCGGGGCTCCGGGGTGTGGGTCCCTGCCCGGCAGAGGTGTCCACGCAACCAGCCCCCGTGCAGCCCTGGGCCTGGAGGCTCCGTGGACTTCCCAGTGGGCAACGTCACACACGAGCTGCCACAGCACGCTCTGGGGGAACTGGGGGTGTCCCCATGACCCCACGGGAAGAGGATTCTGGGGGACGCACCTGGTCACCCCCAGACCCTGCCCCACGTGTCTCTTCCCTTTGCTGACAGTCCCTGGGGTTGCCACGGGGACGGCCGGAGGCAGAGGCTTCTGGGAGTCGCCAGGCCTGGGGGTGGTCCGGGGGACCCCACACAGTTGCCAAGTGCCCACCCGGGGCCCTCTTTGTGCTTTTATCATCAGCCGCCTCAACCCTTTCTTTAAAGCAGGGAGGATGTTAGTCAAGAGAAGTCAAGGCAACACGTAAAAGGAAAAGAAAGCTTAGTCTTGGCCGGCCGGGTGGCAGGCTGGCTGGAGAGACCAACGGCCCCGGACAAGGCTGGAGGCGACAAACGTGCAGGAGGCGTCCCAGGGATCCCGAGGCTGCGGGGGCAGGAGCGCCAGCCAGGTGGGGGGACTGATCTGAGGCCCCCTGGCCCGCCCCGCTCTCCTGAGCCCACCTTGCGGGGTCCGCTGTCCCCCCCTACCAAGGGCTGCTCCGAGGGGGCCGGTGAGGCCTGACGAGTCCTCTGAGCCCCCTGGCCCTCCATGGCTGGAGGCGGGTGGGAGTCACGGGGGTTTATCTAGGGGTGTGCCTCACCTGCAGGCACCCCCTCCTCAGACACCCGCTCTGAGGACAGTCACCCGGGAGGTTTAGGAGACCCCAGAGGAGACCTTGGCCAGGGCCTCTGCTCAGTCCTGGGGTCTCCTGTGGGTGGGTCCAGGGTTTCTCTGCAGGAACTGTCAAATTGCAGGTTAATGTCAATCGTCAGTCATTTTGAAGGACCACTGTCCATTGCAATAGATTTTGTGGTTTGTACTTGATTTGCAGTAATTAAGCATAAGGAGTTTGCATATCTGCTTTAAGGTCTGGACACATTTCATCAGCATCAAAGTAGAAACCGAAGCGACCCTCGGAGGGCACGAGACGGTCTGGGCTGCTCGGGGTGGAAAGGCCGAGACTTGGTGCTGGTTTGGAGCCGTTACGTACCCAGGAAAGCCAAGGTCTTTCAATCCACTCTCGTGGGGCAGACCTGCTGGGGGGGCCTTCGGATTAGGTTGTTTCCATGGAGATGTGACCCGTCCATTCAAGGTGGGTCTTAATGGTCTTACCGGTGTCCTCAGGGAGGATAAAAGGCAGAGACATTTTAAAGAGACTCAGAGACACGTAGAGAGAAAATGCCCAGAGACATTTTGGAGACAGCCTTCGAAACCAGAACCAGGAGAGAAGCGAAGAGATGAAACAAGCAAGGACGCACAGGAGCTGAGCGAGAGGGGTGAAGACAGAGGCGACCCCCAGAAGGCCCCGCAGACTCCAGCCGTGCGCCTTCCCGTGACAGAGGAACCCCAGACGCCACTGGCCTTTCTTCAGGGAAGGCAGCGCTCTACTGATGCCTTAACTCGGGCATTTTCGTGGCCTTAGAACTGTAAATTTGTGAACTAACAAGCCCCCATTGTAAAAGCCTATTCATCTCTCGTATTTTGCACTTCCCCCAGCATTAGCAAACCAGAACGCTCCTTCTCTACACTTCTCTTCTACTCCACGCAGGTGTCCCCACTGCCCTTCCCTGCCTGGGGGTCTCCAGCACCTCCCCTGCCTACAGCACGTGACCCCAGGGTGCTGGAGTGCTCCCAACTTCCTCCAGGCCCCTCCCAGCCACCTTCACCCCAGTTCACAGGGAACGCCTGGACGGACACAGGCGCTTCTCGAGGCGGGGCCTGGACAGACAGAGGGACGAAGGGGCGCAGGGTCACAGAGGCAGAGGAGGGGGAATCCCGGCGTGTGGGGCTGTTACAAGGTCGCCCCCCCCCCCCAGCTCCCTGCACCGCGGGCGTTCCCGGGGCCCCTGCCTGCCCTGGCCTGTGCGCTGGGCCCTCCTCTTACCCGAACGTGAACCCGTCCACGCTCCTGTCCAGCTCGGCGGCCTGGGCCTCGTGGGCCTCTGGCCGGTGGATGGACACCCGGACTTTGCTGACCGTGGCATGGCGGACCCGATGCAGAGCCCACCGCACGGAAACGGTGCTGGATGTCACGTTGGTGACCTCAAGGCCCTCAGCAGGGTGTGGCCCTGGGGATGCAGGGGCAGCTCAGCAGGGACTCTGGGGAGTCACAGAGGCCCCAGGCCAGCCCCGGCCCCCAGAGCTGCACCCCCGGGCTGCACGGGGGAACTGGGGTGGAGACCCCTGGCTCCTGCCCCTGGGAGCCGTGCCCCCGCCCCGCCGTCACCTCCCCGAGCCCGCCTGCTTCGCTTTACTCTTTCGCTTTCCCCACGTCGGGGTCGCGCCCTGGGTCGCGCGCCTCTCCCTCCGCGAGGGTGGGCGCCCCGGGCGGCCGTGGCGGGGAGCAGCGGGGGCGGGGACTCACGGGTGCGCGCCAGGAGCGCCGCGGGCCTGCTGATGTCGTTGTGGTTGTTGGCGTTGCGCTTGACCGAGACCACCGAGATGTTGTAGGCGCGGCCGGCGGACAGCGCGCGCAGCTGGTGGGAGGCGCGGCCGCCGTCCACGAAGTCCGTGCGGCGCCAGGAGCCGTCCCCGGCGCTGTAGGTGACCGCGTAGCCGTCGATGAGCTCCCGGGCCGCGCGGCCCGCAGGCGCCTGCCAGGAGATGGAGATCCCGCTCTCCTCCACCTGCTCCACCTTCAGGGCCGTCGGGGGGGAGAGCTCTGCAGGGGCGCGGCGGGCAGGGGGTGGTCAGCGGGGGCGCCCCCAGCCCTGCCCGCCCCACCCGGGGGGCCTCCTGGTTGCCCCCCACACACACCTGCGCGCCCTCCCTGCTCTCCGGGGAAGGAGCCCCCTAAGGAACCCCCGAGGGGCTGCCGCCTGCCGCAGGGCCTGTCCTCAGGGGTCTGCTCTCAGTGTGTGTGTGTGTGTGTGGGGGGGGGGGGCACGGCAGCCTCACCTTTGGCGCAGTTCTTGCCCGTGTAGCCCACTTTGCAGGTGCAGGTGTGGGACCCGTTGCTGGCCAGGCAGTAGCCGCGGCCCCCACAGGGGCTGGAGAAGCAGGGGTCACTCGCTGGGGGGAGGGGAGGGGAGCGGCAGTGAGTGCTGGCTCCTGGGGGCCCCGGTCCTGGTGTGTGTGGGGGCTGCAGGCGTCTGCCTGGGGGCAGGGAGGAGCAGCCCCCCACGTGGTGGGGGCAGGGACAGTGCTGGCCCGACCTTCACTTCCCAGTCGGGCCTCCCCGCCACCCCCTGAAGGGGACCAGACGTGCCTCCCCTGGGGCGCAGAGACGCTCAGGGCAGTGGCAGGGAAGCCACCATAGCCTCCCTGTGCCCAGGGGCCGCTGCGCAGGCCCCTCTTGGGCAGGCTCAGGGGCTGCCTGGAGCCCTGGAAAGCAGCTGCAGCCCCTCTCCGCCTGTGGGCAGGAACCAGCAGCCTCCTTGGGGCCTGGGCCGCCCCATCCCGTGCAGGGAGAACCGCACTGGGGAGGGTCCCCTGCGAGGCGGCTTAGCACAGGCCCCCAAGCGCCGTCGGGCCTCTGGCCGGTCCCCGCATGGGCTCCCGTGTCCCTGCGTCTACAGCACCCCTGCTGGCCTCCCTGCCCACCGGTGTGGCCGGCCCGTCCCCACGGCCTTCCCAGCAGGGATGGGGGGAGCCCCTCACCACCCCCCAACCCCAGCCTACACACGCAGTGCATGCTGCCGGCCAGGCCTGGTCACGGACTCGGGACACGGGAGCAATCAGGCCAGGTCCCCACCCCCGCGACTCTCCAGTTCTGTCCTCTCAGAGACGCCAGCAGCAGCTGGAAACCCCGGCTTGAGGCAAGTGCGGGAGCCGTAAGTGCTGGGACGGGCGCCATCGAGTGGGACGGGCTAGTGGCTGGGGGAGGCCACCCGGGGAGGACCCGCCGTGGCGCATGGGACAGAGAGTTCGGATGGAAGGGGCAGCATGTGCAAGGCCCTGGGTCTGCAGTGAGCTCGGCGGTCCCGGGCCGTGAGGGGCTGAGGGCGGGACTGTGGTCAGCACAGGGTGGGGGGCGGCAGCGCGAGGTGGGGGCGGCCTGGGTGTGTCCCGGAGGGGAGGGTCCCGGGGGGGCGAGCAGGGGGGTGAAAGGGTCTGAGCTGTGCTGGTGGCTGCGGGATGCGGCCCGGCCCGAGGACACCGAGTGAGAGCATGGGGGTGGGGGGGGGGTGGGGGGTAGTGGGGGGTGGTGGGGTAGTGGGGGGGGGTGGGGGTGGCTGGGTGGGGGTCTGAGTGACTTGGTGGGGGGCTGGGTGGCTGGGTGGGTGGACAGGCAGATGGAACACGGGTGGTGCCATGTTCTGGGACGGGAGGACAGGAGAAGCAGGTGTCAGCTCTCGCCCATTTTCTCCGACGTCACCCAGGATGCCGGAGCTCCTGCCGCAGCAGGGAGGGGGAGGGCCCAGAGGTGACGGCCCCTGTGCCTCTCTCAGCTCTTGTCTCCGGATGTCTCCTCCACTTTGAGTCGGGACAGTGATTCTCTGGCCCAGAGCTGGGGGACATTTGCAGAGAGGGACGGGACAGGAGCAGACGGTGACCACGGGTCTGTGGGGGCTCCGCAGTGGGCCGTGGACGTGCAGGGGTGGATGCAGGGGGCATGGGGAGGGGAGGCCGTGTGAGAAGCACGAGAGGCCCCGAGATGCCCCTGTGAGCCCGACACACATGAGCCCAGAGGACGCAGAACTCAAGGGACCAGCTGGCTCCAGCGTGGACGGAAGGAGGGTGCTGAGAGGGCCCCTGGAGGGGGTGCCCCTGCCCCGGGCTTCTAGAAGGTTTTGAAGGGCATGGCCAGTAAAGGGTACAAAGCTGTCTGCAGGACGCGTGTCAGGGGGCACAGGCGGGTGACAAGCCAGGGTCGCCGGGGGGGCAGTGGGCAGCCCCCGGAGGTCAGTGAGAAGGCGGGGTCCTGCGTGACAGGGCCAGGAAGGCCGGAGGCTGGGTCCTGCTGTCACCCAATGGCCTGGGAACAGGTGGGGCGGAGGGGAAAGGGGTGAAGGTCTAGGAAGGTGGGGTGATGGCCACAGCGGGGAGTGGAGGGTGGGCCCGGTACAGGAGGATACAGGTAGGGGGCACTGCTGGGGGGTAGGACACCCCCCACCCCAGGTGGACATGCGAGTGGCCAGGATGGCAGCATGAGGAGAGTTGGAAGGTGGCCTGGGGTGCAGCCGGGATGGGGCTGGGAAGGAGGAGGCCAGAGGCAGGCTGCGGGCAGAGAGGAACCAGCCAGGGGACGAGGGGACAGGGTGAGGGGGTGCACCAGGGCCAGAGAGCATGGAGCTCCCCTCCAGGCCCTGGGGGAGCTGTCCTGGGCACGCTGGGGATGCCGGAGGGTGGCAGGCGCTTGCCACCACCACGTGCCCTGCAGGGGGCCTGCAGCCCACTCCCCTCCCGGCCACAGGGTCCCCCTGGGGCTCCTCAGCCTGCGGCTCCTGCTGGGTGTCCCCAGGCGGGTTCCTGGTACTAAGTCTGAGGACGCCTCCAGACCAGAAGACACTCGCCCACATCTCGCCCATCATCTTGACAGGTTTGCTTCACCTCCTGTGGCGTTTTGACCACTTTAGTTTTAGCCCTGGGTTTGGGTTAGTGGGACCTTCGGTATCCCCCTGACCCCACGACCCCAGCTGCACTGCGCTGACCAGCGCTCGCTCCGGGGCAGCCCATCTCGGGGGCCTTCGCCCTCCAGCCTCGGCTCCAGTCAGCCGGGGTCGCGGGTGCAGGAGTTGGGGGCGGAAAGGTGGAAGGGGCCTGCGCGGAGCCGTCTGGGGACCGGGAGACCCGCGGGGAACCCGCTCTGCCCGCGCCCCGGCCGCCCCTACCTGTCTCGCAGTGGAAGCCGAAAAAGCCCTCGGGGCAGACGCACAGGTACACGCCGCCGCCGTCCTCGCACTCGCCTCCGTGCTGGCAGGGGCTGGAGGCGCAGGCGCCCACGTCTGGAGAACACCCAGAGAGCCGCGGCGGTCAGCACCCCGCGGGGCCGGGCCGGGGCCGGGGGAGTCTGGGAGGGAGGAGAGGACAAGGGGAGGCGGCGGCGGGGAGCCCCTGGGGCCCGAGGGGGCAGCAAAGGGCCCTGGAACCCCCGCGGGCGGTGCTGGGCTCCCCCCACCTCCTCCCAAGGAAGCCGCCGCATCGGGGAGCCCCTCTCGCAAGGGCCACCCAGCAGGGGCGCACGGATGTCGTCCCCCGCCCCTTTGCGGGGCAGGGGCTGTTTGGGGGTATCACAGGGCACAGGAAATTTGGGGGAGGGCCCGGCACACGGGGGATCCACCGAGGGGAACCCCTACCTGTTTCACAGCGGACCCCAACGAAGCCCGCAGGACAGTGGCAGAGGAAGCCCCCCGGGAGGTCCCTGCAGGAGCCCCCGTTCTCACAGGGCTGCGCCCGGCACTCGTCGGTGTCTGCAGGGACACGGCGCACAGGGCTGCACGGGGCGCCTGGGCTCGGGGCCGCGGCCCCTGCACAGCCCGGGGTTCTGGTGCGTCCCCGAGGGCCGACGGCGCACTGCAACTGCAGCCCAACAGGACCCCACTCTGGACTCCGGTCTCCTCCTCCATCAGCCGCCCACGTCCCCGCCCCGCCGCTCTCGCCTGACGGAAGCCCGCGCACCCCCAGCCGCTCCCACCCTTCACCCCTGCGGTCTTCCCAGCGCCCCCACCGGAGCCGGCGCCCCACCCCGCTTGTGTCTGGACCTCGCCCTTCCTGGAGTGTCTGGGGCCAGGGCTGGGAGCCGTGGGGAGGCCCGAGGGCACCTCCCAGGCCGGCTCAGGCGGGGTGCCGTCCTGCTCCGGATGGGCGCCCCACAGGCCCGCCCTCCCTCTACGCCAGGAGCACCCCACACCCCTGCTCCCCGTCCTCTGGGCCCCGGCCTCCGGCGACGTGGGGACTGGGGGCGTGTAAACTGCCGTCCTCCAGGACGCCAGGCCGGGCGCGCCCGGGAGCAGGCGATGCCCCATCACCCACCCACAGAGGTCGGCTCCAGGGGGGAGCCCGGGGTCCCGGGGCAGGGCCTGGAGCTGTCCCCCTTGGGACCGGGGACTCGGCTTACCGAACTCGCAGCGGGTGCCCTCGTACCCGGCGCTGCAGAGGCACAGGTACCCCCCGACGCCGTCCTGGCAGGAGCCCCCGTGCAGGCACGGCTGCGAGCGGCACTCGTCGATGTCTGAGGGGACCCCGAGAAGTAAAGCAGCCAGCGGTTATTAGTGGCAGTGGCTTGGTGCCAAATTAAAATGGACACAAGCGAGTTTTATCTCGAGGAGCTGGCCAGAATCTCGGACATCCCCAGGTGGCTGGAGCGGCGGGAAACCAGGGCGGGACGTCCTTAGAGGAGAAGGGGGGCCGGTGGGGCTGCTGCCCGCTGTAAACCGGCCCTGGAGACTGATGATGGTCTCGCAGGCTCAGAAGCCACTTGGCTGAATTCCAACAGATCCCATAGGGACAGGCCCAGTGGACTCCGAGGTTTGGCAGAAAATGTCTTATGTCCAATCTTGTCAATTCAGTAAATAGCAATCATGGATGAAACCAACGCATTTGGGGCTGGGTCTTTAACTTTAAAAGATTCATCACAGTTTTTTTTTTTTGTTTTTTAAACTGGAAGTTGATCTGAATTTAATATGCTCAATTTAGAAAAGTTAACTTTTACTATGTAAATAAATATGTGCTAATCACATAATGCCACCGGGGGACCAGCACCCAAAGTGGAGAAAAGCAGAATGTGATCAGCTCACATCCACCATCACTCACAATCCAAGGTTCTGAGGTTTTCATTTATTTGCCTTTAATTTTTTTTTTAATTTTATGAGTTGCCTAAACAATATATGCTATTGTTTTGTTGTTTATAAACTTTGTTAATAGGGTGCCATATTGAGAACATAAAAGGGTGTTCTCTTTTCTTGCTCAGTGTTATGTTACTAGGATGCATCTGTATTGTTGAGGGTAGCTGGGGCCATTCCCTTTTCACGGCTATATAGTATTCCACCATACGGCTTTTCCATCCTTGATCCTTTCATGTTTTGTGGGTCTTTGAGTTGGTTCTAGACTTTGCTATTACAAAAAATGTTGCTGTGTGTCTCCTTTCACATCTTTTGGGGCAGGTAGTATGTTTGTTTTGAGTTTATACTTCAAAGTAGAATTTCTGAGACACAGGTTACTTGAATGATCAACTCAGCAGATATATAACTCACCAAATTGCTTTCCAAGTGATTGTACCAATTTACATACCTAGCAATTTACAAGAAATCTTGCTGATCCACATTCTTACCAATATGTGGGCTTCTTAGACTTCTGAAATTTTGCCAGCTGAATGTATTCCATTGTGCTCTTGGCTTGTATTTCCCTGGTTACTGATTTCATTTAGTTTGTTGATCTTATGTATCTTCTCTTCCATGAAATACCTGATTATGTGTGTGTATGTGTATACATATATATACACACACATACATACACACACTTACATAACACATGCTCCCAGTTTGTAGCTTATATTTCCCTTTTTTAAGGATGATGAATTTATTTCCTAATTTTTATATAGTCAAATTTATCCATTCTTCTTTTAGAGTTAATGCTTTTTGTGACTTTTAAAAGAAATCTTTCCCTACCTCAACACCAAAAAGACATTTACCTATATTTTCCATACAAAATTATGTAGCTTTTTTTTTTTTTAACATTTAAGTCCTTAATCTGGAATTGATTTTTGTGAAGGTGTGATGTACGGAATCAATTTAATTTCTTTTCAAATGCATAACCATTTTTTCCCAGATGTTATGAAGATTTTCTCAAATGCTTTCTTTTAGAAGTTTATAATTTTAGCTTTTACATTTATGTCTACAATCCATTTTTAGCTGATTTTTATGTATAGTGTGTAGTAAGGGTTGAGGTTTTTGTTTCTTTGGTTGGTTTGGGTTCTAAATGGATATCTAGTTGTTTCAGCACCATCTGATGGAAAGCCTCTTCCTTCCTCATTGTGTTCTCTTTGCCCCTCTGTTGAAGAATCAGCTGGCGTATCCGTTTGGGTCTTTCACCAGGCGCTCCATTTCGTCCCCCCGCTCTTGAGATGACCACACTTCCCCAGCTCTGTAGCTTTCTTAGTAGGTTTTGAAATCAGTTGTGTAAGTCCTGCAACGTTGTTACACTTACATTTTTTTTATGTGTGGCTGTTCTAGGTTCTTCGAATTTCTGTATACATTTTAGAATCAGCTTTTCAATTTCTGTCAGAAAGTCTACTGGGACTTCAATCAGGATTGCATTTAATCTATAGATCGATTTGGTGAGCACTGACATCTTCACACTATTGAGGTTTCCCACCATGAATACTACATATCTCTACCTTTAAGACAGCTTTCTCAGCAATGTTTTATGGTTTTTGGTGTATTGGTCTTAACACGTATTTTAATAAAATATATCATGTTTTTCATGTTATTGTACATAACACTATTTCACCACTTCCAGGTGCTCACTGCTGGAATATGGAAACACAGTTGATTCTGTAGACTGACCCTGTATCCTGTGACCCAGCCGAGTTCATGCATTTGTACTTGGGCCTCCGTTGTCGATTTTCCTCAGGATTTGATATGCACACGATCATGCTGCTTGAGAAAGACACTTGTTCTCCCTCCTCTCCATTACATCTGCCTTTATTTCCTTTTCTTGTGTTATTACACTGTCTAGGATCTCCAGGACAACATCGAATAGAAGTGGTGAAACGGACACCCTTGCTTTGTTCCTGATTACGGGGAGAAAGTGTTTGGTCTTTCACCACAAAGTATGTTCACCGCAGGTTTTTCATGAAGGACCTTGATCAGGTTGAGGAAATTCTCTTCTACTTTTGGATTATTAAATTTGTAATAATAGTTGAATTTTATAAAATGATTTTTCTGTATCTATTGAGATGATCATATGTTTTTTCTCCTTTATCTCCTGTGCCAGTTTCAATGTATTATGTCCCCAAAATGCCATTAACTTTGATGTAATGTTGTGTGGGCAGATGTATCAGTGTTGATTTGATTGTAATTCTTTGAGTGTTTCCATGGAAATGTGCCCCACACAACTGTGGGTGATGACTCTGATTGGATAATTTCCATAGAGGTGTGGCCCCTCTCATTCAGCGTGGGCCTTGATTAGTTTACTGGAGCACTCTATAAGCTCAGACAGAAGGAGCGAGCTTGCCACAGCCAAGAGGGACACTTTGAAGAATGCACAGGAGCTGAGAGAGGAGCTGCAGATGAGAGACAGTTTGAAGATGGCTGATGGAAGCAGACTTTTGCTCTGGAGAAGCTAAGAGAGGACAAATGCCCCAAGAGCAACTGAGAGTGACATTTTTGAAGAACTGCAGCCTAGAGAGGAACGTCCTGGGAGAAAGCCATTTTGAACCCAGAACTTTGGAGCTGACACCAGCCACATGCCTTCCCAGCTAATGGAGGTTTTCTGGACGCCACTGGCCATCCTCCAGTGAAGGTACCCGCTTGTTGATGTGTTACCTTGGATACTTTATGGACTTAAGACTGTAACTATGTAACCAAATGAACCCCCTTTATAAAAGCCAATCCATTTCTGGTGTTTTGCATTCTGGCAGCATTAGCAAACCATAACATCTCCTAATAGGGTGAATTATATTTATCGATTTTCAAATGTTAAAGCAACCTCTGTTTTTGAGATAAATCCCACTTT
The DNA here is from genome assembly GCF_015220235.1 of Choloepus didactylus. Classification (NCBI taxonomy): domain Eukaryota; kingdom Metazoa; phylum Chordata; class Mammalia; order Pilosa; family Megalonychidae; genus Choloepus; species Choloepus didactylus. The sequence goes on along the minus strand of NC_051315.1, from coordinate 134,586,623 downwards.
GCCAGGATGTATTATCCTTTGTATATATTACTGGATATCATTTAGTAATATTTCATTAAGGAGTTTTGTTTCTTTGTTCACAAGGGATATTAGTCTGCAGTTTCTTTTTTTGCAGTGTCTGATTTGGGTATCAAGGCAATGATGGCCTCATAAAATGAGTTGAGAAGAGTTCCTTCCTCCACTATTTTCTAAAGGAATCTGTAGAGAGTTGCTCTTATCCTTTTCCTAGATGTCTGATGGAATCCACTAGTGAAGCAATCTGATCCTGCCTTTTTTCTTTGCCGGAAGGTTTTAAATTACAAATCAAATTTCTTTAATAGATACAGGAGTATTCAGATTTTCTATTTATTCTTGTGTTCTGGTAATTTGTGTCTTTCAAGGTATTTACCATTTTCATCTAAGTTGTCATATAAATTTGCCTAGAGTTGTTCATAAAGTCCCCTTATTATCCTATAAACGCTGGTAGGATCTCTTTAATTCCAATATTGGTAAATTTTCTTTTTTTCTTGATCTACCTAGAAATTTTATCAATTTTATTGATCTTTTCAAGGAATTGGCTTTTGGTTTCATTGATTTTCCCTGTATATATCTTTGTTTTTCTTTTTCTTTTCTCATGGCAGTGTTTCAATAAAACATTATTTTAAACCAGACTTGGTCCTCAGGCCATTGATTGCTGATCCCTGCCCTAATTGAAACTGTAAAGTTTACAAATTCATCTCTAAGTATCTATTTTTCTTGTAATTACATTTTCCAGTCATTTTTTGCTACTATATTAAAATGCAGTTGATTTTGATGATGACCTTATATCCGCTTATCTTGTTACATTCTCTATTATTTTTGGTAATTTGTAGATTATAGACAATCACATCAACTGCAAATACTGACTTTTTACTCCCTCCCTTCAAATTTTCATGACTTTAATTTCTTTTTCTCATCCTTCTCATTTTATTGCACTAGATAGTACCTCCAAAACAATATTGATTACATTAGATTCAGTGATAATGGGTATCTTTGTTTTGTTTCTAATTTTAAAGGGAATGTTTCCCTCTTTAGGATCATGTTTATTTTAGATTTGAGGAGAGGCAGACTAAAGGGGCATCATAAGCTAATTTCCTTTCAGCTTTTGGTAGATCAGCATGTACGGGTCAGTTTTTGATTTCCACCTGTGCTCCCCGTGTAATGAAGATCTGGAATCTCACTGGTCCCAGCTCTCAGGATGTAGCCTGGACTCCTTCCTCCATAAACACACATGCAGTGGGGCAGGGCCTTCTCTACTGGGTCCTGTACACCTCTCTAGGGGGTAATGGACACTTGGGGGTATGCGGGCTCTTCTTCTCTTTTTAAAGTTTTACCCCAACAAATTCTATTTTATTTCACACTACATGGTACTAAAGGTGCTTGTGTTGTGTTACTTTTAGCTGGATAAGGCTAAGAGTACTTCTACTCCTTGTTTGCAAGAATTTATTTCATGAATGGCTGTGAATTTTGTCAAATGCTTATTATGCATTTATTGAGATTCTTATATGATTTTTCTCCTTTAATTGGTTAATGTGGCAGATTTTTCTAACATGAAACTGTGCTTGCAGTCTAACCTGAAAATGGTGTATGTCTTCACAGACTGTTGGATTAAATTAGCTAAAACTTTGTTTAGGATTTTTGCGTCTATGCTCATGTTTTTAATGAACCCCTAATGCTACTCCCTTCTATTGTCCATATCTAGTTTTAGTATTGTTCCAGTTTGCTGATGCTGCTGTTATGCAAAACACCAGAAATGGACTGGCTTTTATAAAGGGGGTTTATTGGGCTATAAGTCTACAGTCTGAAGGCCATGAAAATGTCCAAATTAAGACATCAGCACAAGTACACCTTCACCAAAGGAAGGCCAATGGCGTTTGGAAAACCTCTGTTAGCTGGGAAGGCACGTGGCTGGCGTCTGCTGATCCTGGGTTGTGCTCCAGCTCCTCTCTCAGCTCCTGTGTGTTCTTCAAAGTCTCTCTCTTGGCTGCAGCACCTCCTTCTGTCTGTGAACACTTTCATAGGACTCCAGTGATTCAATTAAGTCCCACCCATTCAGGGCGGGGTAACACCATCATGGAAATTATCCAATCAAAGGCCTCACCCACATTTGATTGAGTCACATCTCCATGGCAACACTCAAAGGAGTCCAACCTAATCAACACTAAAACGTCTGTCCCCACAAAACTGCATCAAAGAACATGGCGTTTTGGGGGACATAATACATCCAAAGTGGCACAAGTTTCAAGGTTATTCTGGTCGTATAGCATAAGGAGCACATATTCTTTATTTCCTGCTCTCTGAGTTTGTATAGCACAGCTGTGATCGGTTTCTTGGCAGTTTGGTACAATTTACCTGAAAAATTGTCTGGGCCTGGTGCTTTTTTGTGGGAAAATGTTTTAACTACTGTTTCAATTTCTTTAAATAGTTTTAGGATTATATAGGCTTTTTATGTTTTCTTGAGTCACTTCTGGTAAGTTATATTTTTCTAAGAATATTATGTCTGTTTCTTTTAAATTTTCTAATTTATTTGTATACAGTTGTTGATAGCATTTGTTCCGGTTTGCTGATGCTGCCAGAATGCAAAACACCAGAGACGGATTGGCTTTTATAAAGGGGGGTTATTTGGTTACACAGTTACAGTCTTAAGGCCATAAAGTGTCCAAGGTAACACATCAGCAATCGGGTACCTTCACTGGAGGATGGCCAATGGTGTCTGGAAAACCTGTGTTAGATGGGAAGGCACGTGGCTGGCGTCTGCTCTGGAGTTCTGGTTTCAAAATGGCTTTCTCCCAGGACGTTCCTCTCTAGGCTGCAGCTCCTCAAAAATGTCACTCTCAGTTGCTCTCCAAAATGTCATTCACAGCTGCACTGAGTTCCTTCTGTTTGTCAGCTCATTTAGGTGGCTCATTTAATTCAGACCCACACTGAATGGGGGGGAGGGGGTAACACCTCCATGGAAATTATCCAATCAAAGTCATCACCCACAGTTGGGTGGGTTATATCTCCATGGAAACATCCAATCAAAAGGTTCAAACCTAATCAACAGTAATACAGTCTGCCTCCACAAGATTGCATCAAAGATAATGGCATTTTGGGGGCCATAATACATCCAAACTGCACAGTATCCTCTTACTATCTTTTTAATCTCTGCTGCGTCTGCTGTAAATAATCTTTTTCATTTACCAAGATTTTTTTATTTATGCTTTTTTTTTTCTTGATTGGTCATGACGGAGGATTGTCCACTTTATTAGGCTATTCAAGTAACTAATTTTGGCTTTATTTTTTCTCTGTATCTTTGATTTCTATTTCATTAATTATGGCTCCTATCTTTATTGCCTCTTTCCTTCTACTTTCTTTAGTATTATTTATTGTTCTTTTCCTAATGTCTGAGGTCAGATATTTAGCTAATTAATTTTTATTTTTCTTCTTTTCTAACATGGTGTTTAGGGCTATTAATTTCCCACAAAGAATTGCTTTCGTTTCATCACACAAGTTTTGATATGTAAAGAGTTCACTAGTTTTCATTTAAAATTTTCAATGTCCATTATGATTTCTTCTTTCAACCATGAGTAATTTAAAAAATCTTTAAAAATATCCAAACATGGGCATTTAAAATTTTTTCTTCTTTTTATTAATAAGTAACTTACTTGTGTGCAAAGAATGAGATCTGCATACTTACTCTTTTAAATTTGTCAAAGCATGCTTTATGGAAAACCCATTATCAGTTTTAATAAATGAATCCAGTGAACTTGAAAAGAATGTGTATTCTCCAACTGCTGGATGAAGAATTCTATATATATATCCATTAGCTCAAGCTGTTAATTGTATTGTTCAAATCTACCTTTTTGTTGATTTTGGGGGGCTTCTTAATCCACTCTTGAGAGGTGGTTTGAAATTTTTCACTATTATGGTGTAGTTGTCAATTTCCTCTTGAAGTGTATTAATTTTTGCTTTCTATATACTGAGACTATCGTAGTGGATACTTGAATGTTTATAATGGTTATATCCTCTTGATGACTTGAACTGGTTGCCACTGGGAGTCACCTTCTCCATCCTTGATGCACCTGTAATATACCTATTCAGCTCAATCTTGGTGTGTATCCACCTGATGATATTTTTCCCATACTTTTAGTCTTTCCATGTCTTTTGTTTTAGGAATTCTCTTGTAAGAATGTGTATTGTTTTGATTCATAATAAATCTGGCAACCTCTGTCTTATACCATGGAGAGTTTAATCCATACATGCTCATCTGTATTTTTATCATAATTTAAAAAAATTTCAACTTTTGCCAAATCTGCTTTTATTCTTGCTCCTTGTAGACAGTGACAAGCTTCACCATCATTTTCCCTCCTTAAGTCACTTACAGAATATCCTGGCTTTTTTAAAACCTGATTTATCCTATGATCTGAGTACTCCTTCCAAAAAAAAAGGGCCTTTTTTTGGTAAGCTTCTGAGGTTGTGTTTGTGTGAGAATATTTTTATTATGCACTCACATCAAATAACAACTTGACTGGATAAAAATGTCTAAATCTGAAGTTTGTTTATTTATTCTGCTTGGAGTTTTCTGAGCTTCTTGTATTTGTGGGTTGATGTTTTTCTTCAGTTTGGGGAAACTGAAATATCAAGTATTTTTTCTGCCTCATTCTCTGCCTTTCTGATACTCCAGTTGCAGGGTTTTTTTTTTTTTGACTCAGATTGAGTGCTGATTTTTTTCTTCTGTTGTATCCATTCTGTTGTTGACTCCATCCAATTTATTCTTCATTTCAGATACTGTTTTTTTTTTCAGTTCTGGGATCTCTATTTTGTTGTTTTTTAAGTTTCCATTTCTCTGTGCAAATTCTTGATTCTTTCACCCATCGTGCTCCTCTTTTCCTCTATTTTCTTTAATGTATTTATAACGGCTATTTTAAAGTTCTTGTCTGCTAAGTCCAGCCCCTGGGTAACGGCAGGTGTGCTGGTTTGAATGTATTATGTCCCGCAGAAAAAGCCATATTCTTTGATGCAATCTTGTGGGGCAGACATATTAGTGGGGATTAAGTTGGAACGTATGGATTAGGTTGTTTGCATGGAGATGCTCCCCACCCAACTGTAGGTGATAATTCTGATGAGATATTTCCATGGAGGCGTGGCCCCACCCATTCAGGGTGAGCCTTGATCAGTGGAACCATATACATGAGCTCACAAACAGAAGGAACTCAGTGCATGTGAGAGTGAACTTTTGAAGAGGAGCTACACCAAGAGGGACATTTTGAAGAAAGCACAGGAGCTGCAGATGAAAGATGTTTTGAAGATGGCCATTGAAAGCAAACTCTTGCTCCAGAGATGCTAAGAGAGGACAAATACCCCAAATATAACTAAGAGTGACATTCTTGAGGAACTGCAGCCTAGAGAGGAACATCCTGGGAGAAAGCCATTTTGAAACCAGAACTTTGGAGCAGACACCAGCCACGTGCCTTCCCAGCTAACAGGTTTTCCGGATACTATTGGCCATCCTCCAGTGAAGGTACCCGATTGCTGATGTGTTACCTTGGACACTTTATGGCCTTAAGACTGTAACTGTATAGCCAAATAAATCCCCTTTTATAAAAGCCAATCCATCTCTGGTGTTTTGCATTCCAGCAGCATTAGCAAACTAAAACAGCAGGTCTAGTGACTGTTTCTTCTCTAGATTACACATAGCAGATAGTGTGTACAAGGACAGTAGAGACTGAACTGGAAAACAGCTCTCTTGGGGTGTGCATGCCCTATTGCCCGTCAGGCGCTAGGTGGAGGAGCTAATCTCTTCGATGGCATCAGGGGTTGAGTGGGTTGGGGCCGGGGCGCACATTTAGTTTCAGTTCATGATCGGTTTTAAATGCCTGAGGATTGGAACAGGCCTCCGCTCCGGCTGGTCTTGGGATCTAAGTGCTGTCAGACGATGACGTCCCCCTCTGCCCTGCAGAGCAGCTCCTGGCTTCCCAGGCACTCACTACAACTCCGTGCACGCTGCTGAGCACTCGCTCGGCCCTCGCCCTCCCGCTGCTTCCAGGTCATCGTGCTGACACCCACTGCGTCCGGCTGGACCCTCTCCATTCCGCAAAGTGCCCAGCCCACGACAGACCTGGCCCTCTGTCCGTCCGTGCTCCTGGGAGGACAGCAGCCAGCGGTCCTTCTCGCCCAGGGAAGGCTTGTTCCGTAGACTTCCCCTGAACTTCTTTGCCTCCTTAGCTCTCTGATAGGCCAAATGACCTGATTTCATAGATTGTCTGGTGTTTTCTTGATGTTACAGTGAGACGGATGGTATTCTGTAACTGTCTACAACCCAACCGGATGTTACTCCTATTTGAAAATATTTATCTTCTTACATTCTATGTTGATGAGAAGTTGATGTTTTTCTCTCTGGCTGTGTTTACAATTTTCTGTTTGTCTGATATTCTTAAATTTTAGTACGATATGTCTAGTGTTTGTATCCCCTTTCTTTGATTTGCCCTTTCAACCTGTGGTCATTCATCTGTAATTCTGGAACTTTAATTTGCAGTTGCCAAAAAATTTCATCCTATTTTTATTTTTCTCTCCTTGAACTATTATCTCGATGTTGGCACTTCCACTTCTGCCTTCCATAGCACCTACATTTTTTTCTTTTTGATTTATTTATCTTTCCTGCTTCTTTCTGGGAAAGTTTTCTGAGCTGATCCTTCAATTCTCTAACTTATTCTTTAGTTGTTTCCATTTATCAAATCATGTTTGTTAATTCAACTGTTATATTTTTAAATCCTCATATACCCACTTTCTTTTTTCTTAATGATTTATTGATCCTGTTTTGTATGGCTAATGCCATTTACTTTGGTATATTTATCAGCTCATTATATTTTCTTAGCCCATCTTCTATACTTCTGCTTCTAACAGTGTATGTTTCCTGGGCTATTATTATTATTCTTACGATTATTATTTGGGGTCGTTGTAGGGCTCCTCTGTCTGGCTACATCGGCTGGTAAGTGCACAGTGCCTGGGGACACTGGCTCCACTTTGGGGGAAAAAGAGCACTGGGAGAGGGTAGCCTTTGAAAGAGAAATCCCCAGGCCTGGGGTGCGGAAATGCAGCAGTAAAGGAGAGATGCCCGTGGCCTGCCAGCCCCCACCCACTTTCCAGGACCCTCGCCCGAGTGGGGCTGCCCCGGTTGGACTGGGCTTTGCAGGGCATTCGCATTGGGATGTGGCCGGTCCCTAAGATCACACCGATTTTCTGAGGAACTTTGGCAGTGCACCTGCAGCTGCTTTAGCTGCCTCAAACCTCCAGGGCTGGCACCAAGGGGGGCCCTGCCTCCAGGGGTGGCATGCACCCCCAGCCACACTCCAGTTCTGCAGGTCTGGGGGACAGGCACGAGTGGGAGGGGTCCTGAACTGCTGCTTGACGACTCCCCTCTGGGGCTACACCAGCTGCGTCCTGTGCAGAGTGGGCATGTGGGTGCCTGAACCCCCGCGAGGACAGGGAGGCCCATGGGAGCATCGAGTGGCCACTGGTCGTCGCCATGTGCCTCGTTCGCTGAGGAGGACACCCAGGGGAGGGGGGCAGCGTCAGGATCGGCGCTGCGGATCCCCAGCTCCTGCTGTAGCTGGAGGAGGGTGCAGACCTCCTGGGGCCCAAGGCTCACCGAGGCACTGGGGTGGCTCACTCCAGACACCGTGTGGCTGGCAGACGCCGACGTGGCTGGTGGCGCCTGAGCTGTAGCCGTGGTTGCATGTGTACAGGACCACCGAGCCCACCCGCGTGCTGTTGAAGTGCAGCGTGGCGTGTTTCACCTGCTCCGGGGGGCCGCAGTCCACCGCTGCAAGAACACAGAGCCGGGGCTCCCGGCAGGGCTGCTGCTGCACCCTCTGTTCTGCCAACCAGGGGCCCCCCCACACCGGCTCCTCCTGCTGAGTGAGGGGCTCTTGACCTCAGGGCACTGGCTGCCCCCAAGGCGCCCCTTCCCCCTTTGGAACTTCCCCCATCTTCCTCACTGGCCCGTCCTGCCCTGCGGGGAGGAGGAGATGCCAACTGCTGGTCCCGCGCCCACCTCCCGTGCACCTGAGCAGATTCGGGAGCTCACCTGCCTGGCACCGGCGGCCCGTGTACCCCGTCGGGCAGCGGCAGGAGAAATCTGTGCCCAGGTCCTCGCAGGTGGCGCCGTTCAGACACGGGCTCCGGGAGCAGGGGGACGGGGCTGCAGGAGGCCGCGGGAGGGTCGCTGCCACACCGCAGCCCTGCCCCCAGCCCTGCGCGCTCCTCCCTCCGGGGCGTCCGGCCTCCTGCCTCCTCCGCTGCGCTCCCCCACCCCTCACCTATCTCGCAGTGCCGCCCGGAGAAGCCCGGGGGACAGTCACACTTGTATTTGCCGATGTAGTGGAAGCACGTGCCGCCGTTGTGACAGGGGCCCGAGGCGCACGAGTCTGGCTTGCCTGGAAGCAGAGGGCGCCCGGTGGGGTCAGGGTCGCGTGCCCACGACCCACCGCCCCTCTCTGCAGCGCCCCCGACGTCGCCCAGCCGGGCTGCCTTCCCCGGGACCTCCCCGGGAAGCAGAAGGCAAGGGTCGAGGGTCGGGGGTCGGGGGTCGGGTCTGGGGCCCGGCTCCTTCCCACTCCACCCCCACCCCCGGGCCCGCCCCCTCGGGGCCGCACCGATCTCGCAGTGCCGCCCGGTGAAGCGGTAGGGGCAGCTGCAGTGGTAGTCGCCGGCCGCCTCCTTGCAGGTGCCCCCGTTCCGGCAGGGCCCGGAGCTGCACAGGCGCGGCCTGACTGTGGAGAGAGTCGGGGGCGGGGTGGACAGGGACCCCGGCACCCGCCCTGGGCCTCTGCGCCCTGCGCACGGGCCTGTCACGGCGCCCGGCCTCCCCGCCTGGGGCCTCCCCAGGCTCTGGGCCAGCGCCCACACTTGCTGGGGGGAGCCGCCCGGCATCACCTCCGGGGTAAAGGCGCCCCTTCCCGGACGGGCACCTCTGCACCGAGCTGCCGTGCTGACGGCGCTGTCGGGGGTCTGCTCCGGGGTTTTCTGCGCCCGAGGAGCTCGGGGCCTCCACACACCCGAAGGGCCTACCTCCTGCCCGCCCGGCCGCCCCGAAATAGCAGCACCCCGGCGACCCGAGGCCAGTGAGCTCAGGACCCCGGACTCGGAGGCCGGGGGGACGCAGCCGCGGGCAGGGGCACCCCGCTTCCTGCCCCCTCCCTACCCCGCAGGGTCTCGCGCTGGCAGGCTGCAGGCCCGCACCCCACGCACCCACCCCTGAAAGCAGCCCGTGTCCTCCGCTTTGGGCCCAACTGAATCACAGACTTAAGGAGAAGAACTCAACATAAAGATTCCAAACCCTGTTTGGAGAGACCCCGGCCCAGGGCCCGCAGCGCGCGGCGCAGGCGGAGGCCGCTCTCCAGGGTGCTGAGCGCGCACCTTTCTCGCAGTGGCGGCCGTGGAAGCCGCGCGGGCACTCGCACGTGTAGGAGTCCTCGTGCGCGTCGCAGGAGCCCCCGTTGAGGCAGGGGTCCGAGTCACAGGGCGACGGCAGCGCTGCGGGGGCAGAGGGCGGCGGAGAGCCCGCCTGGAACCGCGGCCGCCAGACCCCGCGGGGCTCCCGGCTCCCCACCCCTGGGCTGCACGGCCCCTCCCGGGACTTCTCATCCTCGATTTTACGGGAAGGCACTCTCCCCCTTCCTACCACAGATACACCGCTTCCTGTCATCGCCATCCCCATCACTGCCACCGAGGAAACGCCAAATTTTATGTGATTATTTACACACTCCCAAATGTACACGCATTCCTGCAGTTCTCATTGCACATAATTAACTATATACGTGCATTCGCTGTTATGACAGCTTATCCCAGGGGCTCGGGGAAGACCCCCCAAGGAAGGTGCTTTTCTGTCAGTGAGCGTATTTGAGCAGGCAGGGGAGACAACCAGCCTGTTTACAGAGGATACTCAGGGGGTTTGGGGCCTGCCGGTCCCCACGGCTGGGGAACAGCCCAGGCCCCCCACCCGGCCCCCACTCACAGTGGCTGGCGTTGTGGTCCGAGTGGCAGACGCACAGGTAGCTGCCCCCGTACTCCATACAGTAGCCGCCGTCGGGGCACTGGGTGTTCATGTTGCAGGGCATGGCCGTGACCTCTGCAGGAAAAGGAGGCCCCACGCACCCCCAGTGTCTTCTGGGGACCTCGTGTCCTCCCGGGGCCCTCTCCTCCAGGGCTGCCCTCCTGGGGTGGGAGTGGGGCTCGAGGGTCTGCACCTGAGGACACTGTCGTGCGTGCTCCTCTCCACGCCGGCAAGGGGGTGCCAGGGGACCCCACTCCCAGCCCTGCCACCTACCAAATTCACAGAGGAGCCCAAAGAAGCCGGGGGGGCACTGGCAGAGGGTGGTGTTGGCGCCCGGGCACCGGCCTCCGTTGTGGCACTCACAGTCGCTGGAGAGCCCTGCAACGGGGAGGGGGCACCCAATGTGGGGGCAACCTGCCTGCTCTGTGCCCCCCAGCTTCCTGTGAAAGCCGCGGTGCACACCCACGCACACTCACAGATCCCCATGCTCACGGCCACACGTTCACACTCACCCACTCCCACCCACATGTTCTCACACACACACATTCACAAAGCACGCTCCTGTTCACACACATTCTCACACTTGCAAACACATTTACACACGTTCACAAAATACAACGTCACGTTCACACACATTCAAAACCACGTTCCGATTCATTCGCACACTCACACCACCACACACTCACAGGCTCTTTCACATTCTCACATGTACACACACATTCACATACACTGTCACACTCACATACACACATATACACAATTCACACTCTTACAAATACACACATTCACACTTAGAGCCACACACACTCATGTCCACGTACATTCTCACATTCACACTCACACTCACTCACACACACTCGTTCTCTCTCTCGGTGTTTGTGTGCACATGTGTCTGCCACCCTGCAGGCCCCCAGCCCGCCGCCCCAGCAGCCCGGCCCCCACGCACTCTCCCTGCAGTCGCGGCCCGCAAAGCCTTCGGGGCATTCGCACACGTAGCCCTGCTCCGCGTCCACGCAGGTGCCCCTGTGCTGGCACGGGGCCGAGAGGCAGGCGTCGGGCTCGGGGGAGCTTCCTGCAAGAAAGACCGTGGTCGGGGGGCCCACGGCAGAGCCCGGGGACCATCAGGCCTGGGCCGGGGCTGGCCTCCCTGCCCAGCTCCCACGGCGCTTGCTAGGGTTGAACCTCCTTTCTCAGCACCAAGTGCAGTTTCAGCCAGAAACGGAGCTATAGTTGCCCTCACCCCCGGAGCTCAGTGTCCCCCAGGAGCAGAGTGAGAAGCCAGAATAAGGGGCCCCCAGCTGCACAAAGCGCCCGCCCTCGGCCAGGGCCTCCCAATAGTTTTGACCATGCATCCCTGTCGGCAAAATGTTTGGGGTTTTCCAGATACCTTTCTGGTGTCGATTTCTAGTTTGGTTTCCTGGGTCAGAGAACCCAGTCCTTTTAAACCCAGTGAGGCTTGTTTCGTGGCCCGTGATATGGCTGACCACGGTGACTGTCCCCGCGCACTGGAGAAGGATGTGAGTGCTCCGTAACCGGTCAGGGTGGCTAACAGTTCTGTTCACGTCTCCCAGATCCTCCCCGATTTTCTGTCCAAGTCTGATGAATTGCTGAGCAAAGAGTGTTGAAATAGCCATCCATGTGGATCTATTTCTCCTTGCAGTTCTGTCAGTTTTGCTTCATGCATTTTGCATGTTGTTAGGTGCAAATATTTTTATATGGCTTCTTGATGAATTTACCTGTTTTTCAGTATGAAAGGCTCCTCTTCATCCATGGTCCTTATTCCAAAGTTTCACTCGTCTGATGTTAATATAGTCATTCCAGGCAGTGTCTGTGTACTATAGGTCTCTAATCAATCTATTGCTTTGCTTTTCTTTTTCAAGATTTTCAATTTCTCCATGCACTTTACAAATCTTATCTTTCAAATTAATATATAGTAAAATTTACTTTTGTTCAGCGTACAGTTCTATGAATTTAACACGTGCAGATTTGTGTAACCACCACCGATCAGGATCCAGAACATTCCATCACCCCAAAAGACTTCCTTGTTCTATCTTTGTAGAGTCACACTCTCTCCCCTCTTTGATCTCCCAGCAACAGTGGTCTTTTCTTCATCAGTATAGTTTTGTCTTTTTAAGAATGCTGTATAAATGGAATCTACCATATGGAATCTGTTGAGAACCATCCAAGTTGTTGTATCAATAATTAGTTCCTTTTTTAGGACCGAGTAATAGTCCCTTGTATGGTTTGTTTGTTCATTCTCCCAACGAAGGACATTTGGGTTACTCCCAGTTGTTGGTGATTATGAACAGATACGTTATACACATTCCTGTACAGGTTGTTGTGTGAACCTGTTTTCATTCCTTTAGGTTCACACCCAGGAGTGGGCCTGCCAGGCGTACAATTACACCCACCTTATAAGTGTACGTTTAACTGTATAAAAAATGCCCAACTGTTTTCAGAGGGGCCAAACCATTCTGTATTCCCACCAACAAGGCATGAGAGCTCCACTGCTCTGTACCCTACCAGGTCCGCCATTCTAACAGGTGTGCAGTGGCATCGCATCACGGTTTTCATTGGCGTTAACTAGAGGCTAACAATGACAACAAATAAACACATCTGCCCACGTGCTTACTGCCTTCTACATGTTCTCCTTGGTGAAGTTTTTGGTCAAGTCTTTGGCCCATTTTTTAACTAGGTTGTTTGTTACCACTGAAATTTGAGAGCTCTTTATATAGTCGAGACATAAGACCTTTGCCGGACATGAATTTTGCAAACGTCTTCTGCCAACTTGTCGCTGGTCTTTTCATTTTCTCAACTGTGCCTTTCACAGAGCACAGGATTTTAATTTTGATGAAGTCCAATTAAGCAATTTTTCCTTTTGTGGATGGTGCTTTCGGTGTCATCTCCAAGAACTCCTGGCCTAACCTCAAGTCACAAGGACTCCTCCCTCCGTTTACTTCTGAATATTTTGTAGTTTTACTTTTTCCATTTAAGTCTTCGATTCATTTTGTGTTAATCTCTGTATAAGGTGTGAGGCTGAAGCTGAGGTTCATTTTTTTTGTGTGTGTGTGAAAGATTTAATTACAACATTGACACATATGATGGAAACAAACCTAGATTAATTAGTGAAGGGTACAAATAATTTAATGGAATCGTTTGCACACGTTTTTAGTTTACATTGTAGAAACATTGTTGAAGAATGAAACTCAAAATACAAAACAGATAAAATCAGATGTACCTGGGGCCAGTCCACAGCCCTTCCATCCCGTCCCCAACTCCACTGTCTTCTCTGCGGGCCTCTGCAAAACTAAACTGAGCTTGGAACAGAGTTCAAAAATCACTGATTCAGTGTGTATTTTCTTTGTTAAACTGTATGAACCTTCCTAAGCTATCTAGTCATTCTTTTTCCTCTTATCTCCAAGGGCTTAAATCAACTGCAGCTAGTTAAACTTCTTCTCTTCAGCAATTCAGGGACCGAGAGGAGACTGGAAACAAAAGTGACTACAGGGAAGTTCAGGCTACAGTTCCCTGGGAATCTAAGGATACCCACCCATTTATTTCTGCATTTCAACATTCTAGGTAAAATTCTGAGAGTTATTTATAATAAAATGATCGGCTGGAACGAGGATGTTTCTTTGGTCCCAGTGCAGCCTGGCTGTCTTCGCACGACAGAGGCGAGTGGATCCACACTTTGTTGGTGTCCAAATGACACCCGCCTTGGAAAGACCAGGACCCCTTGATCTCCATCATCATGGAATAAAAACAGCATTTTACAGCAGTACAGCACATGAGGTTCATTTCTGCATCCATTCCGTGTAAAGGCTATCCTTTACCCATTAACTCCCTTTATACCTTTGACAAAAATCAATCACCCATATTTGTGTGGGTCTATTTCTGGATTCTTTATGTTTATCCTTTGCCAGCACGACACGGCTTTAAGTAAGTCTTAACACCAGGTGGTGTGATTCCTCACACTTCATTCCTCTTTTTCAAAATTGTTTTGGTTATTCTAATTACTTTGGCTTCTCAGATCTTAGAATCAGCTTGTCTCTGTCTGCATAAAAAGTCCTCCTGGTGATGGCCGGGCTGATGGCAGTGTGAGTGTAGCCACAACACCGAATCGTGTACTCGAATGTGGTTAAAATGGGAAATGCTATACAGTATATATGTTACCACAATCAAAATGTTAAAAAAAAAACCTGCTGCGATTTTGATTGGAATCATGTTCAGTAGGTCAATTTGGGGAGAACTGACATCTTTACTAAGTTAGGTCTTGTGATCTATTGACATGGAATCTCTCTCCGTTTATCTAGACCTCTGGTTTCTTTCACTGGAGTGTTTTAGTTTCCCCCATATTCCTATACACACCTTGTTAGAGTTATATCTAAGTAGTTATTTTGGGGGTACTATCGTAAATGGTATTTTATTTTAATTTCAACTTCTAATTGCTCATTGCTGGTACGTAGGAAAGCAACTGACTTTTGTGAATTAACCTAGTATTCCATGACCTTGTCATACTCATTCATCAATTCTAGCCACCCTTTCACAGACTTCTTGGGATGTTACATAGAGGCAATCACTTGAGCTGCAAAAAGGGAGTTTTATTTCTTCCTTTCCAATCTACTTACCTTTTATTTCTCTCTCTTGCCTAATTCACTGGCTAGGACTTTGGGTCTGATGTTAACTAGGAGCGGTTGGACTAGATGTTGTCTTGTTCCGGATCTTAGGGGGATGCAGTCTTTCATCCTGCACGCGTTCACTGGAGTCTTTTGTAGCAACACTTTATCAGGTTGGGGATCCCTTTAATCCCTGTCTCCCAGGAATTACTGGAATGCATGACGAATTTTATGAAGCACTTTTTTTTGCATACATTGATATGATCGTATGATTTTCTTCCTCTAATTGTAATTACGGTGGATTATATTGATTGACTTTTAAATATTGTACCAATCTTGCATTCCTAGAATAAGCTGTACTTGGTTATGATGCATTATTACTTATTAAAATTCTGGATTCAAGGTGTTAATTTTTTTGGAGGATTTTTGACTCTGTGTTCAGAGGGATATTTGGTCTTCAGTTTTTTTCTTATACTGTCTTTGGCTTTGGCATCAGGGTGCAGCTGGCCTTCTAAAAGGAGTCGAGAAGTGCTCCCTTCTTTTGTTCTGACAGAGATTGTGTGGAATTGATGTGATTTCTTCTTCAAATGTCTGGTGACTTCACCAGTGAAACCATCTCGGCCTAGAGATTTCATTTTTGGAAGTTTAAAAATAAAGATATATATTAAATTTCTTTAATGATTAAGAGGATTATTCAGGTTATTTCATCTTTGATGAGTTCTGGTAGCTTGTGGTTTTCGACAGTGACCAATTTGATCCGATTAGTTGAAGTTGTGCATGCGGAGCACAGCACCCCTTGATTGTCTTTCTGCAGGGACCTCCTCTTTCACTCCGGACTTCGGTATTCCGTGTCTCCTCTCTTGAGTTCTTTGTCAGTCTTGCTAGAGATTTATAAATTTTACTGTTCTTTACAAATCACCAGTTTTTGTTTCACTGATTTGGGTTTATTTAGCTCTTCTTTTTCCAGTTTCTTAAGGGGAAGACTTAGATCCTTGATTTGAGATCTTCCTTCTTGTCTAGTATCGAAATAAAATGTTATAAAATTCTCTTTCTGAACACTGATTAAACTATCCCACACATTTTGATATGTTATATTTTCATTTTCATTCAGTTGAAAATACTATCTAATTTTCCTTAAAACTTTCTCTCTTACCCATGAATTATTTAGATTTGTATTGTTTAATTTCCAACTGTTTCAAGATTTTCCTTTTATGTTTCTGTTACTGATTTCTTTTATTTCAATTTTTATGTCTTTTTGTCAAATTTGGGAAGCTTTCAGTCACAAATCTTCAACTCTTTTGTATGTGTGTGTGCATCTCAATCTCCCTTCTTTCCTGCTGAGACTTTGATGTCATGAATTTTAGATCTTTTGGTGTTGTTTCTCAGGTCTCTCAGGCAGTTTATTTCCCATATTCTTCCTCTCTGCTATTCAGATGGGACCATGTCTAGTCCTCTGTCTTAGGTTCACTGACTCTTTCCTCTGTCATTTCCATTCTGCTCTTGAGTCCACCTAGTAAGTCTTAAAATTCCGGCTATTGTAATTTTCATTTCTGAAAGGTCTATTTGGTTTTTATTTATATTTTCTATTTCTCTGCTGAGAATTTCTATTTTACATTTGTTTCAAGAGTGTTTCCACTTACTTGCTGGAGCGCTTTTATAATAGCTGCTTCAATGCCTTTGTCAGATGATTCCAGTATCTGTGCCTTCTTGGTACTGGCATTTTTTCAATTTTCTTTTCCCTTGAGAGTTGAGATTTTTCCTGGTTCTTCGTAACCCAATACTTATGGATGACATCCTATACATTTTGAATATTTCATGAGATTCTGGGTCTTGTTTAAATCCTATGGAGACTGTTGAAATTTTTGTTTAATGGGCAATCAACCTGGCTGGGTTTGTCACAAGTTCTGACCCACCTTTTGTAGGTTTCAATTCCATTTCTTTTCAAAACCTTTGCATACCTCTCAGATCCGGCCCATGTGCCCACCACTCAGTGTTGGGCCTAGGGGATGGTCTACCTATTAGGTCACTTCTAGGGTCTTTTGTATGATTTAGGATCAGGTTGCACATTTCCCAGTGTGTGGGAGCTCAAAAGTTAATAACTTTATGGGGTCACTGTCTCAAGAGCCACCCTTTTCACAACCTCCCCAGTCCTTTCTAGTTCTCTGAGGCTACTCTTTTTTAATTTTTTGGCCAGAAAGCTGCAACTTTCATTGCCCCACCCTGCCAACTACTTCCTCCGAGTGCACCTATATCTGGGGACAAGAAGTGGGAAGACATAAAAGGGGCAAAATCCAACAGGGATTTGCCCCACCCTTTTGAAAGCGCTGGACTTCCTACTGGAAGGGCAGGTGGCCCTCCCCAAGAGCCTTGGGTGCCTGAGGCCCCACAGCTGCACCTGTCAGTCCTGCTTCTCGAGCGTGACTAGAGAGAGGGCTTCTCCCGGAGCCCTTCGTCCGTGCTGACGTGCACTTTGGTTTGGGTGCTGACTTGAGTCCAGGGGGGATACCAGAGGGAAAAATGGAAAACTCACCGGTGGTTTGGTGGTACTCCGAATCTTTTTCTTCCCCCTCAATCCACCTGCTACTATTTACTTTTCAGAGTCCTCAGATAGCTACTCCCTGCATTCTCCAGGACTTACAGCTGCGTTCAGTGGGAGAGACAGGGTAGAGGGTGCTTACTCTATCTTACCCAGAACCAGAAACCCTTTCCATTACTTTAAAATGATCTGTGTCTTTAAATTTAAATGGGATTTCTTGCAGGCAGTGTATAGTTGGTTCTTGCTTTTCAATCAATTTGACAATCTATGCTTTTTATTTGGACTGTTTAACCATTTACATTTTACTGCAATTATCTATATGTTTGAATTAAAGTCTATCACCTGAATGTCAGCTTTTAAATTTGTCTCACATATTCTTTGTTTCTTTTTCTCTTTCCCTGCCTTCTAGATTAATTATCTTAAG
This sequence comes from Choloepus didactylus, assembly GCF_015220235.1. Taxonomy (NCBI): domain Eukaryota; kingdom Metazoa; phylum Chordata; class Mammalia; order Pilosa; family Megalonychidae; genus Choloepus; species Choloepus didactylus. Next base: position 134,568,993 of record NC_051315.1, on the reverse strand, counting down.
GATTCTATTTTATCTTCATGATTAGCTTATTGGCTATAACTTTTACTATTATTTTTAATGGTTGCTCTAGATATTACAATGTACATCTTTAACTTATCCTGGTCTACTTTCAAATGACATTATACCACTTCATGTATAGTGTAAAAATGTACATCACTAGACTCCCATTGTTATCTTCCTATCTTTAATTCCAGAGGTCAGCAAACTGTGGCCCATTAGCCAAATCTGGTTCACCATCCATTTTTTTTTAAAAGTAAAGTTTTATTTTAACACAGTCATGCATTTTGTTGATGTGTTTTCTACGGTGCTTTCATGCTGCAGTAGCAGAGGTGGAGTCGGAGACCAGGTGGCTTGCAAAGCCAAAATATTTATTCTTTGGCTCTTTACAGAAGAAGTTTGCAGATTCCTGCTTTATGCTACTGGTGTCACACATTTTCCTTTTTCGTATGTTACAAACCTCACAGTACATTATTATTTTGCTTTAAATAGCCAATTATCTTCAAAGAGATTAAATACCCATGTATTTACCACTTCTGGCATCCTTCATTGTTTTGTATTGATCCATATTTGTATCTGGTTCCATTTTTCTTCTGCTTTTAGAACTTCCTTTAGCATTTCCTTTAATTCGGGTATGCTGGTGATGAATTCTCTCAGGTTTTGCTTGTCTTCAAAAGTCTTCATTTTTGAAAGATAATTTTGCTGGGTATAAACTTCTAGGTTGATAGCTTTTTTCTTTCAATACTTTAAATATGCTACTCCACTGCCTTCTGGGTTGCCTTGTTTCTGGTAACGAGTCTGCCATTGCTCCTGTTTCTTCGTATGTATGTATCTGTTTGCTCTGGCAGCTTTTAAGATTTTTCTGTTTATCATTATTTTCAGCAATTTGATTATGATATGGCTTCTTATGGTTTTCTTTATACTTTCCTTGGATATGTGAGTTTTTGTTTTCACCAAATTTAGAATTTTTTTGGCTATTATTTCTTCAAATTATTATTTCTGTGCCCCCACCCTCCTCCTTGGATTCTGTATACACTTACGTTAGACTGTGTGACATTGTCCCACAGGTCATTAATGCTTTGGTTATTATTATTTTTTTTTGTCTTGTTCTTTCTGTGTGGCAAGTATGATTGTTTGCATTTCTATCTCCAAGTTCATTAATTTTTTTCCTTTGGCCATATATACTCTTCTGTTAATACCACCCAATGAATTTTTAATTTCAGATAGTGTATTTTGCATTTCTAGAAGTTTCATTTTAAAAAATGTATGTCTTCTGCTTCTCTCCTATTCAAGTTCTTTTGTTCCTCTACATTATTCAACCATGGAGCATATTCATAATAGCTGATTAAATATTCATATCTGCTAATTCTATCATCTCCATCATCTTTGCATATGTTTCCATTGATTTTTTTCCCCCATGGTTTTGGGTCATACTTTCTTACTTCTTTGTGTATTTAATGATTTTTGGTTGGGTATTTTGGGGTCCTGGATTCTATTGGGATCCTTTAAAGAGTGCTGGGCATTATTCTGGCATACAATTAACTTACTTGAGATCCAATTTGATCCTATGAAAGCTTCTTTTAGGATTTGTTAGGGCAGATCCAGAGTAGCCTTTGACAGGAATTGCTTTGGAGCTTTGACAGGAATTGTTTGACTTACCACTTTCCAATGGTTCTTTCTCCAGTCTTCTGCCCCACTCATTCCAGCCACACTGGCCTTTCCAAATTCTGGCCTCTGTCTTCTCCACAGCGGGACCTCGGGACTCCCCTTTCCTCTCGGCGGCCAGGAAACTGCCTCCAGGTGGAAATCTGGGGCAACTGTGGGGCTCACTGTTTCCCTTCTCTGAGAGACAGCCATTCTGTACTGTGTGGTCCAGTGTCTAAAAACAGTTTTATATACTTTGTCTGTTGCTGATGGTAGGAGTGAAATTTCCAGAGCAGTTAATCTTTTCATTCAGAAGCAGAAGACCAGACACTCTCTTCGATAATTTCCAGTTTTTGGCCAACTTCCTGCCATACCTGATTAGACTGCAATCATTTGCACCTTGTAACGTGGCACATGAGCTTATATTAGGGGCAGAAACTCCAGTCCTGTTGCTTTTCATTGTTCATTTCCTCTTGCATTATTATTCTGTGCAAAATGCAGGTTCCTTGCAGGAGTCTTTTAAAACTACTTACCTGTGTTCTCACACGAGTTTAGCTATATACAGTGATACCTAGATAAGAATCTGTAAATCCACGCACCTGGGCAAGATGCATGGTGACACATCACAGTGGCTGCCAGGAGCTGCCCTCTGCACTGCAGAGGCTCCCTGTCCCCTCAGGACACGGCCCTGACCCCAACCCACACCTGTAGCCATTGGACACGGAGACTGAAGGTGGGCGTGGTGTCTGTCTGGGTCTTATTCATGAATAAAATGCCATTTCTTTATGTTTTTAGACTCAAAATAGGTCTGAACAGTTTGTCTTGGGCACCCCCCGGGGAAGCAGCAGCTGCACAGGTGCAGTGGACAGAGGCTTTTGGAGGTCAGGTGACAGCCATGACCTAGAGCTCCATGTTCGTGGTGTGGCCATAGTCTCCAGTGGGTCTTTAAATTGATTACTGAGCCATAACCAGAATTTAAAACAACATAAAGTAGAATAGAAAATGGTAGATTTCATGAAATGTAGAAAAGAACATCCTTTCTGATTTCCACAGCTTTTCTCCTTGCACTGTGAGCGTTCTGGAGTAGGAAGTTTGTCACAGAGCACCCTCTGAGCCAGAAGGGGGGCTTTGGGGGTGTTGTAGCCCTTCTCTGCATGACAGAGAGAAGGGACGGGCCAGCCCCACACAGCCTGCTGCCAGCACAGCCGAGGACAGCGGGCACAGGAGGGGCTGGGAAGTGGGGCGGGGCAGAGACCACCTCCACTGCCCAGGGACGGACGTGGGCTGAGCTGGCCCCGGGAGGGCCTGAGAGGTGGAAGTGGTGGCGAGTGGCTGTGGCAGTGGCACAAGACCACTGTTGCTCACGGAGGCCAGCACGTGCCCGGTTACCTGTCTCGCAGTGACGTCCCTCGAAGGGCTCCGCACACAGGCAGGTGTAATTCCCTACCAGGTCGACACAGGAGCCCCCGTTCAGGCACGGCCCGGAGCCACACTCGTCCACGTCTGGGGGTGGCAGAGCATGTGCTTGGCTCCAAGCCCCCTCGGGTGGGAGCCTGTCCCAGCGCCCTCTGCCCCCCTCCCCACTGGTCCCGAGGGCAGCTAGCTACTCACCTGTTTCGCAGGCGGCCCCCGTGTACCCGGCCTGGCACACGCACACCGCGGTGCCATTTTCCACCAGGCACTGGCTGCCGTGCTGACACTCTTTGGCATCACATGGGGACTGGACTATGAGTGAAGAGGAAAGGATGGTGGACTCCCTGGCTGTGGTGGCCCGAGAGGACAGAGGCCCCAGAGAGCCTGCTGGGCCCCGTGCCACAGGCACCTCGGGCTTGCAGCACGGCAGGGTCTGGACGTCTTGGGGGTGGGGGTGGGGGTGGGGGTGGCTGCAGGGGGCCTGACTGGGACCAGTCTGATGCTCCATCCAAATTGGTTCTAACTGAGCAAACCCAAGTGGAGAGTGAGTGTGTGTGTGTACACATGTGTGCATGCTGGGCAGGGGGTATGGGGTGAACCAGACCCTGCTCCTGCCCTGTATGGGGACAGGGGTTGGGACAGACCCTCCTGTGAGCTACTTGGTGACAAGAGCTGTGGTCACAGGGTGGGGTGCTGGGGTCTGGGTCTGGGGGGATGACCCAAGTGGGTGGGGAGGAGGCGGCCTGCAAAGTGGGCAGCTACGGAATGTGGGCGAGGCTTGGGGGTCCCGAGGGGGAGGGGCCGAGGCATGGGAGGGGATGGCATTCTTGATGGAGGGATGGCTGGTGCAGAGGCTCTGCTCCGCCCCCTGGACCAGTGGGGTACCCAGAGCAGGGTGCCCGTTCAGGGACCCAGGGGAGGGACCAGCCCTGCCTGCTGGGCTTGCCCCCGAAGGAGGCTCTGTTGGTAGGGCCAACACGGTGACCTTGGAGGCCACTCTCAGAGCCCGGGGCCTGGACACTCACAACACAGTGCACAGCCCCTTCCCTCCCCACCCAGCCCTCATGATCCTGGGACGAGGGCAGGGACGACTTCCCCACCTGGCAGACAAGGGCCCCGCTGAACATTTAAGGAAGAAATGCAAGTCTCCACATTCTCTCCTAGAAAACAGGGGCAGAGAGAACTCTCCCTAACTCCTCCCATGGAGCCAGCATCACCTAACGCCAAAGCTCGACAAAGACCTTCCAGGAAAGGAAAACCACAGACCAGTGTCTCTCACGAACCCGGATGCAAAACTCCACAGACCATATGAGCAAGTCAAATACAACAACTACAGAAAGAACTGCACACCAGGACCAAATTTAATTTATTCTTTTATGCAAGGTGGGTTCCTCAATAAAAATCAGTCAGTGTAATCCACACATCATCAGGCCAAAGAAGAAAAATGATGTGATCACATCAATTGACATGGGAAAAGCATTCAATAAAATCTAAAATGCATTCATGATAAAAACTCTCAGAGAACTAGGAATAGAGGGGAACTTCTATAATATGATAAGGAACATTTCCAGAAGACCTAAAGATAACATCAGACTTCATGGGGAGGAAATGTAGGTTTTCCCCCTAAGATTGGGAACAAGTAAATGATGTCATCTCTCACCACTGCTATTAAATGGAAGTCTTAGCTACTCAGTAAGTCAGGAAAAGAAAAGAAAAGGTATACAGACTGGAAAGGAGGGAAATAAAGCTCTTTGTATTTGAGGACAACATGATTGTCTATGTGAAAAATCCTAAACACAAAAACAAACTACAAAATTCTGGAACTAATAAATGAGTATAGCAGGGTTGCAAGTTACAAGTCTATTGCTTTCGCTTATACTAGTAATGAACAAATGCAATTTGAAATTCAAAGTATAATACTATTTATAATAGCACCCCCCAAAATAAAATACTTAACAAAATATGTACAGGACCTATACGTGGAAAACTGCAAAATTCTAATGAAAGCTATCAAAGAAGATCTACATAAATGGAGGGCTATTTTGTGCTCATGAACTGGAAGACTCAAACTTAAGATGTCAGTTCTTCCCAACATGATCTACAGATTCAATGCAATCCCAACCAAAACCCCAGCAAACAATCTTGAAGACACTGACAAACGGATTTCACAGTTTATACGGAAAGGTGAGAGACCTGTAATGACCAAAACAGTAAAGAAGAACAATGTTGGAGTCGTGGTACCCAACTTCAAGACTTACTGTAAGGCTATAGTGATCAAGAGAGCACAGCATTGGCAGAAAAAGAGATACAAAGATCAATGAGAACAGAATAGTGAGACCCAAAATAAACCTATATGAAAAGTCAACTTATCTTTGACAAAGAAGCAAAGGCAACTTGTTGGTGAAAGGAGAACCTTTTCAACAGATGCAATTGGAATGATTGGACAGCCATAGGCAAAAAAACAAAAACAAAAAACAAAACAACAACAACAACAACTAAAAAACCTAGATGCAGACTTTCACCACAAAAAGTCAACTCAAAATGGATCATGAGGATTGTGGGAAGATGGCAGAGTAGAGAGGTCCAGAATCAGTCCCTCCATAAAAACAACTATTGAACTGGCAGTAACTGTCTGAGTCAACTATTTTGGAACTCTGCAATCTAGTGGCTTGCTATATAGCATTCAGTTAAGAGCTGGATGAAGAAGCTGGTAAACTGCAGCACACATTGGTGAATCTCACCCTCCATGCTGTGGCTACCACCCCTACCCCCCATTTGCAAGACAGACAGCAGTGGGGATGGCAGCCCAGGTTCCCGGGGCAGCTTGCTGCTGCCAGGGTGGGCTATCAGGACTTATTCCTCCAGAATCCAAGGTCTGTGCTCTGACTGCTGCTCACCGCTTTTGATCAGCTACTTCAGACCCTGGGGGACCAGCTCTGAGGGTAGCCATTGTTCCAACTCCCTGCAGGCAAACACAGAAGAGGCGTCTTAAAGAGGTGGTGCCCTATATTTTCTATTTCCTTTTCCATTCCTCATTTGGAAGAAAAATATTTTGGAAAAGTCACAAATTGATGGCTCCAGACCTTAACAACAAAAAAGCAAGAAATTCCAGAGTAGTGGGAGAACTAGATTTCCAGAGTCACGACAATACTCAGAATGTCCAGTTCTCAACGAAAGATAGCAAAACACACAAAGACACAGGAAAGTATGGCTCACTCACAGGTACAAAGAATTTGACAGAAACCACCCCCAAAGAAGCTCATACATTGGAACTGTAAGTCAAAGACTTCAAATTAACTGTCCTAAACATGTTCATTGAGCTAAAGGAATCCATACACAAACAACTAAAGGAAATTAGGAAAAATGCTGTCTGGAAAAGATAAAGAGATAGAAATTATTTAAAGGGTTCAAACAAAAATACTGGAGCCGTAAATATCAGTAATTGAATAAAGAAACTCACTAGAGAGATTCAACATGGGATTTGAACAAGCAGAAGAAAGGATCAGCAAACTTGAAGACAAGACAATTGAAATTATCCAGTGTGAGGAGTGGAAAGAAAAAATAAAGAGGAGAAATGAACAGAGCCTGAGAGTCTGTGGGACACTATCAAGTGTACCAATCACTGGAGTCCCACAAGGACAAAACAGAGAGAAAGGGGCAGAAACAATATTTGAAGAAATAATGGCCAAAAACATGACAAATCTGATGAGACATGAATATATACATCCAGGAAGTTCAAGGAGCTTCAAGTAGGATAGATTCTAAGACAGATTAGAGCAAAATTGTCAAAATCCAAAGAGAAAGAGAGGACTCTCAAAACAGCAAGAGAGAAGTGACTTGCCATATGCAAAGAATCCCAGTAGGATTAACAGTGGATTTCTCATCAGAAACTATGGAGGCCAGAAGACAGTGGGATGGCATGTTTAAATCTTTAGAGAACAAAACTCTCAACCAAGAATTCTAAATCCAGAAAAATTATTTTTCAAAAATTCAGAAATTCAGACATTTACAGATAAAAAAAAGCTGAAAGAGTTCATTATCAGTAGACCTTCCCCACAAGAAATGCTAAAGCAAGGATTATACATCAAGACCAAGTGGGATTTATTCCAGAAATGCAAGGATGGTTCAACACAAAAAAATTCAACCATGGTTCAACATTAAAAAAATCAGTTAGGGGCAGATGGTCATAGGTGAGGTGGAGCGGGCTTCTCCTCTGTGAAACAAACTAGGAAGGGCTGGAGGATGCCTGGGACCACGTTTTTGGGATGTGACCAGCCATAGACAGACCCCTATAGTACATGGATCGGATGCAGACAAAATGCAGAGATGGCACCTTGAGGGATGGGGAGAGTTTGTTTGGCTGGAACCGCCTCCCAGGGCTGGCAGTGGCAAGACAGCCGCCGGGCAAGGGAGAGGCAGTGGCTTTCCACTCCCGTGCACCCACACTGGCAGTTAGCTGGGGAGGTGTGATCCTCCACAGCCAGACAGCAGGGAGCTCCCACGAGGGAACCTGGGAGGCAGCATTTACTCTCCCTCCACAGAAATCTGGGGGTGCACCAGCAAGAAGCAGGGAAAGGAGAGGGTGCCATACAGAAGCATCAGAGCCCCTCCCACTCCCCAGAGGCTCGTGGGTGCATGGCAGGCAAGGAACATGGTGTGTTTTATCTGGAGGGTGACCTTGAGCAGACTCCCTGCCTATCTGCTCAGGGTCCACATTGCAGCCCCAGGCAGGCAGTCCCCAGTGCACATGGAGAAACAGTGCACTGATTGGTGCTCCACCTGGTTTGGTCTCCAGCCAGTGCAGAGGAGAAGTTCAGGGAAGGCCACCTTGAGATTAAAAGGTGGCTCAAGAGTGCAAAATGCTGCTAGGACAGGGAAACTGCACTCCAGAAAGCTGCAGCTCAGCCAAATTATATGTAAATGCACAAATAATCCTGCATTTCCCAAAATAACCTTAACAAGACAAGCAAATGCCCTGAAGGCAACAGAAAATCATAAAGTACTTGAAGATCTAGAAGATATGGACAAGCCAAATGAACAAATTAAAAAGCCAGAAGAGCCACAACATTTGGAGCAATTAACTAATGAAGTACACACAAATCTCCAAAGTAACTTCAACGAGATGGCTTAAAGATATAAAGGACATCAGGAACACTCTAGAAGAGTGTACAGAAGAATTTGAAAGAGTAAATAAGAAAACAGCAGATCTTATGGAAATAAAAGACACTGTGCATCAAATTAAAAATAAACTAGAGGGTGCAGGGACTTGCTCATCCGAGGAGCTGCTGTACAAAAGGGTTAGCCATGTCGTCCTTGATCAGAAAAGTGATCAGCACCGCGAAAGCCCCGGGAGCGGCTGGTCCTCACAATCAGAACATGCTAGTCGACAGGACTGTTTATATTTCAGGACAGCTAGGCATGGACCCTTCAAGGGGACAACTTGTGCCAGGTGGGGTGAAGGAGGACGCTAAACAAGCTCCTAAAAATAGGGTGAAATTCTGAAAGCTGCAGGCTCTGACTTCGCTAATGTTGTAAAAACAAATGTCTTGCTGGCTGACGCAGATGATTTCAGCCTGTCAATCAGGTCTACAAATGGTATTTCAAGAGTAATATTCCCGCTGGGGCTGCCTGCCGGGTTTCTGCTCTGTCCAAAGGGGGCTGTGTTGAGAGTCAAGCAGGAGCTCACCAAGGACTTCTCACAACAGCATGACTATAAATGGGTCCCATGTTTTTTAGTCTGGAATTTTCATAATACTTTTAAATTAACAGCTTAATTTTTATAATTGATGTTGGAAAGGATAAGTTTGACTAAAATATCTGAAGTTTATTATGTGAGTAACATACAATAGAGGAATTGAACATGAATTGAAGGTTGGATGAGGAATCCAATTATGGATGTTATAAATTACATTTATGCACACTGATATCACTGAATCTGAAAGAAAGTAGATTTATTACATAGTTACTTGAGCAAATAAAAGTAAAAGGAAACAACATGTAGGAAAGATGAGTTACTGCACCTGAAAAATAATAAAAAGCATACCTAATTTAATTAAATACTATTGATTTAATGATGTAACATATATTTAGTTCTCATTGTCTAATGCTGAAGAGAAGGAGAACGGTCTGAAAGCAGCAAGAGAAAAGCAATTCACCACATACACAGGAAACAACATAAGACTAAGTAGTGACTCCTCAGCGGCCACCATGGAGGCGAGAAGGCAGGGGCATGACATATCAAAATTCTGAAAGAGAAAAACTGCCCGCCAAGAATTCTTTATCCAGCAAAGCTCTCCTTGAAAATTGAGGGAGAGTTTTAAATTTTTACAGACAAACAAATGTTGAGAGAATTTGTTAACAACAGACCCACCCTGCAAGAAATACTAAAGGAAGAAAAAAAGAAAGGAGAGAGAGGTCTGGAGAAGGACTCAGAACTGAAGAGTATTAATAAAGGGTAACTTAAGGGAAAAAAATAGAGAGAGGGAAAAATAGATCTGACAATTAAAAACCAAAGGATAGGGAGGCCCTCGGAGGTAGCAAGGAGGGGCCGGGGCTACTGCTCATCCCCATGGTGACCGAGCCGGAGCCTGGTGAGCCCGGGACAGGGAAGGTTCTTTTATTTTATCCTAGTCCTTTAAACTTCTGGGGATTTTAGATGTTGAAAACATTCCCTGTGCATGGGATTCGATATCATATGGCTCACGAGGATCTGTTGTGGCTGGCCTTGGGCAATTGCTATTTACTAGCAGGATTAGACAATCATGTGGTGCTGGGATGGGAGGACTTATTCTGGTGACTTTAGGATGCTGGTTCCATTGTAGGTATAATTATGCAAGGAATTAAAAATAAGATTTTATACGAAAGGACCCACCTTGATCCTGAAAGAAAACAAACAAACAGCAGCAGCAGCACTTGAGCAGAAAAAACAAAACACAATTTACTGAAATCAATGTGAACAAAACGGACATCAACTACATAAAACATTTTATGTACAACAAGAAAGGTTTCAATCAAGTAAAGTATGTGTAAGTTGTAGTCTCTTTCTACACTTGTATAAATACTTGCAAATGAACTCTGGCTCTGTATATACTTCCAGTCTAGCATTCTTAAAGTCTTACTTACAGTGAAGTTTTTGTACTGAAAATATGAACAGAATTTGTTGGCAATGGGAAGAAGAATAAAATTATAAAACCTAAAAAAAAAACACCCCCAAAACAAAAAAAAGCAAAACCAAAGGATGAGATGGCTGGTTCAAGAACTCCCTTCACAGTAATAACTTTGAATGTGAATGGATTAAACTCTCCAGTTAAAAGATACACACTAGTAGAATGCATTAAAAACCATGACCCATCGATACTCTGTTTACAAGAGACTCATTTTAGACCCTGCAACACAAAGAAACTGAAAGTGAAAGAATAGAAAAAAAATATTCTATGCAAACTGCACCAAATAAAAGCAGGGGTAGTTATACTAATATTAGACAAAATAATTTTACTAAAAGAAATAAAAAAGGACCTAAATAGGTAGAAAAATATTCTGTGCTCATGGATAGGAAGGCTAAATGTCTTTAAGATGTCAATTCTACCCAAACTGATCTACAGATTCAATACAATTCCAATCAAAATTCCAACAACTACTTTGCAGACTTGAAGATAGTTATCAAATTTATTTGGAAAGAAAAGGGGCCTTGAATTGCCAAAAACATCCTAAAAAAGAAGAACAAAGTGGGAGGACTTATACTTCCAGACTTTGAAAAGTCACAGTGGTCAAAACAGCATGCTACTGGCACAAGACAGACATATTGATCAAAGGAATCAAATTGAGAGTTCAGAAATAGACCCCCAGATCTATGGTTGACTGATTTTTGATAAGGCCCCAAATCTACTGAACAGAGACAGAACAGTCTCTTCAACAAACGGGGCTGGGAGAACTGGATATCCATAACCAAAAGAATGAAAGACAACCCCTACCTCATACCCTATACAAAAATTAACTTCAAGTGGATCAAAGACATCAATATAAGAGGCAGCACAATAAAACTCCTAGAAGATAATATAGGGAAACACCTTAGAGACCTAATAATAGAAGGTCGCTTCTTAGCCCTTACACCCAAAGCACAAGCAACAAAAGAAAAAAAAAAATAAATGGGAACTCCCCAAAATTAAAAGCTTCTGCACCTCAAAACACTTTGTCAAAAAGGTGAAGAAGCAGCCAACTCAATGGGAGAAAATAGTTGGAAACCATGGATCTGATAAAAGACTGATATCCTGCACATATAAAGAAATCCTACAAATCAATAACAATAGTACAAACAACCCAATTATAAAAAGGGCAAAAGATATGAAAAGGCATTTTTCTGAAGAAGAAATAAAAATGGCTAAAAAACACATGAAAAAAAAATGTTCATCTTCACTAGCTATTAGGGAAATACAAATCAAAACTATAATGAGATACCATCTCACACCAGTAAGATTGGCTGCCATTAAACAAACAGGAAACAATACATGCTGGAGAGGATGTGGAGTAATTGGGAATCATATTCATTGCTGGTGGGAATGTATAATGATACAGCCACTGTGGAAGACAGTTTGGCGGTTTCTCAGAAAACTAGATACTGAATTACCCTACGATTTGGCAACTCCACTTCTTGGTATATACCCAGAAGATCTGAAAGCTGTGACACAACAGACATTTGCACACTGATGTTCATGGCAGTACTGTTCACAATTGTCAAGGGACGGAAACAATCCAAGTGATTCCAACAGACGAGTGGATAAACAAAACGTGGTACATACACACGATGGAACACTACGCAGCAGTAAGACGGAACAAGGTCCTGAAACATATGGCAACATGGATGAATAAATTAATTAAATTTTAAAACTATACAAAGACTAGGGTAAATGCCCTAAAATATCCCCCTTGGTTACTTCCATGATACAGGATAACAGGTGCTTTTTTGTATTTTTTTTTAGTGTTTTCTAAGTTTTCCAATACGAGTATCCATTACTTTCTAAACTAGTAAAAAGGCTAATTTTAAAAATAAATAGCGAGTTACAATTTGTATTAAAAATACTTTTTTTTTTTACTGTTTTAACTTTGTATCACGTGATATAGAAAATAGAAACAAAAAATACTTTAAATGCAAAAAATCCAAAGGATTGTAGACCTAAATGTAAAATGCAAAAAACTATAAAATTTCTTGATGAAAACATAGGAGAAAATCTAGGTGACCTTGGGTTTGGTGATGAATTTTTACATACCACTCTAATAGTATGATTTACGAAAGAAAAAGATTGATAAGTTGGACTTTATTTAAATTAAAAAAGTTCTTCTCTCTGAAAGACACTGTTTAGAAAATACGAACTTGGAGAAAATATTTGAAAAAGGCATATCTGATAAAGGACTGTGTCCAAAATACACGAAGGGCTGTTAAAACTCAATGATAAGAACACAAACAACCCAATTAAAAATGGGAAAAAGTCCTGAACAGACAATTTATCAAAGAAGATATACAGATGGGACGTGAGAGTAGGAAAAGATGCTCAAATCCTTTTTCATGAAGGAATTTCAAATTAAAACGGGGCCCCACGACACTATTAAGAGGACTGAAGTCCAAGGATTGGCAGACCTGGCTGCCGCGGGGACACGGAATGTCAGGAGCTGCTGGTGGGAATGCCGGGCGGCCCCCCGCGGCCCCGGCCCCCTCCCCCCCACAGCCCCGGCCCTCCTGCAGGCCCAGGTGCCCCTCGCACCCATGAACCCCATTCTCCAATAAAGGGCCTGGGTCCAGAGAGGGCTGATCCCAGGCCGGACAGGGGACGCACAAGACGAGCCAGGAGCCCCTGATGGTGCAGGAAGGCTGGGAGTGCTCCCAAAACCCCACCCGACGGGCTTCGACTGAGGGGCAGCGGAGCCCACCGGACCCGCTCCCAACACTCACAGCCTCCCAAAGGATAAAAGAAACGGCCCTGAGGCCACGCGGATATAAATGATGACTGAATAAATAAACGGGGAAGGAGCAGCAAATGTCCCAAGGAGAAGATTCCAAATAACCCAGTGGACGCTGCCCCCCTTCAGCGTGGGCCGCAGTTTCCTCCCCCAGGGCCCGGAGCGAAAGGTGAGGGCGAGACCCTTCCGTGGGGAGAGCGGCCGAGCCCCTGGCGCCGTGGCCTGCAGAGGCCTCCCCGGGCTGACCCGCTGCTCCCCCGCCGGCCCCCGTGGGAGCACTTGCTGGGCTTTTGGGGAGGACAGAGGTGGCCTCCCATCCTGCGGGGACCCCCGCCCCTGCCCCTCTTAGGAGTGCACGAGCGGTGCAGGGCACGAGTTTCTGGACGAAGGAAAACGCCTCCGCGCAGAATGTGCTTTTCCTTCCTCCCGGGGAAAGCGCCCACGGGAGCGCCTCCGGGGGGACGCGGCCGGCAGCAGAGGGCCTGGTGGCAGGGTGGCCTCGCGGACAGCCCGGGACAGCCGGGAGCCACCGCGCATCCCCGGCACGGCCACCTGTTCAAAACCCCAACAGCCCCTCTTGCCAGCGGGAAATCCCACCGTGCTCCTCTCCCACCTGGAAGTCACACTTCCGCCCGTGTTATCCTGCTGCGTTATGTTTGTACGTGTCAAAGTCTTTCATTGACATCTTGTCATCTTTCCCCGCAATAAAAATATATATACAAACTGGAATTGCACATTTAAAGAAATTCCCATGGCCTTAACTTTCTAAGGGTCAAACATGTTTTCCTGGATTGCGATGTTGACCCAGTTATTATTTGCACACACCTGTTTTTATTATTATTATTTGACCTACCACCGGATTGTGGGTAACTGGCACGTCGGCAGGTGCAGGTGCTGGGAGTGTGGGGCCCACGGAGCGGGTGGGCGGCGGCCACGTGCTATGAGGCTTTCCCCGGCCTGGCCCCCCGAGTGGCAGCCCACGTTGGGACTCGGGGTGGGGCTGGGGGCCCACCTTGCTTCACCAGGTGGGTGGGGCGAGAAGGGGGTGTTGGATGCTGGCAGGCGAGCGGTAGCTGCTTCCAAAGACCTGGGCCTCTTGAGGGAGCCCAGTTTGGAAGCACAAGGGGGTCAGGAAGGAGCCAGCCTGCCTCTGGGCTGTGAGACCCTGGGGCGGCGGAGGGCGAACAGCCCCTGGTCCTGCCAGAGCAGCGTCCCCAGGGACACAGGAAGGTGGAGGCAGGGCCCGGGGCGGGTGTGTGCAAACGCCATGAGCACTCGCGGCTGTGCCCTGTCCGTCCCACAATGGGCAGCTCTGACCCCAGGCGCCCCACATTCTCATGGAGCCTGCCTGGGGTGAGCGGGGCCGGGAGCTCCAAACAGACCCCGGACGGGCTCTTCCACACCCTGCTGCCCGTCAGCCCTAAGCCCGTCCCAAGGTCCCACCCCATCAGCCTGCAGGGTCCGGGGGCCTGTGTCCTGCCGCGGTCACCTCTGGGCTCAGGGCTCCTGCCCCCCAGGCCCCTCGTGGCCCCCACAGCTGGGCGGACACCCCTGCCCCCGGCTGCCCTCCCTGGCCGCAGGATGGCCCCAGCCCTCACCCCACCCGGTCCCGGGTCCTGCCGGGCTGCAGCCAGCGGGCCCTCCTACCTGTCTCGCAGGTGGGCCCCCCGAAGCCGGCCGGGCACCGGCAGCTGAAGCTGTTGACGCCGTGGGTGCAGGCTCCGCCGTTCCGGCAAGGCTGGGAAGCGCATTCGTCCACGTCTGCGGAGGGCCCGGGCCGAGCCTCAGCGGGGAGGCCGGGGTGGGGGAGCCCCAGGGGGCAGAGGGCAGCGGCCCGGCCCTCCCGGGGTCTCGCCCCCGCCGCCGAACTCGCCGCAGGGCCCGAGCACGCGGTCCCGCCCGCGCCCCCGCAGGCGCCCGCAGCACCGGCACACGGGGCCCTGAGGCCGGGCACTCACCCAGATGGCACCTCCGCCCCGTGAAGCCCGCGAGGCAGGAGCAGGTGTAGGAGGGGTTGCCCGTGACGCAGTCCTCCAGGCACTCGCCGCCGTTGAGGCAGGGGCGCAGGGCCAGGCACACGGAGGCTGCGGACACAGGGGGGTGTCCCTCTCGCCGCGCAGGCCCGGGGGGCAGGGGTGTGCGTGCCCCCCACCCGATCCGACGCTGCCAAGGGCCCAGCAAAGCTGCCATGGCCCTGGGGCTCTAAGCTCCACCCGGGGCCCCTGCCTGAGGTTGGGCAGTTCCCCCGGGGGCTGTGGGCAGATGTGGAGGACGAGGGGACGGGGTCCCAAGCTGAAACCGCAGGAGGTGGGCTGGGATGTGGGGGGCTCACACCCTCCCCGGGGCATTACAGACTTTCCCGCTCAGCCAGACCCCAGCCTCCCCCTTGATGTCCTTGGATGTAAAATAAAAGGCTTGGACTCCGAGGGTCTCCAGGGCCCTGAGGGCACAGCCGCCCCAGGCCCGCCCCCCTAGGACAGGCAGCCATGGGGCTCCGGCCCACAGGGTCCCTGTCGCTGGACGGCCAAGAGCACCAAAGCGGGTGATTAAGAAACAAAACCAGCAGGTGATCAGCGTGCCCCAGAACATGGGTACCCCGGCCCCGGGGAGACCCTCGGGAGGCCTCGTGGCCGTGTGTCCCGGTGGCCGTGGTGTCCCCGTGGCCATGCTGCCCCATGGCATCACCACCCCGGCTCCCGTGTTTCCACCCGTGGAACAGTGCGGCCCACACCCATTGCGGGGGGCTCTGGCTGCTCCTGAGTGTGCGGTGGGCCTGCTGGCGGAGCTGGGCTTCCAGCCTGGCCTTCCTCAGGAGTTAACCTTCAAAGACACATCGTCCCTCCAATCTGCGTGCACCTTCCTGATGTGCCCCAGGAGCAAGTGCGGCCCGGGTGGCCGGGTGGGGGCCCAGACCGTTCCTGCCCCCCACGTTGGGAAGGGGTCCCCACAGCGAGGGGGGTGAGGCTCGGGGCTTGGTGGCGCAGCAGCTCTCGGCTGAAGGGCTGCGTAATCGGTTGACACCTTCCCCCATCCGTAAGCAGGTGTTTCAGAGGGGCCAGGCCACGTGCCAAGGCCCACAAGGGGGGCCAGCGGCCCCGATGCTGGAGTCTGGGCTGAGCCCGTGGCTGCAAGCTCACCCCAGGGCATGGGGCGTCCCCCATCGGCTCCCCATTCTGAGCCGAGGACCCCTGGTGTCAGGGCGCACTGGGACAACAAGTCCCAGCTTGTCCAATGGCATCAAATACCACCCAACACAGAGCTGGCCACAGGAACGGGGGGAACTGGGCGCTGATAGAACTGGCCTCACAGGGGGTCGTGAGGCCCCTGGAGATTGGCAAGTTGCCCCCTGCCCCGCGGCCCCAGGATCCTTTCATGGCAGCCCGCACTGTCCAGCAGACTCCCACCCAGTCTGGGCCCCAGGGGACACTGAGGCGCAGGGCCCCTCCCCACCCATCCCTGTGGGTCCTCTTACTTGTATGGCCGCAGCCCCCCACGCGCACCTGGGCATCATCGATTCTGAACGCCCAGCGCCCGGGCACGCCCACGTTGGTGGTTGTCTCCACCTCGGCCACGTCTGCTGTGCGCGAGCCGGGGATGCTGAAGTAGCGCTGCCCGTCACCTGCGTTGAAGCCAGCCTGGGGGATGAGTGGATGCTCCTGAGACCCCCTCCCCAGGGGCCCAGGTCGAGTGGGAAGGGGCTCACAGCCCTAGGATGTCAGGGCAGCTGGGCTGCGGCCCTGGGCTCCTCCAGCCGCGGGCAGTGTTGGCCACCCCCTCCTCATTCCCCCCGTGGCACTCCGGAGAGAGGAGACGTCCCAGGAGGGCCCTGGCTTTGGGCACCGGCCACCACAGCCTCCTGCCCTCCCCAGGGCAAAGGTGATGGGGGCACCAAATGCCGAGTGGCCTGGGGCCCAGGCCAGCTAAGGAAGGACTCTGCATTCGAACGGCCCCGGGTGGTCTCGGGCCATAGGGAGGACAGAGGCTCTGGGTGCCTGGAGGGCCGATGGCCTTGGGGAGGGGGCGGGGGCCGTCCCAGCTGGAAGGTGCACTCGCAGACCCAGGGCACACGTCCATGTTCCCACAGCCACAGGCCAGGGCAGACGGCAGGACGGTCAGCACCCATGGCAACTGGCACCCGAGAAGGCGACGCCCAGGAGGAAACGAGCCAAGGGCACGTTGTCCCTTGGGGCCGGGGCCGTGCAGGACCAAGTGGCTTGTGGGCCTGAGGCTGCGCTCGGGGTTCTGGGTGGTGAGCGGCCTCGGGAAAGCACCACGGCCGTGGCCGCGCACGTCAGCCCCTGCTCAGGGCGGGGGCTCTGCCCTCGGGTGGGTGCCTGCCCGCCCCTCAGCCCATCAGGCAGCCCCGGCAGTGCGAGGGGAGCCCCCGCTGAGCGTCGCCCCACACCCCTACCTGGGCCGCGATGCCCCCCAGGCCAGCAGCGTTGCCCCCACTGCTGGCGTGCATGCCCGTGGTCCAGGCGATGGACTCGTAGTTGAAGATGGTGAAGGAGACGTTGCCGTCGGTGATGAGGACGATCTGGAACGTGTTGACCTGCGGAGGAGAGGGGCTGAGGGGTGCCCTGCGCCCCCTCCTCCTGTTCCGGACCCCAGAGCAGCCCCCAGGACTGTGGCCTGAGTGAGGGAAGCCCCCCGAGGGGGCGAAGGGCCACCTGGACGGACCCCGGGGCCAGGCACCCTCCACTCAAGGGGCTCAGGCTCCACAAACCCACAAACTGCCCCGTGTGGAGGGAACCGAACACGACAGGGTGAGAGCCGGGAAACAGGCCCCCGCCGAGCAGAGCGTCACCCAGACTCTCCCGGCCCTGCTGCAGGAACGAGGGGACGGAGCAGCCCCCAGCGATCGGTGACTCCCTCCTCAAAAGACAAGTCTGACCTTCCTGAGGCTCAGCTCAGAAAAGAGTCATGGAGACCCTGATGTCGGGGCTTGCACATCAGCATCTAAGCCTAATCACTGAGCCGGAACAAGATGGGCTCGAGACGACACGGAGCGGAGGAACTTTCCCGTGCCCTCTTCATCCAGCGCCATCGCTGACCTGACAAGAATGAGGCCTTGACACGGCTTTGGACCCTGTGTTGGTTTGGATATATCATGTTCCTCCAAAAGACGCATTTTAATCCAATCTTGTGGGATATTTGGATTAGGTTGTTTCCATGGAGATGTGACCCACCCAGCTGTAGGTGATAATCTTGATTAGATTTTTTCCATAGAGGTGTGGCCCCGCCCACTCAGGG
Organism: Choloepus didactylus; assembly: GCF_015220235.1. Classification (NCBI taxonomy): domain Eukaryota; kingdom Metazoa; phylum Chordata; class Mammalia; order Pilosa; family Megalonychidae; genus Choloepus; species Choloepus didactylus. The sequence goes on along the minus strand of NC_051315.1, from coordinate 134,550,735 downwards.
TGGTCTCGATCAATTTACTGGAGCACTTGAAAAGAGCCACACAGGCCCAGACGCTTGCTGACACTGATGCTTAGACATGCTTGGAGATGCAGACAGAAGGACATTTAGCAAAGAGATGAAGCCCAGAGGTTGCCCGGGGTGTGCTAGGACAGGATGCCCAGATATGCTTGGAGAGAAACATCCTGAGAGAAAGAACCAAGAATGACCAGGAGCTGAGAGAGGAGCTGAAGTACAACCCAGGATCAGCGGACACCAGCCACCTGCCTTCCCAGCTGACAGAGGTGTTTTGGACACCACTGGCCATGCTTCAGTGAAGGTATCTTCTTGTTGATGCCTTAATTTGGACACTTTTTGGTCTTTGGACTATAAATTTGTAACCAAATAAACCCCCTTTATAGAAGCCAATCCATTTCTGGTGTTTTGCATAACAGCAGCATTAGCAAACAGAACAGACCCCTACTCCCTTTCCTTTACCTATAAAGACCGCAACTCACATCCTCACTTGGAAATGGTTTTGGGAAGATGCCTCCAGTTCCATGCTGTGCACTTGCAGTAAACCACCTCCCCACTGAGGGCCGTTTCTCCTTCGTAGCACGGGCTCAGGAGGCCCTGCTGTTGGAGAGAGCTGCACTTGCAGTATCAAAGGAAACGGATAAAATCCCACAGGTCCTACACAAGGGGCCCATGCTGAGCTCTTGCCAGAAAACCAAAAACCAAAGCTGGTTTCTATCTCCTGTAAACACCCAACTCACCCAGAAAACCAAATCTGAATAAACCCGTCAGTTATTGCCACTAACCGCCTCACTCCTAAGCAATCTCCTGATCCCCACTTCATAAGACCCCCCCCAAGTGAAACGGAAACTTCTCACCACCAGTCAGGACATCTCACTGGCTTCCGCGGTTGCCCCCTGTGAGCCCCTTCTCCACCCCCTCCTACTTTCTGAAGGGGGTGCTGCCTGATGCACGCATCACTCAATAAAGCTGGGAGAGCCTCAAGTGTATGAACAGCTTTTCTTTTATCAAAACACAGGTTTTAATAGCTAGATTTTATGGTTTTCATGGGATTTGAGAATTTCATGAAACGTTTCGTGAGAATGTTAGTGGGTGGTGAATATATAAAAGATGCCATTTGAGATGGGGGCAAAGGATGGGCCTGTTTAATCAGTGGTCTTCAGACCAAGACACAACTTAATAAAAAACAACAGCTAGAGGCCTGTAAATAAGTCCCAACTTGCTGTAAGGTGTGAGGCCAAAACTAAAAAAACATGTTAAACTATGTAAGTGTAACTACATAAGAACATGTAACTATAAAAGCAACTATAAATCCCAGAAGAAAATGGGCGAATGTGTGTAGAATCTTGGAAGAAAAAGGACTTTAAGCATGATAATACCTGCAGAGAACAAAAAGATTTAAAGATTTGACTACAAAAAAGTTCTGAATATAAAAATGCCATTAAATAAAATAGAACGGCAAAGAGTGAAGTGAAAAACATATTTGCAACCTACAGGAGAGATAAAACCATTAATATCCTTAATTCAACAAGAACTTCTAGAGATCAAAAAGAAAAAAGGACCAAAAATATTATAGCAAAATTTGCAAAGGATCCAAACAGACAAATCAGGCAAAACAGAATACAACTGGGCCAAAGACACAAGGACAAATTCAATATCACTAGAAATCACAGATGGGTATGTTTAAAAAAAAAAAACATTTGTGTTCCTTTTTTTGTCTAAATAATTTGGCAAAGGAGGGACACGGTGTCGGGCCTTTTCGGAGGGGTGCAGGGGGACGGGTGCGTTCTTGGAGCGGAACTTGGAGCGCTGTGCCGAGGAGCAGATGGTGACCAAAGGCCTGCTCGGGGCACCCTGTCAGCTGCAGGGTCCTGGAAAACAAGCTCCGGTGGGGCCTGACCCGGCTGCTCTGCAGTCCCCGAACGGCGTGGAAGCCGAGGCCCCGCTGCTGATCACCGAGACCGGCCCGCCGGAGAGGAGGGCAAAGGTCAGCGCGCGCCCGCTGAGGACAGGCCACGGCAGGCGGCGAGCAGGGGGTCCCCGTGGGTGTGGGGGGCCGGCGAGCCGCAAGCGTTGGGCGGTGGTTGGAGCACTCGCTTAGGGACACTCAGTATTCACGCACTCAGAGCTCAGCGGCCTTTCTACGTGGGGCAGGCGGGAGGTTTGCACAATAAAGAGGGTTAAAGAGAAACACTCCCAAACATAAAGCAAAGCAGCACCAGACGAAAGGACGTGGACGGTCCTTCCTACGGAAAGCAGTCCACGTTCATGATTCAGACCACGGATGCCCCGAAGTTTCTTGGACAAGACCCAAGCCCCCTCCTGGGAAAAGGCCGGAGCTGCCCCCAGAGCTGGGCGCCGGGGGGGTGGGGTGGGGGTCCACCGACAGCAAAGGCGCCACACTGTCAGAAACCCGGCCACTGCCCGACACCAGACCACAGCCCGACACCCGGCCGCTGCCCGACACCAGACCACTGCCCGACACCAGACCACTGCCCGACACCAAACCACTGCCCGACACCCGGCCGCTGTCCGGCACCCAGCCGCTGCCTGCTCTCCGTGGCCGAGGCTGCTCCGGGAAGTGCCACTGGACGGCGGGCGAGACGGCTTCCCAGCCCTCCCAGGCCAGAGAGCAACTTCCTCCCGAAGCTCGGAATCCTGACTCCCTGTCACAGGAGAATGTGGTGTCCAGACAATTATTTTGTAATGGACGTCTCTGGTCTCTGGGTTTGAAAACACTATAAGGACCTGAAGGTCTCCTCTGTCACCTCAGGAGGAACCCACCCCCTCCCCAAGCCTGAGGGTCACAGATGAGGACTCTGCAGAAATGAAAATTTAAAAACGTTATAGGAGTATATATAATGATGAAGAAAATGCCGATAACACTACTGAGTGAACAAGGTAGAAAACTGCATGTTCTAGATGGTCCCATTTATTTTTAAAAGAACATATGCTTAGAAATGCTTAATGGGAGTTCTCTCTTGGTAGTAAAATTATAGATTATATTTTCTCTATTTCTTACAAAGACCATGTAATAATTCATTAAAAAAACTTGTTGAAAATATTATTGTGCTCCACATAAACAAAATTTCATGAGAGAGAAATTATTTGTAGTACTTTTTACAGAAAAAGTCTCTCTTGAATTGCTGTCACGTGCCTTTTAAAACCCAAGAGTGAGCATCTTACTCTCTCAAATAACCTGGATTTTTTCTTTTACTTTTTTCCTTCCTCCCTCCCTCCCTTCCTTCCATCCTTTTTTTTTTTTTTTTTTTGCCTTGGCTGCTGGGAAGCTCAGAGCCTGTCACCTTCTCCTCACTGGGTACATCCCTCCCACCTGTGCACCCTTCCTGGGTTACCATGTGCTTGGGACCCCAGTCTCCATCCCCAGCTGCCTACCAGGCACGGCCATGTCAACAAATCAGGGCTGACCAGGTCACCTGCACCTCCTGAACCCCAAGTACAGACATCACCCCCACCCCATCCCCCAGCACATAAGAAACTAGGCGCTGCCTTTGGCTGCTCCCATCTCACCCTGGAGAGTCCAGCCACCTGCCCCTGCCTGGAGCCCCCCAGACCTCCAGCCCCAAAGCCCAAGCAGCCAGGCCACCACCCTCTGGCTCACACAAAGCCTCAAGTGAGCCGCTGCCTGCAGGCCCTGCCCGCTGGACTTGCCTCCCGAGCCCTTCCCTGGGCCTGGCCCAATGACTCCGCCATCCTTTCTGGGGTCCTCGCAGCCCCCACACAGACCCCAGGGACAGAGAGTGAATCCGCTTTGTCCACTGCTGTCTCCCCAGCCCCACCCAGAAGGTGCCCCAGAGCACAGGTTTACCACACGCGTGGAGGCGCAGCGCAGAAAAGCCGCTGGGCAGTGCCAGGTGCCTGAGTGGGCAGCCTGCCCACACCCACCAGGCCGGCAGAGTGGGCAATTATTCTTGTGTTGACATTCGGTCAGGCCCGGAAGAGACGCAGCACAGAACCGGAATTTTCCAGCTTAACCTGGGAGCCTGGTGCCATTCCAAATGGGAACCACCCCGCGTCCTACCCCTGGCCCCATGCAGGGTCCCTCCAGGGGCGCCCCTGCCCCAGCCAGGCAGGAAACCCCCAAACCCGGGACAGACGGCCAGACTCACGGGGGAGGCGGCGCTGCCTCCGAAGAAGGTCACTCGGAACCAGGTGGCGATGAAGGCCCAGGTGGCGTTGAAGCCCGGGAGCGCGGGGAAGTAGCGCCGGACGTCCTGCGTGGCCCTGTGCAGCGTGGCGCCGTCGGTGGCCTCCCGGTAGAACACGTCGCCGGCCCGCCGGTTGTCCACGTCCGCCCAGAAGGCTGCCACCACGCAGCGGTCCCTGGCGATGGGGAAGGCCGCCGGTGTGAACTGCGACACCTCCTTCAGGAAGGAGATGATCCCGTTGTTGTTCACCTGTCAGGCGGGAGGCAGAGGGGCTGTGGGGGCCGGGCTGCCCTGGGGTGGCCTGACACCCCCGACACCGATGCGAGGCCGCTGGCCGGGCTCCAGACCCTCCCAGGCTGGCCCCCGTTGGGCGCAGGCTGAGACCTGCTTGCTGTACCCCGAGGCCCTGCAGGTGGTCCTGGGGCGTTGCTGGGGGGCTGGGGTGCCCCCACCTCAGTCTCTCTCCAGAGTCCAGCACCTGAGCAGGGACGGCAGGGTGAGCTGGGGGTGACCAGGTGGGGCGGCCGGGAGGGCTGGGAGGGCCCTGAGGTGGTGGGGGGTGCGCTCAGGGCCCCTGAAAGTGGGAACCCTGGAGGTTCCGGAGCAGGGGGACCCGGTGCTGTCTCTGAAGTCAGACACTCCGGGTGAAACCCCAGCCCAGCCCTCGCACCCCGGTCTCCCCTGTCTGCTCTCCGTCTTCTGACCTGCAGAGCGCGCCTGGCACTAGCCCTGACCTCACGGGACAGTGGCAGGACAGAGGGACGTGATCCTGGTGCCGGGTCCCAAAGTGTCACCTTCTGGGGAAGGCCGAGCCCAGGACTGTGCTGGGATCCCCTCTGGCAGAGGCAGACCGTGTAAATCAGGCCAACCAAAGGGCGGGTGAAGACGCCTCCTTTCCCAAAAGCACCAAAGAGAACGAATGAGGGACTGTCAGCCCCGAATCCAGGGCAAGAAGAGGCTCCGAGGAGAGATCAGCACTCAAGGCCGCCTTTCCCTGAGGGCAGGGCCAGCTGCAGAAGCCGCAGGTGCCACACAAACCTGCAATTTTAGTGGATTTATGGACGGAAAGTTAAATATAAAGCTCAGAGCCGGCTCAAGGCAGAGCCTGCTAAACCCCAGCACTAAGCTGGGATGGCCAAGAGAGGCTCCCCCCATGGCTGGGGAACCAGAAATCAGCACCCCTGAGCCGTCCGGGGAACTGGAGTCCCCCCTCCCCAGGCAGACACAAGAAGCCCCTGTCTGCAGGAGGAGCACATCATCTTAGACCTCAAATTATTCCCACAAATAATCTTTCAAACAGAAAGTCCAGGTCACCGTCAAAGATAATCAGGTATGTAGGGAAGCAAGACACTATTATTAGGAATAATTAGAAATAAGAAACTATTGAATTCTGGAATTATCAGACACAGACCGTAAAATAACTAAATTTACTGTGCTCAAAGAAATAAAAGGCAAGCTGTACAATTTTTTCCTGAATGGAAATTACTTTTTAAAAACGACATAGATTTTAAAGAACTTCTATCACTAAAAATAAAGAAAAAAAGAAAGACGTAAATAAATGACACACACTAAGAAACTCACTGGGTAGATTTAAGAGCAGATTCTTTTAAAGAAAGAATTAGTGGACTAGAACGAGGCGTTATGCCAGAAAAAACTCCAGGGTGCAGAACCAAGACAGAAATAAGGATAAGGATAAGAGATATGGGAAACAGTAGGAAGTTCGAACACGTGTAATTTGGAGACCCAGAAGGAATGGAGACAGAGAGGTAATGCCTGAGTATTTTCCAGAACCAATGGAAAACACCAAGCCATCTATTTGGCAATCTCAGCGATTTCCTTGCTGGAAAAATAAAAAAGAAACCCACACCAAACAGATGCTGGAAATGCAGAAAACCAAAGACAAGGATCTGAAAAGGAGAAAACAGATAACGTGCAAGCGAGTGGCAGCGAGGCTCACGGCTGACTCTTTCAAGCAACAGAGGCTCAAAAAACGGTGGAATTACATAGTCAAGGTGCTGAAAAAAATAACTGCCAACTTAAGGTTTTACACTCAGATAAAATATCCTTTATTATGAAAGGCAAAATAAGGATAATTCAGACAAATAAATAATAAGTAAATTTAAAAAAAATAGCATAACTACACTAAAAGAAATTCTACAGACTGAACTTCAAGTAGCAAGGAAATGTAAGGTCAGAGACACACAAAGGAGAGAAGGACACAGTATGAGAATAAATCCAAATGAACATAAACCATATAAAATAATAATATAAATAACACCTTGTGGAATTTTGTAAAAAAAGAAAAAAAAGCAGAAAAGAAGAACTAAAACTCACGACAACAATGACATATAAATTGGGAGGGGTGAACTGTGTTATGGAGGTCCAAGGTCACTGAATTTTTGAGGAGGAGGGTAAACAGATCCATAAACTTATCAGTAAATATTACTACACTAAATGTGCATATTATACTGTCAAGGGTAATCTCTGAAAGATAGAGACAGTGTACATATTCCTAACTGATAGAGAGGGGAAGACAGAAAGATAAAGCTACTCAACATAAAATATGGCAACAAGGAGAGAAAAAGAAATACAAAACAGATGGAATGAATAGCACAAAACGATGGTAGATTGAAACACGACTGTGTGTGTTGAATGGACCACCCCATGCTGAGCAAGGAGGCCTGGAATACGTATAGAATCACCAGATGGAGTAGACCGCAGGGCAAAAAATACTGCTAGAGGTAAGGGAGATGACAAAGGGAGATGCAACGTTTGTGCGTTTGCACGCACCTAGTAACAAAGCTTCAATATATAGAAACGGAAAGTTGGCAAGAGGAAATATAGCAACTCACAATCATGGTGGGGTATGTTATCATACAGTCTCCAAAGTGGACCAGAAAGACACAAATAATCTGTCAGAATATAAAGGATTTGAACAATACAATAATAAATGACCTAAAAATAACACAAGTAGAACATTCAAAAAGATATTACCACATACTGGACAATAAAGTAAGTGTCCAAAAATTTGAAATACTTACAAAAATACAGCATTTGTTCTCTGGTCACAGATGATTAAACTAGCAATTATAATAGAAAATAAGTAGAGGAATATGTGAAATCCTCCACCTAACAACGGCAGAATACATATTCTTTTCAAGGGCACATGGAACATTCTCCAAATGTTGGGCCACAGGACAAGTCTCAATAAACTTAAAAAGCTTGAAATCATCAAAGCGTCTTTTCTGACCAAAATGGGATGGAAACAGAAATCAAAACAAAAGGAAGAAAATTCACAAATAAATGGAAATTTAACAACACACACCTAAACAACCAATGGGTCAAAGAAGAGATCACAAGGCAAATTAGAAAATACTCTGAGATGAATGAAAACAAAAACACAATATAGCCCACGACTTATGAAAGCAGTGCTCCAAGAGAAACTTATACCTGTAAACACCTACATTAAAGATCTCAAATCAGTGACCTAACGTTCCACTTGAAGGAACTAGATGGAGAATTGGAGAAGAGCAAACAAAGCCCAAAGTAAGCATAAAGGAAGGAAATCATAAAGATTATTCTCTGTTTAACCACAAAGATTAAACAGAAAATAGAAAAACAAAAGAGATAATCAACAAAACCAAAAGTTGGTTCTTTGAGAAGGTCAACAAACTTGACAAAACTTTAAAGCGAGACTGATCAAGAATAAAAGAGAGAAGTTTCAAATTACTAAAATCAGGAATGAAAATGGGGATATTACTACTGACCTTAGAAAAACAGGATTATAAAAGAATGCTATGAACAGTTGAATGCCAACAAATTAGACAACCTTGATGAAAGGACAAACTCCAAGAAACACACAAACTACCAAAACTAACTCAAGAAGAAATGGGAAATCTGAAGAGATCTATAACGAGAGATTGAATCAATAATCAAATAACTTCAACAAAGAAAAGCCCAGGATCAGATGGCTTCACTGATGAATTCCATCAAATATTTACAAAAAAATCCTTCTCAAACACTTCCAAAAAATAGAAGACAAGAGAACACTTCCTAACTGATTTTAAGAGGCCAGCATTACTCTTATACCAAAGACAGATAAAGACATCACAAGAAAAGAACAACTAGAGACCAATATCCTTTATGGATATAGATGCAAAGATCTTCAGCAAAAGGCTAGCAAACCGAATCCAGCAGTATCTAATAGGATTATATGCCATTACCAAGTGGGACTTATCCCAGGAATGCAAGCGTGGTTCAACATATGAAAATCAATCAACATAATAGACAATAGTAATAAAATGAGGGAAAACCCACACGATCATATTAATTGATATAGAAAAAAATGTGATACAATCCAACACCCTTTCATGATAAGAAAGACTTAAGACTAGGAGTAGAAAGGGATTTCCTCAACCAAATAAAGGCTGTCTATAAAAAATCCACAGCTAACATCATACTCAGTGATGAAAGACAAAGAAGCTTTCCCCCTAAGATCAGAAACAAGACAAGATGTCTCTCTCACCACCAGTATTCAACATTGTACCACAAGTTCTAGCCAGGAAAATTGGCAAGAAAAAGAAATAAAAGGCATTCAAATTGTAAAGGAAGAAGAAAAACCATCTCTATTTGCAGAGAGAGGATTTCCATATACAGGAAATCCTAAAGAATCCTAAAGAATCCATAAGAAAACTATTAGAACTAATACACAAATTCAGCAAAGTTGCAGGATACAAGTCAACAAACAAAAATCAGCTGTATTTCTGAATTTTCTATTGATGAACAATCTGAGAATGAAATTAAGAAAACAATTCCATTTATAATAGCAGCAAAAAGAATAAAATAGGAACAAATTTAACCAAGGGTGTGTCACACTTGTACACCAAAAACTAAAAACCATTGTTGATAGAGATTAAAGACCTACGTTAACAGAGACATCCTGTTGTCACGAATCGGAGGACCTAATATGATTAAGATAGCAGAACTCCCCAAAGCAATCTGCAGGCTCACTGCAATCCCTACAAATCACGGCAGCTTTTTTTTTTTCCAGAAATGGAAAAGCTGATCCTAAAATTTATATGGAATTGCAAGGGATCCAAAATAGGCAAAATCATCTTGAAAAAGAGTAACAAAGTTGGAGAACTCATATTTTGAGTTCTGTTTTGAAATTTACAGTAATCAAAACTTACAGTAATCAAAATAGTGTGATACTGGCATAAGGATAGACATATAGATCAATGGAATAGAATTGAAAGAACAGAAGTAAATCCATACATCCATAATCAACTGATTTTTTTAAAATTCAATTTTATTGAGATATATTCACATACCATGCAGTTGTATAAAGCGTACATTCAATTGTTCACAGTACCATTATATAGTTGTGAGTTCATCACCAAAATTAATTTTTGAACATTTTCATTACCACACACATTAAAAATAATAAGAATAAGAATTCAAGTGAAAATGAACAAATAAAGTAAAAAAGAACACTGGGTGCCTTTTTCTTTTTGCCCCCATTTTTCTACTCATCCATCCAAACACCGGACAAAGGGGAGTGTGAGCCTCATGACTCTCCCAATCACACGGTCACCCCTCATAAGACACATCTCTATACAATCGTCTTCAGGATTCATGGGTTCTGGGCTGCAGTTTGATAGCTTCAGGTATTTACTGCTAGTTATTCCAATTCATTAGAACATAAAAAGGGTTGTCTAAAGTGTGCGTAAGAGTGCCCACCCGAGTGACCTCTCGGCTCCTTTTGGAATCTCTCAGCCACGGAAACTTTATTTCATTTCCTTTCACATCCCCCTTTTGGTCAAGAAGATGTTCTCCATCCCAGGACACCGGGTCTACATTCCTCCTTGGGAGTCATATTCCACGTTGCCAGGGAGATTCACTCCCCTGGGTGTCTGATCCCACGTACAGGGGAGGGCAGTGATTTCACCTGCCAAGTTCGCTTAGCTAGAGGAAGAGGGCCACATCTGAGCAACAAAGAGGCGTTCGGGAGGAGGCTCTTAGGCACAATTTCAGGCAGGCCTAGCCTCTCCTTTGCAGCAACTGTCTTCTCAAGGGCAAGTCCCGTGGTAGAGGGCTCAGCCCATCACACCACCAGTCCCCTATGTCTGTGAGCACATCAGCAGTCATCGAGGTGGGGAAGCCCAACACCCCTGCATTCTCCACCAGCCCCTCAGGGGGGCTCTGCATATTTTTTTCATTTTTTTTTTAAATCAACTATATCAAACAAAAATTAAAAGAAACATACAATAAAAAAACATTTCAAACCATAACAAGGGAGTCCAACATGTTCCTGCTCTACCCCAAGAAAACAACCTAATATAGCAACATTTCTGTGAACTTGTTCCTACTATACCCATCAGAAATTAACAGACCATAGTCATTCCTGGGCATTCCCAGAATGTTAAATTTACCCACGGTAGCTTATCTGTTCTTACTGGGTTGTCGTTCTCCCTTCATTAATTGCTCCCTATCGCTAGTTCCCCTACATTCTACATTATAAATCATTTATTTTACATTTTTCAGTTTTCACATTAGTGGTAGCATATAATATTTCTCTTTTTGTGCCTGGCTTATTTCGCTCAGCATTATGTCTTCAAGGTTCATACATCTTGTCATGGGTTTCACAACATCGTTCCTTCTTACTGCTGCATAGTATTCCATTGTGTGTATATACCACATTTTATTTATCCACTCATCTGTTGAAGGACATCTGGGTTGTTTCCATCTCTTGGCAATTGTGAATAATGCTGCTATGAACATTGGCGTGCAGATATCTGTTCGTGTCACTGCTTTCCAATCTTCTGGGTATATACTGAGAAATGCAATTGCTGGATCAAAGGGTAACTTTATATCCAGTTTTCTAAGGAAGTGCCAGACTGACTTCCAGAGTGGCTGAACCATTGTACGGTCTCACCAACAATAAATAAGAGTTCCAATTTCTCCACATCCTCTCCAGCATTTGTAGTTTCCTGTTTGTTTAATGGCAGCCATTCTAATTGGTGTGAGATGGTATCTCATTGTGGTCTTAATTTGCATCTCTCTAATAGCTAGTGAGGCTGAACATTTTTTTCATGTATTTCTTGGCCATTTGTATTTCTCCTTCAGAGAACTGTCTTCTCATCTCTGCTGCCCATTTTATAATTGGGCTGTCTGTACTACTGAGTTGTAGGACTTCTTTATATATGCAAGATATCAGTCTTTTGTCAGATACATGGCTTCCAAAATTTTTTTCCCATTGAGTTGGCTGCCTCTTCACCTTTTTGACAAATTCCTTTGAGGTACAGAAACTTCCAAGCTTGATGAGTTCCCGTTTATCTATTTTTTCTTTTGTTGCTTGTGCTTTGGGTGTAAGGTCTAGGAAGTGGCCGCCTAATACAAGGTCTTGAAGATGTTTCCCTACATTATCTTCTAGGAGTTTTATGGTACTGTCTTTTATATTGAAATCTTTGATCCACCCCGTGAAGCCATCTGGACCTGGGCATTTATTTGTGGGAAGTTGTTTGATGACTGATTGGATCTCTTTGTTTGTGATTTGTTGGTTGAGGTCTTCTATTTATTCTCTGGTCAGTCTAGGTTGTTCATATGTTTCCAGGATATTGTCTATTTCCTCTACATTATCCAGTTTGTTGGTGTAGAGTTGTTCATAGTATCCTCTTATAATTTTTTAATTTCTTTGGGATCCACAGTAATGTCACCTTTCTCATTCATTATTTTGTTTATATGGGTCTTCTCTCTTTTTGATGTTATCAGTCTAGCTAGGGGCTTGTCAATCTTGTTGATCTTCTCAAAGAACCAATTTTTGGTGTTATTTATTCTCTCTTTTGTTTTTTTGTTCTCTGTCATTTATTTCTGCTTTAATCCTTGTTACTTTTTTTCTTCTACTTGGTTTAGGATTGGTTTGCTGTTCCTTTTCTAGCTTCTTCAGTTGCTCCATTAGTTTTGATTTTAGTTCTTTCTTCCTTTTTGATGTATGCATTTAGTGCTACAAATTTCTCCCTCAGCACTGCTTCTGCTGCATCCCATAGGTTTTGATATGTTGTGTTCTCATTTTCATTCGTCTGTATATATCTAGCAATTTCTCTTGCTATTTCTTCTTTAACCCACTGACTGTTTAGGAATGTGTTGTTTAACCTCCAGGTATTTGTGAATTTTCTAAGTCTCTGATGGTTATTGACTTCTAATTGTACTCCATTGTAGTCACAGAATGTGCTTTGAATAATTTCAATTTTTTTTTAAAAAATATTGAGCCTTGTTTTATGTCCCAGCATATGATCTATTCTGGAGAAAGTTCCATGAGCACTAGAGAAGAAAGTGTATCCTGGTGATTTGGGATGTAGTGTTCTATATATGTCTGGTAAATCCAGTTCATTTATCAGATTGCTTAGGTTTTCAGTTTCCTTATTGGTCTTCTGTCTGGTTGATCTATCTATAGGAGAGAGTGATGTGTTGAAGTCTCCCACAATTATTGTGGAAACATCAATTGCTTCCTTTAGTTTTGCCAGTGTTTCTCTCATGTATTTTGTGGCACCTTGATTGGGTGCATAGACATTTATGATTGTTATTTCTTCTTGTTGAATTGCCCCTTTTATTAGTATGTAGTGGCCTTCTTTGTCTCTCATAACATCCTTACATTTAAAGTCTATTTTATCTGAGATTAATATTGCTACACCTGCTTTCTTTTGGCTGTAGCTTGCATGAAATATTTTTTTCATCCTTTCACTTTCAATTTCTTTGTGTCCCTGTGTCTAAGATGAGTCTTTTTTATGTAATATATTGATGGGTCATATTTTTTTGATCCATTCTGCGAATCTACATCTTTTATTTGGGGAGTTTAATCCATTTATATTCAATGTTATTACTGGGTAGGCATTTCTTGAATCAGCCATCCTATCCTTTGGTTTATGTTTGTCAGATATATTTTTTCCCTCTCTCTCTTAATGTCATTTAACGTACCCATAGTGAATCTCTTTAGTATTGAACCTTTCTCCATCTCTCTCTCTCCTTTCTTAAGTAGGGCAGGTCTCTTGTTAGCAAATTCTCTCAGCATTTGTTTGTCTGTAAAAAAATTTAAGCTCTCCTTCAAATTTGAAGGAGAGTTTTGCTGGATAAAGTATTCTTGGTTGGAAATTTTTCTCTCTCAGAATTTTAAATATGTCATGCCACTGCCTTCTCACCTCCATGGTGGCTGCTGAGTAGTTACTACTTAGTCATATGCTGTTTCCTTTGTATGTGGTGAATTGTTTTTCTCTTGCTGCTTTCAGAACTTGCTCCTTCTCTTCAGTATTTGACAATCTAATCAGAATATGTCTCGGAGTGTGTTTATTTGGATTTATTGTATTTGGAGTTCGCTGGGCCTTTACGATTCGTGGATTTACGGTGTTTAGAAGATTTGGGAAGTTTTCCCCAACAATTTCTTTGAATACTCTTTCTAGACCTTTACCCTTCTCTTCCTCTTCTGGAGCATCAATGACTCTTACATTTGGATGTTTTATATTATCTATCGTATCTGTGAGATCCATTTCAATTTTTTTTAATTTTTTCCCCCATTCTTTCTTTTGTTCTTCCATTTTCCGTTCTGTCATCCTCAAGGTTGCCGAATCGTTGTTCAGCTTTCTCTAGTCTTGTACTATGAGTATCCAGAATATTTTTCATTTGGTCGACAGTTTCTTTTATTTCCATAAGATCATCTATTTTTTTATTTACTCTTGCAACTTCTTCTTTATGCTCTTCTAGGGTCTTCATGTCATTTATATCCTGTGTCATGCTCTCGTTGTTTGTCTTTAGTTCTTTGATTAATTGCTCCAAGTACTGTCTCTCCTCTGATCTTCTGATTTGGATGTTTGGGTTTGGGTTATATATATCATCTGTTTTTTTCATTTGCTTTAAAATTTTCTGTTGTTTTTGGCCTCTTGGCATTTGCTTAACTTGATACGGTTCTTTTAGGATATGTAGACTGATTCCAACACTTCTCTCTAATTTGTCAGATCTACAGCTATGTGGCGTACACTTTCTCTAACCAGCAGGTAGTGTCTGTGAGTCACCTATTCCCCTCAAGCCAGTTCTCCCCAACTTTGTCTTTGCAGTGTGTGGGGGTCTGAGTCTTGTGGGGGTACAGTTGGTATACCAAGTTTGCATGTGTAGTTGGTGCTGCCTGCCCTGTATATGGGGCGTGTGTCTGAGCGGTTGGGGGGGGGCGTGGCTTTAATAATCAGACCTCCCAGGTGTTCCTGGAGATTTAAAGCTGTTGCAACAGTCTAATCCTTCAGTTCAGTCCTGCCACAGTTTGTCTCTGCCACTGACCCACAAGTCCTTGGTATTGGTGTATGGTCTCTTGGACTTGCGAGTGGGTCCCTCTTCCAAAGTGTGCCCTCCTAGGGCCTCTGCTGAGGGAATGCTGTGCTATGTCACAGGTGAGCACTGTCCCTCAAGGGAAGTTCTGGGTCGCAGGGCTGTGCAGGGGCGTTTCCAGCCTGCTGAAAGGATGCCTGAACGGGGCGTGTTAATTTCCCCCTTTTCACACAGCTCCACCTTCCCAGCTCCGGGACAATTAGCTGCAGGTGCGGGAAAGGCTATTGTCCACGCCTGATGTTGTGGTGTGTGTGTGTGTTGCTGGAAACACTTCCCATCACACTGGCTTGTTTGGGCTGCTCTGGGCTGTGATGCTGGTGCCAGGCAGGAGTGTTCCCAGCCCTCCAGGAATATGGCTATAAGGGGACAACCCTCCATTTCTTGGGAAGTTGTGGTGTTTAGCGAATTATCTCAGCCACTAGACTTATTGTTTTGTCCCTCAGAGCTATCTTAGCTCTGCTCTTGCCTGGGCCCAAATTGCAAGTCTTTGAGGCTTTCTGTAATGAGCTTCTTAGAGTAATTGTTTTAGAAAAAGAGAAAAAGATTTAAAAAAAAAAAGGAAAAGAAAGAAAAAAGACTTTCCCTCCTTGCAGATCTAATGAGCTAGCGAAATGCTGAAAGACAAGGAGATTAGGGTCGTTAAGGAACAATCAAGAAAGCAGAGAAACTGGTTCTTCAGACCAGGGTCCTGGCCCTCTGGGTTTGCATATGTGCGTGATTCCATTTGAGCCCTGCCCTTCCCTGTTTTATGTTCACGCGAACTCTAAAAAGTCTCTGTTTCAATTTTTTTTGTTTTTTTGCTGTTTTTGCTAGCCCTATCTCCTCTCCACTGGGCTGACTGCTCCCAGATTCTCCAACGTCTGGTCTCAGTCTGTCTATGTTTGGAGTCTGGATCAGCTGAGTTTTCAATCAGTGCTGAAACTGCAGGTCTCCCTCCTCATTCCCGGCACTGACGGCCCCTCCTCCCACGGGACTGAGCCTGGCAGGGAGGGGCGCGGGTCCCCTGGCTGCGAGAACTTACAGATTTCACTGATCTCAGCAGTTCGATGTGTTCATGAGTGCTGTATGAAGTGTGCCCAAAGTCAGATTGCTCTGTGGTGTCCAGTCCACACAGTTCCTGGCTTTCTACCTACTGCCCTGGAGGAGGAAATAAAACCCACACCTCACCACTCCGCCGTCTTGCTCTGCCTCCCTATAATCAACTGAGTTTTGACAAGAGTGCCAAGACCACTCAAAGGGGGAAGAATATTCTATTTAACGAATGGTGCTGGGAAAACTGGGGATCCACATACAAAAGAATGATGTTGGACTCCTACCTCACACAGTATACAGAAAATTAACTCAAAATGGATCGAAGACCCAAATGTATGAGCTGAAATGATAAAACTTTTAGAAGAAAATATAAAGGTAAATCTTCATAACTTTGAGCTTGGCAATGGTTTCTTAGATATAACATCCAAAGTACAAGCAACAAAAGAAACAACAGATAAATTTGATTTTTATCAAAGTTAAAAACTTTTGTGCACTGATGGAAATTGTCAAGAAAGTGAAAAGACAACCTATAGAATGGGAGAAAATAGTTTCAAACTACATATCAGTTGGGCCTTATATCGAGACTATATAAAGTACTTTTCCAATGCAACAACAAAAAGATAGCCCAAATAAAAAATGGGCAAAGGACTTGAATAGACATTTCTCCAAAAAAGATATACCAATGGCCAATAAACACATGAAAAGATGCTTAACATCATTAGCATTATGGAAACACAAATGAAAACCATAATGAGATACAACTTTATACCCACAAGATGGCTGTTATTAAAAAAAGAAAAAAACAAACACACAGAAAACAACGTGTTGGAGAGTGTGCCGGTTTGTATATATTATGTCCCCCAGAAAAAGCCATATTCTTTCATACAATCTTGTGGGGGTAGATGTATTAGTGTTGAGTAAGTTGGAAACCTTGGATTACGTTGTTTCCATGGAGATGTTACCCAACAAACTGTAGGTGATAGCTCTGATTAGATAATTTCCATGGAGGTGTGGCCCCACTCATTAAGCACTGGCCTTGATTAGTTCATTGGAGCCCTATAAAAGCTCTGACAGAAGGAGTTCATGGCTAGCTGCAGCTGAGAGACACATTTTGAAGACAGCCGTTGGAAGCTGACACTGACATTCTGGAGAACGCCATTTTCAAACACAACCTGGGGGCAAGTGGACACCAGCCACGTGCCTTCCAAGCTAACAGAGGTTTTCTGGACACCATCGGCCATCCTGCAGTGAAGGTACCCGATTGCTGATGTGTTACCTTGGCCTTAAGACTGTAACTGTGTAACCAAATAACCCCCCTTTATAAAAGTCAATCCATTTCTGGTGTTTTGCAAAAGGGCAGCATTAGCAAACCTGAACAGAGAGGATGCTGAGAAACTAATTCTAGAGCACTGTTGGTGAGAATGAGAAATGGTGCAGCTACTGTGCAAAGCACAATATGGCAGTTCCTCAAAGAGTTAAATACCGGATTACCATATAACCCAGCAATCCCACTTCTAGGTCTACACCCAGAGAAGGTGAAAACAGGGTCCCAGACAGATGCCGCGAACCCGTGTTTATAATAGCATTAGCCACAATGGCTTAAAGCTGGATACAACCCAAATATCCACCTAGAAATGAAGGGATAAACAAACCTGCACACAGTGGAATATTATCCGACCAGAAGAAAGAAGGACGTTCTGAGACCTGCTGCCTCGTGGAACAACCTTGAAAACCTTAGTGAAGTAGCAAGGTACCTCAGGGCAAAAACTGTACAATTTCCCTTACAAGAGATGACTAGAAATAGCAAATTCACAGAGATAGAAAGCAATGGAGAGTTTACAGAAGGAAAGGAGGAATGTGTTTGTAAAAATAAAAAAAAATTTAAAAAGGGAAGTTAGTGTTGGCGAGGACATGGGGTCACTGGAATCTGCATGATGCAGCTGCTGTGGGAAACAGTCTGGTGGCTTCTTAAAGGATTACAGACTTGCCACACGACCTAGCGATTCCATTCCTGGGTACACATCAAGAATGGCAAACAGGTGTTTCCAACAAAAACTTGTACGCAAATATTCCCAGTAGTCAAAAGCCAGGAACAACCCAAATGTCCATCTGCAGATAAAGGGCTAAACAAAAGGAGGTCTATCCATACAGTGGAATATTATTTACTCCTAAAAAGTAATGAAGTACTGCTACGTGCTGCCACATGGCTGAACCCTGGAAACATCAGTGAAAGCAGCCAGACACAAAAGGCCACGTGTTATATGATTTAATTTATAGGAAATGTCCAGCAGAAGTAAACCTGTACAGATAGAAAGTAGTTGAGTCGTTGCCAGGAGCTGGGGACGTGGAAGGGGGTGGCTGTACTGGGTAGGGGGCTTCCTGCTGGGGTGATGAAAATGTTCCAGAACTAGACTGTGGTGGTGGTGGGTATCGAACGCTCCCCAAATGGTGGATGGACGGGGGTGTGGATCGGGAGCCCCCACGGCCCACCTGTTAGAGCCCCTGACGGGACTGGACGAAGCCCCCGTCTGTGCTTCGGGCTGTGGTGGTCACTCTCCCCGGGTGCAGGGAGGCAGGGGTGCCATCCGGACGACGGGGCAGCGAGCCCCCACCCCAGCGGGGAGACCACGGGCCCTCGGCTGGGGAGTGAAGGGAGGGAGCCCCACGGCTGAAATGAGCTGTGAAGCCAGAGTGGACTCGGGGTGGCCGGAACCACGAAAGCCCACTGGGTCGAGCTGGCTGCCCGCACGGTCTGGCCCACGGCGGTACTCTGCTTACCCCTGCCTGGCTCTGTCATACAGTGTCCTGGGACAGGGCCTCCGTCCGTTTCCTGCTGGTGTCCCCTTGCTGTGTGACCTCAGCTGCCGGAGCAGACAGGCCAGTGAGCCAGCACCCCCCGGAGGCGGCAGGGTCCCCGACCCACCCTGTGCTGCAGGGAAGGGGTACCGGGGGCAGGGGTGGCCACGGGACTGTGGGGTGGGACCCAGTGGAGTACGGGGGAAAGGAAAGGGGCTCCTGGGCCTGGGGGCTCTCTGCACCCGGGAAAGTGCTCAGGGGAGGAAGCAGCACCGAGCCTGGCAGAAGAGGGGGGCTCCCATTGCTCCCCACTCCAGGGACCCAGGACACCCCCATGCTCCAGGCTCCCAGGACACCCCACGCCCCAGCTCTCAGGACACCCCAGGCTCCAGGCTCCCAGGACACTGACATTCCAGGCTCTCAGGACACCCCACATTCCAGGCTCTAAGGACACCCCACGCTCCAGGCTCCCAGGACACCCCACACTCCAGGCTCTCAGGACACCCCACACTCCAGGCTCTAAGGACACCCCACACTCCAGGCTCCCAGGACACCCCACACTCCAGGCTCTCAGGACACCCCACACTCCAGGCTCTAAGGACACCCCACGCTCCAGGATCCAAGGACACCCCACATTCCAGGGTCCATGGAGGGCATGGTCCATGGAGCCCCTAACTCACATGCTTGCTCATCCCTGCAGGTGCTCCCTGGGGGTTTCGCTGAGGTCCTGGCGGGGAAGGGGGCTAAAGGGACCCCGTGGTGGGGCCTGTTGGGTGGAGCCCGTCCCGCTGGGGTTTCCTGCCCGAGTGAACTGCTGGCACTTGCTTCCTGGCTGCCCTTTCCTGGCCCCTGCAGCGGAGACTCCTGCTGGCTGCCGGTGGGGCGGGGACGAGGGACACCCCCATCGCCCCTCCCCGGCTCCTGGGGAAGGAAGCCCCAGCTGGCCGTGCAGGCTGACGTGTCCCAGCCCAGCAGCGCTCCCTGCCAGACAAGGGCTCTACTGCACCTTTTAAAGGGGCGCCCTGGAGGCCTCCTGGCTGGCCGTCCGCATCCCATTTTGGGCGGTCTCCAGGAGCCTGAGCAGTAACGAGGGGAGGGCCCGCCAGGCCTGGGGTCAAACATAAACACTCGAGGGGGCAGAAGAGTCACCGTGGCTGGACGTGGGAAGGGGGCAGCTGCCCCTTGGGGGCCTCACCCCCACCCCCCATGCTGGAAGCACAGCCACCGGCTCGGTGGGGTCCGGCTCACTGTGGTTGGCCAGGCTGGAACCCGCTGGCGTCCACCGGGCAGCAGTGTCCACTGGGCAGCAGCAGCCCTGGCCCCAAGGCTGCACCGGAAGGCTGGCTGCACGGGTGGCACCGCGCCTGCGGTGGAGGCCGCCACCTCGCCTTGCTCATTCTCTTAAGACACGCCAGGTTTTGCTGACCTTTGGGTTGTCCCCCGTGGTCTCGTCCAGGGGTCAGCAAGCTTGTTCTGCCAACAGCTTGGGCTTTCCTTTTCTTAACTGGGCCACATTCAGTCTCTGGTGCATCTTGTTCTTTGCTCTCTTGCTTTTTTACGACCCTTTAGGAATAGGAAAGCCGTTCTCGCTCACAGGCTGTGAAGCAACAGCGGTCAGGCGGCATCTGGCCCGCAGCAGCCCTGGCCTGGTTTTGTGCGTGAGCCTCCCTGGCACACAGCCTTGCCCGTTCGTGTGCGTGTGGCCTGCGGCTGCCTCGGCGCCCCGGCAGCGGGTGGACTGGCTGAGAGAGAGGCTCAAGTCGGAAGCACGGACTGGCCCTTCACAGAACCTTCCCCGGCCCCGGGCCAGCCGCCTGCCCTGCCCCTGGAAGACAGCAGCCCAGCCGAGAAGGACGCCATCTCCGGGGCCCACAAACGTGGAAGCCAATCGCGGAACTGATTAGACCGTCTGCATCCCTACGGAGCCCCAGAGCAGGGCTCATTCTCTGTGGAACCGTGGGCATCACTCCACGGCTGGGCTGGCACTGCCCGGTGGCCCCATCGCCACAGCCACAGGCCACTGTCCTGCCCTGGCCAGAAAAGGACCCTGAGTTGCTGAAGCAAAAGCCTGGCTGGCCTAACCCGGACGCTCGGAACTGAGGACAATCCACGGCAGGACAACTGCAGGCCCATCTCGCCCATCAGCAAAGCTGCCCACGTCTAAACCGATGCTTAACAGACGGACTCCGGCAACATAGAGGAGACTAGCCCATCATCACCCAAGTTAGGCTTTACTTTAGAAAATGAGTTCATTTAATTCACCATTAATCTAAGTTACCAATTTAGATAAAAGGAGAAAATCTATATAATCATCTTAATAGGTGCAGAGAAGGTACTTAAAATTCGACAACCATTCGTGGTAAAAAGTCTCAGAGTAGCGGGAGTTTCAGGGATTGTCCATCTAATGAAGGTGCTCCGGTTTCCGGCCACCGGAACAAACACCACACACAGCGAGGCCTCCTCCCTGAAGCCGGGGCCCGTGGGCACCTTTGGGCCCCCGACTCGCGGCCACACGGCGATGTCCTCCCCTTTCTCTTCTGTGTTGGGTTCCGGTTTCCTGCCCCTCCTGCGGCTTCTCTTTGCTTTAAGGACCAGCTGCACTGGGTGACGGCCCTGCTCAGTGTGGCTCCTTCCTAATCACACCTGCTACAGGTGGGCTCGGGCCCACAGGCCGGGGTGGGGCCCAGACACACTTTTGTGGGGAGTGAGAGTCAACCCCCACAGGAGGGCTCCAAACTAAACAAGAGCAAACACCATATTTAATGATGAGACATGAAAAGCTTTTTTTCTATTTTTTTTACAGGACAGTGACAAAGATAATACAAATCCCATACAGAGAACTCCAACAGACACCCTCCAGGTGCCCACTCCCCCAATTTTAACATTTTGTCACCTTTGCCACATGATTTCTTTCTCTCTCTTCCTCCTTCCCTCCCTCCCTCCCTCTCCCTTCTTCTTTCTCTTTCTTTCTCATCATCTGCCTACCTGCCCACCTCTCTATTTATCACCCATTCTCTGAACGCTTGAGGGTAAGCTGCATGCATCACACTCCTTGAACACTTAATACCACCAGGTACATTTCCTAAGAACGAGGATTTTCACCTTTGTAACCACTTTAAGCACAGTTATCACATTTAAGAACTTTAACATTGATATTAAGCTCACACTCTATTTTCTAATTCTTTCACGTGCCCCAATAATGTCCCTGTGAGCCTTTTCTCCCCCCTGCTAGACCCCATGCAGGATCCTGTGATGCATTTAATTGTCACTGTCTCTTCAGTCACTCTCTTCTTTTTTAATTGTGGAAACATGTACACAACACCCTTTCCCATCTCCCCGCGGCCAAGCACGCCACGCGGGGTTCAGCCACCCTCACGATGCTGTGACACCATCACCACCCTCCATTTCTAAACCCTCCCCCGTCCCCACACAGAAACCATTGTGCATTTGCTCCCCGTTGTCCTGCCCCCGCCCCCGGCAACCCGCACCGCGCATCATCGAGAACCCTACAAACCAACAAGAACACGGAAACGCAATTGCAAAGAGGGAAAGACCTGAAGAGTCACTTCGCCAAGAGGAAACGCAGATGGGAAGTGGACGCGCAGGGCGGGCCCGGCCTGAAGAGGGGACGTGGGGCAAGAGGCTGCTTCCCCCCAGCTGCTGGGCCGGGTCTACAAGCTGGAGTCGGCGCAGCCCACGGCCCTGCGGTGCCCTCCTCGGCACGGGGCACGCACTGGGACACGGGTCAAGGACTCCCATGAACCACGTTGTTAGCGACAGTCGGAAACCAGACGTCCCCACAGCAAAACACACCCAATCCGCCGTCCACTCACGCAAGGAGGTCCACTGAGCAATGACAACGAACAAACTGCACCCCAAGAAACAGGGATGGTCCCCAAAGCAAGACGGGGTGGGGGGTACAGAGGCAGAGAGTACGGTGCAGCGGCTTTCACGGAGCTGCAGTTCGCAGACCAGTGAACGGAATGGCATTGTGCGGGGTGCAGGGCTGGGAACAGCAGGAGGGGCGACGGGTGCGGGCTCACGGGGCGGGGGTCAGGGCAGCGACTGCCCTGGGGTCCGCTGTCCTGGAGCCTCTGTCCATCTGGGCTGCAGGCCCTTTCCTGGACGTGCGCTGGGAACGCGAGTGAGGGGTAAGAAGTCAGGCAGGGCCACGGCGCCCTGATTGAGGGTCCCTGCAGGGTGGGACCCCCCGCCGCACCCCCACACACCCCCTCTCGGCCGGCCTCGGTCTCCATGAGGCGCCTGTGGAGGACAGCTCAGCTCCGCTCCTTCTGCCTTTGAAGCTGAGTCCAGTCCCGGGGGGCGTGCAGAGGTGGGGGACCCCAGCTCTCCTCCCGGCCCTTACCCAAGACCGCTGTGGCCCTCCCCCGGGGGGCTGTGGGCCCTGAGCCGGGGGTCCAGGAAGGAGGCAGAACGAGGCAGCCCCGTTGCCCAGCCAGGGACCACGGCGACGAGCACGCAGCTCCCCGGCAGCCCCCTCCCCGGCAGCCCCGTCCCCAGGCGACAACCGTGAGGGCCCTGCGCCGGTGGTGGGGGTAGAGGGGAGGCCAGGGCCAGGCGGCAGGGGGCACTCACCCCAGGGCCAGGCGGCAGGGGGCACTCACCCCAGCAAGAAGCTGGGGGCGGGGGGCCCTCCCCTCCGCAGGGCCCTGGGAAAATGGTGTTACCCGCACAACGTGAATTCTATTATTGTTTTTCCCACTTAAAATACCATTTTTAAAGCACAAAACAAGGACATAGAGAACAAGGAGCAGGAAGAGCCCGGCCCCTGCCTGGTGCCCCGTCCACCGTCCTCTAGACGGACGACGTGGGCGTCAACCCCGTTCTTGAGTCACAGACGTGGGGTCCCACCCGCCTGCTGCTCGGCAGCGGCTGCCCCAGCAGCGAGGGAGGATGGAGATGTCTCCAGGACTGGGTGGAGTGGGAAGGACTGGCAGGTGGCTCTTTCCTGGCTCCCCTCCCTGGCCCCTTCCCACAGACCCCGCGGTCGGGGCCCCCAGGTGCCACCCTCCGCTCTCCTGCAGGTCACCGGGGCGGCCAGATGGACGCCACACTGCAGACTTGCAGAGACTCCACCCGGCTGCCCAGGCGAGTCTGCAGCGGATGGGGTGCAGTGGGGGCAGCCCCTGTGCACAGCGCCCGAGCCCACCGAAACCCTCCACGCTGTTCCCGCACCCAGGCCGTGGGGCCCGGGTCAAAGCCGGCCCTGCCCCCCTGTGGCCCTGAGCCCCGAGGCGGGGGGAGGGACGGAGGTGCCCCCTTCCCCTCTGAGCAAGCTGGGGGGGTTTCTGGTCAGCCCCTGGGCCACTGCCTTGGGGGGCGACTGCTCCTGGGGGCCTGGGGCTTTGGGACATGGAGGAGACTGCGCTGTCCCTCATCCCGGGGGGGCCCACGAGTGGGGCTGGGAGAGCACGTGGCCAGGGAGGGCACTGCCCGGTGAGGCCGTCTGGCCGGAGGCCCCAGGCCTGGCAGGGCCCTTCCTGCGGGCTGCGGGGAGGCACAGGAGGCTGCGCCGGTGGCATTTCCGACTTGGCTCAAGCCAGCAAGGAGCGGAAATGCAACAGGGAGGCCTCTGGGAGACGACGTCCCCCCGAAGGCGAATGGCCTGTGTCTGGCTGGTGGGCAGAGGGCTCCCGGGCCACCCTCAGCAGGGGGACGGAGGCAGAAGGGCTGCTGCGGGCAGGGAGGGGGTGCCGGGGGGAGCCTGGGCCCACGCGGCCTCGGGGGGCCCCGGAGCTGGGGAGGCAGCGCCCCTGCAGCTCCGCAGACCTGGCTCCACGTTTATAAACGTCAGATCGGAAAGGGCAGGGGCTTTGGTTGGTCACTAACTTCTCTCCCAAAAAGAAAACAGCGAAGCCCCGGAGGCGTTTTAGCAGCTCGCCTCTGATCTGCTGGCGGCCCTCTGGGTGGCTGGGACCCCTCCGCACCCAGGCAGGAGGGGTGGGCGGGGGGTGCAGGGTCTCCGGGGCTGAAGGGGAAGGAAGGGCCACCTGAGCCCATGGGACCGGTTCCTGCACGGAGGAGCTGGGCCCGGGGAACGGCACACGGGGGCAGAAGGGGTCGAACAGTCACTGTCCCCAAGGGGGTCAAATGCCCACTTTCCAGGGGAGGGAGGTTGTGCCAATGGGAACCATGGTGGACTTGAGAGAGGAGGGGGCCTCTGGGCTGGATTCAACCAGTGGGGTGGGGGCGCAGGGGGTTGGCAGGAGGGCTTCCCAGGCCATCGGAAAGCACGGTGCACGGAGCACCAGCCTTTCCTCACTGCAGGCCTCCCGAGCTGCACCCTCCGTCCGTGCTCCCTCCCCTGGGCTCTCCTCCACTCCCCATTCGTGCTCCCTGCCCTGTCCTCCCCTGCTGTCCTCAGCTTCTCCCTCTCCACGCAGCTCCTGCCACCCCCTCCTGGCTGGGCCACCTCCCCACCTCCCCACCCCGCACACCTCAGCCAGGGGCCCCGCAGTGCCCTCCTCAGTGCTGCCAGGGCCCAGCTCCCCAGACGCCCCTGCCCAAGGGGCCCCGTCACCCGGGCCTCCACTCCCTCCTCCCACGTCCACCCCATGTCCAGGCTGGGCCACGCCTCCTGGGCATCCCTGGGGACCTCCCCACACTTCAGGTCAGTGACCCCCTGGCTTCTATCCTGCACCTCCATGGCCACGCCCAGGCTGACCCCAAGCCAGGCAGCCCCCACAGCCAGAGACACAGGCCCTGGGGCAGACCTGGCACGTGCCCTCCACACACACTGAGGCCCCTCGCCCTGGGTGCCCGCCAACCTCACTCCTGGGGGGTGGTCACCTCCCTGAGGACCCAGCCCCAGCCCAGGAACCCAGCCCAGCCTCTAAGCTGCTGTGCCCGGGGGACCCCTCTCCCCCTGACATCCGTCCAGAGCAGGTGGCAGGAAGTGCCGGCTGAGGAATGTGCTCCTGGCCCGAGGGGCTGTGTCTGTCCCTGGACGAGCCCCTGGCCAAGCTCCCGGAATCCTGGTCCTGGGCTGCCCGCCATGGGGAGTGTGTGACTTCGGGGACCTGGGTCCGGATGCCTCCTGCCCCTCAATGCCTAGACTTGGCCCCAGAGCTCAGAGGTGGCTTCTGAACAAGCCAAGTGCAGGGGAGCAGAGCACACAGTAGGTGCTTAATAACCAAGGCCTGGCTGCTTTGCAAAGGGGCACTCTGCAGGTAGCGAGGGAGCAATCTCTGAAGTGGGGACCCTGTAGAGGCTGAAGCCTGGGTGGGGGGCCCAGCCCACCTGCTGGCCTCATCCTAGACACTCAGGAGTGGCGTCCCCAGGGGTCCTGTCTTTGGGCCTTCTGCTCCCCGCACCCCATCGCAGGTAGGATCCCAAGAGACCCTGTCCAGGCCGGAGCCAGTGGCCCAGAAGCAGCACCCCAACAGCTCATTCGTGCTTGCTGGGGAGGGGCTGGCCCAGGCCACCCTTCATCAGTAAAATGGGAGCTGGGAGGAGGGCCACCGTGAGCAGGGGAGCGGGTGAGTGGGTGCCTGCAGGAGAGGCACAGGTGTGCACTCAGGCGGGCCGTGCACTGGCTCCAGGAGCCCCTGGGTGCAGCTAAAACGCTGATTCTGGGGCCACCTGGGAATCACCCTCTGCATTTCTACCACAACCCCAGGTGGTCCTGTGAGTGCCATGTGCTGGGAACCCTCCCTGGGGTGGCCAGGCCAGGGGAGGGTCACCCGCACCCAGGAGAGGACGGTGCAGATGCCGCAGCCCCTCTCTCCCACCCAGGCAGCCCACCTCCAGGAGTTACTCTCAGGAAAGGAATGAATGAAGCCATCGGAAGGGTGCAGACAAGACGGACGCACCCAGAGCATCACCAACTCAGGGGAACACGAGCCCGTCCACAGTCAACAGCCAGGGGTGCCGGAAACCATTACAGTGGTGACGGAGGGCGGAGCACGATGTGGCCACCAAAAGGCACGTTTTCATAGCGACTTAAGGTAAGGGAAAATGTTCATGGTATAACAGGAAAGAAATAGAATAGAAACCCGTCTACAATGACAATCCAAGTATGTTTTGTAAAACCCTACGTATCCTTGAAAACAGATCAGGAGGAAATTCACCAAAATGTTACAAGCGCTTACTTCTGGGTGGTGGAATTATGGCCATATCCCCTAATAATCGGAAAATGAACAACAACTATTTAGTGAGCACCTTCCAGGATGTAGCCACGTTCTGGAAGTTCGGACAAGACAGTGAACAAAACTGACAAAAATTATTTTAATTCTAAAAACAAACTGCATGGCTGCTACTGTATCTAATTCCTATTTCTACTTGACTCAGAGGGTGGAGGTTTGAAGCTGTGTGTCCCCCAGAAAAACATGTTCTTCAGTTTAACCCACTCCTGTGGTGTGGACCCAGGAGAAGGACCTTCTGATGGGGCCACTTCGGTTGAGGTGTGGCCCAGCCCAGTTAGGGTGATCCTATTTCCTGAGTGCTTTATAGGAAAGTGACATTCAGACGCCCAGAGAGAAGAGGATGGAAGGCAGGAAGCAGAATCGACAGAACCCGGAAGAGCCGGGGGAGACAGGGGACCCCACCATGTGCCCGGCCCTGTGACGCGCCAAGGAGCAAGGACGGTGGCAGCCAGCCCAGAAAGCATAGCTCTTATGACACCTTGATTTGGACTTTCTTTTAGCCTCAAAACTGTAGGCAAATAAATCCCCACTGTTTAAGCTGCCTCATTTCATGTTGTTGGCTTCAGCAGCCTCGGAAACTAAAATGCAGAGCAAAGCGCAATAAGGTTTCTGAATGAATGCATGAGCGAGTGAAGAAGTGAACGGTGACTGCATACAGCGAGCGTCCACGGCGAGCAGTCTGGGAGGACACGGTTTGGCGAGCTGGTCACTTTTCCACCAGGAAGCTCCAGCTTCGTACTGTCCCCAAGAACCAGGAGCGGGAAGGCCCCAGCTGTCCCAGTGGCCGGGCAGGACGCTCCCAGCAGGGTGCCGGGTGTGGGTTGGGGTCCTCCGCAGCGGGGCACGAATGGGCTGTTCCCCCAGGAGGCATTCACTAGTGCCTTCCATTTTGGTAACTTTATGGTTTGACATAATGTCAGACTTACAGATGGACAGACAGACAGGCAAACAGATGACTAGAAAGATAGATATTTTTCCAGAGCCTTTTGAGATTTACAGATATGAGGCCCCCCGACCCCCACATATTTCAGTGTGAATTACCTATGAAGATGGAATTCTCTTAGGTAACTATGCAAAATTACCAAAGTCAGAAAACTTTACATTGATACAGTACTCAATTTCTCCCCATTTATCTATTTAATGACTTATCTACTTTGTATCAGTGTAAACACATGGATTCTTCTCTTATTTAATGGATCAAAATCTGTCACTATCATTATTTATCTGAATACTCAGTGTCCCAGATAAGCCAGTGGGAGCCCTTTCTGATGCCCCTGTGTCCTCTGACACGTGCATCTTCTCTGAGCATTTCCTTACTTTCCAGGCTCATCTTGCACTTTTTCTGCCACAGACCTAGAATCTCCCAAGAGCCCGGGTCCTTTGAGTGGAGACGGGGAGAGCTTGGCTGCCACCCCACTGTTCGGAGAGGGGAGCGCCTTTGCCCCGGAGAGGCAGAGTCCAGGTGGCACCCCGATGCTAGAGGAGGGTGGGGCTGAGAAGAAGGTGGTCTCCCCAATGCGTGGGTATGTTGGAGCACTCACCCCAGCGTCTGGAAAGAGCAAGGCTGCCGCGTAAGCCTTTGGAAAGTGTGGGATTCCTGCTCTCTTCTACAAATGACTCTCAGACTTTGAAACCTAATGGAGTTTGCCCTGCAGGTTTTAAGAACTATTTCAATCCTGTGAACCCTGTTTTTCTTTCAATTTCTTCCTATGGCAATGGGAATGTTTATCCTATGACTGTTTCTCCTTTGTATACTGGCAACAGATAATTTGTTCTGTGTTTCACAGGTTCACAGCCAGAGGGGAATGTTGTTTTAGGACAAACCATGCCTATAATTGATTTTGATAAGATTTTGTACTTATTTATATTGTAATGGAATGAACGTATTTTTGCATTTGGGAAGAACATGTCTTTCTGCGGTCCAGGGGGTGGAAAGTGCCAGCTTGAAGCTGTTATGGACCCCAGAAGAGCCATGGCCTTTTAATCCAATCTTGTTGAGTGGATCCTTTTGATTGAATGTTTCCATGGAGATGTGACCCACTCAACTGTGCGTGAGAACTTCTGATTAAATCATTTCCATGAGGGTGTGGCCCCGTCCATTCTGGCTGGGTCTTACTTAGATCACTGGAGTCCTTTAAGAGAGCTCACAAAGAGAAGCAGCTCAGAGAAGCTGAAAGAGACATTTTGGAGAGAAACTAAGATATGTAATCCAGAGTTTGCCCCTGGGAGAAGCTAAGAGTCGACAGAGACCCGGATGCTTGGAGAGGCTTTTTTTGGAGATGCAGACAGACAGACATTCAAAGATGCTAAGCTAAGAGATAAAGTCCAGAGCTTGCCACAGAGAAGCTAAGAGAGGACCCCCCAGATGCTTAGAGAGAAACACCCTGGGTGAACAAGCAAGGGCACACAGGAGCTGAGAGAGAGAAGCTAAGAGAGATAGAAACCCAGAGATGTTTTGGAGAAAACAGTTTTGAAATGCAACCCAGGAGCAAAGGACCAGCAGACCCTTCCCAGCTGACAGAGGTGTTCCAGACACTTTCGGCCTTTGTTCAGTGAAGGTATCTTCTTGTTGATGCCTTAGTTTGGAACTTTTATGGCCACAGAACTGTAAATTCATAATAAATCCTGGTTTGTCAAAGCCAATCCATTTCTGGTATTTTGCATAATGGCAGCTTTAGCAAACCGGAACACCTCCTTTGTTGATTTGAGTTTTTTTGAGTGTGTTAAACATTAACATAGGACCCAAAATCCAAACTATCTATACCTTCAGAGAATTGCTCTCACCTGCCCCTATCATCTTTTCCATCCTGTTCCCACTCACACTTTGTGCTTAACCAGTCTCAGTTTCTGTGTTTCTTTTTGGAAAACTGAGTAGGGAAATGTATATTTTCCCATTTACCAATTTGTATTACACGAAGGTAACATTCCATGCATATTCTTCTGTACTCTGCTTTTGAAACCTAACAACATATCCTGGAAATCACCCCCCGTGAGTTCACGGAGCTCTTCCTTTTGCAGAGGGCAGGAAGGGCAGGGGGGGGGGGGGCACACCTGCGGCTCCAGGGGAGGTCCCTCAGGTCTCTGGCCATGTGCTAATGATCACAGACACCACTGGGCTCATCGGGGCTTGGGAAGGTTCAAATTCCCATCAACCGGAGTAGTGAGACCTGCTAAAAAAGGGACACTGAGTACAGTTCTCAGAAGATCTCACTTTCACAGAGTAAAGGTTGCTAGGGACCTACCTACCATAAAAAAGCTTAAAAGCATAGCTTGAAAGGATGAAACTGATACACAAGTAACTTAACTCTGCCAGAAAAAAGTCCAATACTCTTTAAAGGAAAACAACAAAATCTAGCAATTGAAAACTTGTATCACAATGGCTGGTATCCAATAAAAAGTAACCAGGCATAAAAAGCAGGAAACTATAACCATAACCATGAGATAAACCAGTCAATAAGAAGAGATCCACAAGTGTAACTTAGATGCTGAAATTACTAACTTTAATGCAACTATTAAAATATTAAAAATATGCTCAGGGTATTAAAAAGACATGAACATAATGACAAAAGAAATGGAAGATGTAGAAAATATCCACTTGGAACTTACATAAATAAAAACTACAGTATCTGAAATGAGAAGATCAGCGAACTTGAAGATATAGCAATAGAAATTATCCCAAATGAAAGACACACAAAAAAGACTGAACAAAAATGAACAAAGCCTCATTGATCTTTAAGACAATATCAAGCAGTTCAATGTGCATGCAATTTGAGTCACTGAAAGAGGAGGGGAGAAAGGTGAACAGAAAAAATATTTGAAGACATAATGGCTGAGAATCATTCAAACTTCATGAAAACTATAAACCCATAAATCATAAATTTCAATGACCCCCAAGCAGAAGAATAAAACCACGCCAAAGCACCTAATAATGAAATTGCTGAAAAACAGCGATTAAAAATCTCAACAGCAGTCAGAGAAAAAAGACAGTATATACACAGGAACCATGATGAAAACAGTAGATGATGATTACAGTAGACTTCTCATTAGGAACTATGCAAACCAGAAAACAATGGAGCAGTGTCTTTAAACAGCTGAAAGGTCAGGGGTTGGAGAGAAGAAAACTCATCACCCAGAATTCTATAACTACCCAGTGAAAATATCTTTCAAAAATAAAGGTAGGTAAAGAAATTTTCAGATTAAAAACAGAAAGAATCTATACTAGCAAGCTTGCACCCCGATAAATGCTAAAGGAACTCCTTCAGGCAGAAGGAAATTGTACTTAATGGAAATCTGGATCTACTCAAGGTAAATATGTGGATAAATATACAAGACTTTTTCTCATTTTAAATCTTTTTTACATTACGATTGTTTAAAGCAAAAATATTAACAATGTATTATTTGGCTTTATAACATATATAAAAGTAAAGTATATAACAACAGTAGCATAAAAACCAGAAGGGAGAAAATGGATGTACACTATGGAAGGATCTTACATTGTACTTGAAGGGATATGATATTATTTAAAGGTAAACTATGCTCAGTTAAAAAAAGGTATTGTAAACCTAGAGTAAGCACTACAAATATAAGAAGTATAGCTCATAAGCCAATAGTGGAAATAAAATGAAATAATTTTTAAAAACCCCAGAGAAGTAAATATATTGAACAAGTGTAACAAATAGAAAACAAACAGGGAGATCGATAATTACACTAAATGTAAATGGTCTAAATGTGCCAATTAAACAGAAGAGTCTGTCAGATTCAACGCTACCCTTTTCTTTGCATTACCAAACAGGGAATCAAGGCCAGAATCATCACGGTGCAGTGAGGGTTCTGCTGAAGATTTTGTGGGGAGTTAGAGGACAAGCCCATGTTTCTCACAGCTTACTATGCACATCATCTCTCCCCATAGCCTCCCTGGGGGAGATGGTGGGAAGCTGTTTCTCTCATATTTGTGCCCCCGGCAGAGCCAGCCTCACTCCCGGGCCCATTCCCACTCCAGGGTCTCGTCCCCTCTCCACACACACCACAGTCTCTCTCCTTCGTCACAGGGGATGTCCTGACTTGGTCGGGCCCAGGGGCTCCCACCTCCCTCCCTCCCACACTCCAGCTTACTCAGCCAAGAAAGTGTTCACCAACCTTGGAAGGAAGAGGACAGTATAAGTGACAAACCAATGTTTCCTGTCACATTTACAATTGCTGCTACTGCATGTGGCCTTTCGTGCCTACTTTATCCACATAGCCGTGTCACACACACCTCTCCATGCCAGCATCTCGCCCCTGGCCCCTTGTGTCTGGCAGCCTCCCCTTTAAGCAGACACACCTGCAGCATGGGCTGAATGTACAGAGCCTCCCCCTCTGAGGACCCCCACCCAATGGCCACGTTCTAGCTGTGGTGCCTGCACTATGGCTCAGTCCAGAGCCGGGAGGGGGCTGGCCTAGGGCCGAGGTCAAAGTGCACAGGCCCCAGGGCTCCAGGACCCACCCTGGTAGTGGGGCTGCTTTGGGAAACCCGGGGTGCAGAGTGTGCTGGTGGCCACTGGCCTGACCCACCAGGAGGATGTGGAGCCAGAGACACGGCCACGGCTCACAGGCTTTGCCCTGCGGGTCCCCTGCCTCAGGGGCGGCAGAGGGAGTCGGGCACCTGTCATCAGACACACAAGGATGGAGGTGGGGTGAGGGAAGAGCCTCCCAGCCGCAGGGGCAGCTAGCGCAGAAGGACGAGTGCGGCCTGTTCTGTGTGGCTGGAGCAGAGGGACCTGGCAATGCGTGAGGGGCACAGGCCTGCCGGCTGGACCACCAGGGCCTCACAGCCAGGGGAGCAGGTCTGGCTCTCCCGCGAGGAGATGCAGGACCCCACTTATGTTCTGCAAAGCCCCCTCCGTGCAGGCTCCTGCAGGGGTGGCACTGGGAGGGGGTCGGAGTCGGGATGTATTTCAAAGGTGATGCCGCTAGGACCAGCTGAGGGATCCGATGAGGGGAGGAGGTGGGGAGGCGTGCAGGGGGCTCCCACGTTGGCTGGAACCACGGGGAACGGGGGACTGCTCACAGTGACAGGTGGACAGAGGGAGCGGGACCCAGCAGAGGTCAGGAAGGTGTTAAATGGGGGACAGAGAGGTCAAGGAGGCAGCTGGACAAGGGAGTCTGGAGTTCGCTAAGCCTTCGGTTCTGAGCCTCGGTTTGCTCATCTGTAGAGGGGATGGCTGTCCTGCCCCGCCTCTCCTGGGGCTGCTGGGAGGCAAGACTGGCCGATCACCACTGACCCAGGCCCCCACCCTCCAGGGAGGTTGCCAGGCTCCTCTGCTCCAGCACCCTTCCTGGAGTCCACGTCCTCCTGCCCTTCCTCCTCCCGGCAGGAGCCCCCAGCACACAGCCCCACCCTGGCCGAGCCCGAGGAAGGCCAGCCCACAGCCAGGGGACGGAGCCCGGGCCAGTCCCTGAGCCTGGCCTGGGGCCTTGAGGGTGGCCTGAGAGGAGTGGCCCAGGACCCTGTCTGTCCCTGAGGCGCTGCAGCCCTGGGCACCCGTGTCCCCTGACTCCCAAAAGGCTCATGCACTTGCTTGGGTGTTTTATGAGTGCAGAACAAAGCAGAATGTAGAGGGACAGCTGCTACCCCGTGTCTCTGCTCCCACATGCACTGGACCAGGCTTAGTCGCCCTGGGTCTCGTCCTCAGGGGTCAGGCAGGTTTCCCAGGTCACTTGGAGCTGGTGGCTGGAGCGTGACAGTGATGGCGAGGCACGAGCTCGTGGGAATGACCTGGTGGGTGCGGTGAGCTCCGCTGCACAGTGGGGAAACCGAGGCTCATGGAGGTGCAGTGACCAGCCCAGAGCCATGGGTGCTGTGTTCTAGGAGTTGGCGAGGGCCATGCGGGTGAGCACGGCTGGGTGTGGGGCCATCCTCGCCTCAGGGTGCCGGCCAGCAAGAGCTCAAGGTCAAGTTCCCACTCCTCTCCTCGACTTCCTCCTGCTGGGCTCTGCTGAGGCCTCTGCCCACCTGTGACCCCCAAATTCCTCCTGCATCGACTCAGGGCTCTATACTTCTCGGACTTGCCCCAAAGTTTTCCAAAAGCCATGCAGGAATAAAGAGTTTCCCCAATGCAGCCAGTTAACGAATGTCACGTCGCTGGGTATGGGGGGCCAGCAGGGGCCAGAGGAACCCCAGGGATACCAAGGCCACCCCCCCAATAGCTCAATCCTGGAGACACCCCCTGTAGACCCCCCACCTGTGTCCTGGCCACTGTACCCGCCACCTCAGCAGACTCGTGGGTGCTTTGTGGGGTGGCAGCCAGCACCTCCACAGGCACCCCCAGGGTGACACCCCCGTGTCGAGGGAGCAGCAGTTGAGAGCTGACCGCCCCCCCCCCCAGGTCGCCCTGGAGATCTTACTCTGTGGCCCCTAAGACGTCGTGCTTGGTAGGTGCTGGGCCTGGAGGCCCAGGCACCCTCGGCTTCCACCAGGGATGGACCTTCCGCCACTGTGACCTGCCCCATGGCCTCTCCCCACGCCCGCCCGAGTGACTGCACCGCCTGAGCAGAACCTCGCCCCAGGATCCATCCTGAGCCCCCCGCAGGGCCTTCTGCAGAGCCTTACAGCTAACTCCGGGCAGCATTTCTAACCAGAGAACCCACCTCTACAGAGGGTGTCATTTTAGACTCGGGGGCCCTGTGGGTGGGGGACGGAGCCCTGGGCCAGGCGCCGTTTCTGACGCAGACTTGTGAGCCCCGAGCTTGTTCAGGGGCACTTCTCATTTCCAGCCGGGATGTGCGGGGCAGCGTCAGCACTGAATTCACTCACTCACTCACTCACTCATTCATTCACTCATCCAACAAGGCTGTTCCTTGTCATGCAGCGGGCTGGGGGCTGGGGAGGGCAGAGGCTACAGCGGGAGGGGGCTGGCCTGCACACGGTGTTTACTTGGACGTGGCTGGCGCCGTGGTCAGCTGACTGTGTGCACCGGCCACACTCAGAGCCAGGGGCTTTCAGGGAAACGTCCTCTCAGCCTGGGTGGGCTGGGAGGCAGCACGTCAGAGCCCCCGCTTTAGAAGGAATGCCTTCCTCCCTGCCCATTTTGCTTTTAGACTCAACCGTCTCCCGCAATTACAACTGGCAGTGACGTCTGTGTCCTCTGCCCTCCTCGCAGTCATCTCAGGCCGGGAGCCCCAGCCAGTGCCCCCCCAAGAATTCCATTTATTTCCTACTGAGCAAACAGAAGGTGGAGTGGGGTGGGCTCTGTCCACACTGGCAAGTGTTTTTCAAATAATATCTTTGTTTCAGGAAAAAATTCTTACGGAGATATATGTTATGTTAGCAGCCAGAATGTTAGTTTCTGATGAAACCATTTGTTTTGCTAGCAGCGCTCTCCACTTTAGAACTGCTTCTCCCAGGTATTTTGGCAAGAGCACGTGTTTTGGGGGAGGCTGCTAAGAGGGTCAACTGCTTTAACAATATTTTCACCTGTGACTTTGAGTGGGAAAGTTGATCCTGGCCCAAATGCTTAGGAACATTTAGACAAAGTGTTCCAGGGGGAAGGTACCGGTGGGAGGGTTCTGGTTCCCAAGACACGGGGGCCTCCTCCCGCTGGGACAGACGGTGAGCAGTGCTCTACTGGCCCACCCCACGCTTCCGGCAATCAGCCCGGCCCCTTCCCCCAAGTCCTGGCCCAAAGGATTCGGCAGGTGGCATGGACAGAGAGAAGGGCTGTGTCCCTCCCACCGTCCCATCTCCAAGGTGGGGAGGCCTTCCAGCAGAGGCACGGGAAGCGCAGCTGCTGGGTCACAGAGGGATCATGGTGGAGGGTACATGATCCCGGTGGCCACGGAGAGGAGCGACTGTCTGGGGCTGGGCTGGTGGTGGAGGTCTCATGGGCAGTGGTTGAGGAAGGATGGCAAGAGTGACAAAGATGTGGATGGCGGTGGTGGGAGCTGAGCCTCCCCGTGGGGTAAAAAGAGGCGGTGCTGATGGTGGAGGTGATGGTGCTGATGACCGCGTTGGGTGTGGAGGTGGTGATGCTGATGGTGGGGTTGAAGGCAGGGTGTGTGGTGGGGTCAGTGGTGGAGGTGGTGGAGATGATGGGGGCTGGCAGTGCTGCTGGTGTTGAAGGTGGCTGATGGTGGTGGGGTGGTAGGATGGGAAGTGATGGTACATCATGCTGTTAGAACAGTTTTCCAGCCATGATTCACCGCCTGCCTGGTAACGCGGTCAGGAAAAGCAGCATTTCACCCCCGCCAGGGTCCATAAGTGACAGGCCCAAGGTCACAGCTTGGAGCAGTGGAAACAGAACCAGCACTCAGGCCTTGTCCCTCTTGGGTCCCTGGCCTGGGTCCCGAATTTTGGGTCTGAGCCCCGGGAGCCGGCCCCCAGACTCAGGGCAGGGCAGGGAGAGGGAAAACGCCTCAGTGAGGACCGCCGGCTGGGCCCCTCCCGCTAGCCCAGCAACTGGCCCTGCCCCGTGGGGTCCGCGGAGGAGCGGGCCGTGCCCCGAGCGCCCGGGCAGGTCACACGCGCTGGCACCAGGCTCAGGTGTCAGACGGGGCAGGGCCCCGGGAGGGGCTGAGACCGTCGCAGACCGGACCAGGGACTGAAGGCGCTGCGGGCATCCGCGTGGGGAGACTGAGCGCTCCCAGGGCGCGCTCGGGCCTGCGGGGCAGGGGCAGGGGCAGGGGCAGGGGCGCCTGGCCCGCGGGCCGCTGTCCGGCCTCGGCGGCCGGGGGGGAGGACCCGGCGCTGTCCTCACGCCACCCCTGGCGCCGCGGTGCCAAGCGGCTGGCGGCGGCGGGAGCCCGGCGCGGCCCGGCTCGCGGTACTCACGTAGAGGCCGGAGTGCTTGGCGCCGAAGAACGGGAAGGGCACGGAGAGCGGCCGCAGCCCCGAGCCGCCGTCGTCCTGCTTGGGGGTGACGGCGTCGCCGCGCTCCGGGCCGAACGGGTAGAAGTCGGCGAGCGCCACCGCGCCGCGCGCCCCGCGCGCCCCGAGCCCCAGGGCCGCGGCCACCAGCAGCGCCCAGGCGGCCCCGCGCGGCATCGCCGGCGGTCGGCGGGGGCGGGAGGCGGCGCGCGGCGGGGATGCGCAGGGAGCCCGGCGGGCTGGGCCGGGCGCGCTGGGCTGGGCGCTCGGGCGGCGCTCGGCGGAGGCAGGCGCCGGGCGGGGCCGGCCCGCGGGCCGCGGCTTATATAGCCGGCGGGGCCGGCGCGCGGGGCGGGGCGCGGCCCGGGGCGGGGCCATGCAAATGAGGCCGCTCTTAAAGCGCCAGGCCCGGCGGAGGCGCGCCCGCGGCGTCCCCCGCGCCCCGGAGCTCCCCTCGTCCGGGCGTTGCGAGGCCCTCCCAGCCCGAAGGAGGCACCCCAGATGGGACTGAGCGCCCCACTTGAGCCTGGGGACACTCGGCTTCGGGCCGCGGGAGGCAGCTGGCCCAGGAGCCTCTGTGGTGATGGCGAAGCCCTGCCGTCGGCTTCCGACACTGCAGGGGTCGCACAAGGGTTTGCACCCGGCCCGGCCACAGGAAGCCCTCAGGAGAACTGCCTGGGGAGGTTTCCTGATGGAGAAGCGCTTGGGACTCCCCGGGAGGCCCTCCACTCAGGCCTGGGGGGAAGGCGCAGATGGCGCGTGGGCACCTGCACACCCACAATTTGAATTGGGGTCCCTGTCCTGTGTCCGTCCCCGCCCTGCTCCCAGCCCCGGGACCCTCCCTGCACCCATGGCTCTTTGGGTGTCTAGACCACCTCTGCATCCCGGGCCTGGGGCCCTCAGCCTCCCCCACCCCCTCTGCTCCAGAATCCTGCAAGCCAAGCCTGGGGCCCACAGAGACAAGAGGGCACCCCTTAAAGCTAAGCAGAAAGACAAGCAGAAGAAGCCAGGACAGAAGACATTTGTGGCAATAGCAGCTCCCACTGGGTGGTTTTCTTGTTTGGTGTTGCAGTTTTCTGTACTTTTTGAAATGCTTTCAGTGAGCTTGTGTTATTTTGCAACCCGGCAAGGAACACTAAACGTTATTTTTAAGTAGGAGTCCCCTGCCTGGGACTATGGGACCCAGGGTGACCGAGGTACCGAGCTGGGCATTTTCATCCAGTGAGTTCTGGGTGGGCCAGCCTCAGCCAGGCCCCCAGGGAGGGGAGCTAGGAGGCCCCCACCCCTGAGGGCTGACCCTGCTCGGGCAGGACCCGGAGAGGGAGCCCCTCCTTGGATTTTGCATCCTTGATGCCTCCTTGCCTTGTCCGCATCCCACCCTGTTTGGCACAGTGATTCTGAGTTGCAGAAGGGTAAACTGAGGCTGGGGAGGGGAAGGGTCCTTCGCAGGTCACAGTGAGCTGTGGGAGGGCCAGCCCTGCTCCTGCCTCCTGGCTTCAGGACCCCAGGACGGCAGGACCACCGTGGTCCCAAAAAATGCAGGCTGAGGGAGAGCGTGGCCTCCCATCGCTGGGAGGGAAAAAGTCAGAGACAACGTCTAATTTTAGGGGGTTTGCCGGGAACAGAACCCCAGCTTCACTTGGCTGGAACCTGGGGAGGAAACGCAGACAATCACACACACTCACACATGCTCACACTTGCAGCTCACACACTCACACACGCAGCCCTCTGGAGTTTGCTTTAACCCCTTCCTGGCTCAGCTGCTGGTGAGACATGGTCCGGGAAGCCCTTGCACATGTTTCTGGGCCAGGGGAGCCACAGAAAGGTCGGGGAGCCCCTGAAGGAGCATCGCTGGCAAGGGCGGGAGGGGGTGGGGGGCAGGAAGCTGCCAGGACACGGCCTCCACAGGGTGGCCTTGAGGTGGGAACCCGGAGGACGTGCTGGTCAACTTTTCTTTTTTCCTGTGAACACTGAAGCCCTCTCCCCACTTTGTGGTAGGTGGGGGCCTGGCTGGAAAGCCCTCTCCTCGTTTATTTCCTTGGGTGAAGGGCAGGGGGAGCAGCCCAGGCTCGGGGTAAGTACCCTGACACGTGACTTATCCCCTAAAGAAGACTCAGCTTGGGGGCCTTCCTGCCCAAACAGGGACCGGCCGGCACCAAGGGGGGCCGTCAGAGCCCCCCCGTCCCTCTGACCCACTCTGACCCCTCCGACACCTGGCCCACCTCCTGCAGGTCCAGCACCTCCCACCTGCCCATCTCCCCTCCCTCCGCCCCATCTTCCTCCCACTGGCACAGCCCTGCTCAGCGCCCAGAGCCCTTCCTTGGCACTGCCCGCCTCTGCGGACCCTTCCTCAGCACACACCCCAGGGACCCTGGGAAAAGCCCTTTCTGAGCTGGCGTAGGGGCCTCTGGGAGGCGGGGCTGGGCACACAGTGGTGTTCAATAAGTGCACCGAGTGAGGGAATGTTTCTCCAGGCACGGTGGGAGCAGTTGGACTAGCAGGGGTCCCCACCTGGCCGGGCAGTGGGATCACCGGGGGCTTTGTCAGATGCCCAGACCCCTCTCACCCACACAGCTTCTGATTCGGGGGTCTGGGTGGGGCCAGCAGCAGGCCAGGACCCTTGGGCAGTGGCCCCAGGAGGCCATGATCTCGGGCCCACACCTTGCTGGCCCTGCCCGGGCTCCACCCTCCAGAAGCTGATTTTCAGGGGGGCCTGGGATGCTGGGGGTTAACTCAGGCCCCATGCTGCTGGGCATTGCAGTTCATTAAAATAAAAAAACACACCAAAACTCCACAGTCAGAAAGAGAAAAAAAGTGTGTTTTTTTTTTTTTTCAGGTGCTAAAAATATTATCAGGAAATACTTTTCAGCAACGTGCTGCTTTAGGTTCCCCTCCGGACTCAAGGGCATCTTTGTTTCTGCACAGAAAGTCCACATTTATCAAAACCAAAATCGTTTTATCAAGGAGGCTCACATTTCGTGGCCAGGAAACCCGAGCCTTCCCAGCAGGCTGGTGACATTTTAATTTAGGGCCCAGTGTGTGTGCAGTTTGCTTCTGGGAGCCCCAGAGCCCACCTCGGCCGCTGCAGGTCTGGGGCCCCCAGGCAGGGCAAGGTGGGGGTGTCCCTCCCCCTAGCACCTGGCCCGCAGGGGCGTGGGGCAGGGGGCTGCTGACGGCCCCTGCCGGCTGGCTGCACCCCTCCCCCCAGCTCTCTCTTTTCCTCCACTGTTGCTAGAGGTGTAGCAGGACCCCACACCCTGCTCAGGAACCCCCACCCCTACCCCCAGCTGCTGGGGGGAGAGGGCAGGGAGGGTAGCACTTGGAGCTGGGCCGCCCTCCAGAGCCCTGGAGCCCCCCACCCCACGCTCTCACCCTCGGCCTGGTGGTCCTGGGCACCTGAGTGCCCCCACGGCTTCCAGGGACAGGAGCTCAGGGATGTGGACAAAATGTACTGGACGTTGGCGTCTGCGCTGCTCACTGTAGATTTATGTAGAGAAAATAGAAATTGGAAACACCTTGAGTTCAAGAGTCTACAGGCAGCAGCTGTAAATGGGTTACAGGTGGGCCGAGGGGGGGTGCCCCGGCCCCCTGATCCCACTGCAGCCGCCCCACCGGGCGGAGCCAGCCCCCCACAGAGGGGCCATTAGCAAACCGCGGTCCCGTGTCCAAGGGCCTGCAGCCAATAAAATCATGCCCTGGTGTTTTTAATGACACGGGGAAAATTCTAGCAATACAGTGTCAAGTCCAGAAGATAAAGAATCTTCCAAGGGGCACAGTCAGGTCACCCCATCCACAATCACATGGGCTGGGCGAGGAAACCCTCAGGCGTCACCTCCGGGGCTCGCCAGGGGTGGGTGATGCAGAAGTTATTTTCCTCTTTATATGTCTCTGTGTGTAAACTAACTTTCTGCAATTACTGAAAATACTAATGTTGTAGAATAAGCTGTGCACCCAGCCCCCCCGGCGGCTTCCCAGGCCCGCCCAGCCCCACGTCTCCCCAAGTCGCGGCCGCCATGGAGCTCTTGCCTCCTGAAGCTCGGGTTATTTGGGGGGGCTGCCTCCTCTGTACCCCTTCATCCTCTCCTCCCTGCCCACGTCTGTCGCAGGCCTGTGTGTCCCCCGGACGGCCACCCTTCTCCGGTGCTCTCCCCAGGGCCTCCCCCCTTCCGTCCCCTGCCGCGGGCAGCAGGCTGTGGGGCCTGCCCTTCGACGCCTGCCAAGGTCGGTGCCCTCAGACCTGGCCCCCGAGGGTCTGGCCAGGGCCTCCCGGTCAGAGGCTGGATGGGACACCCCGAATTCCCCTGCAAGACTCCCCACGCCACGGGTGCATTTGTGTTTTCTCCCAGACAGGAGCTGGGCCCCCCCCTGCCTCCCCACCCTGTGTGTGTCTGTGTGTGTGTGTATTGGGGGGAGGGGTCCTCCTGGCACCCAGACCCTGATTGATTGCTGCCCCCTCTACCTGTTGGAGGGGCTGGGAGAGGCAGGGGTGAGCTGTGGAGGCCCTCTAAGGCCACCCAAAACCACACGAGGGGTCCCACCAGCCTGGCCCCAGCTCTCCCGACACAGACGGGTTGGCCCTGGCGTCCGCCCCCACAGGCACCAGCCTGAAGGCCGCCTCCGTGTCCTCTCTGGGGTCACGACTCCCGCGGGGTGGGGGCGGGCGCAGGTGCTCCACGGTGGCACCCCGAGACTCAGCCACCCCTCGGAAGTGCCAGGCATCCTCGCGGCTCCCCTCAGGCACCTGGCCACACTGGACCAGGCCTCCCCAGGGTGCCGTCTCCCAGGATCGTGCGCTGGGCGCTCTGTGGGCCTGGTGTCGGCCTGTGTGAAACCCCACGTGGGAGCCGCCGGGACCCTCTGGGGTGGCTCGCCCGCCGTGCAGACGCCGAAGCCGAGGCCCAGAGAGCCTGCCAGGGACGCTGGCCCCAGGCCTGTGCCTGGGACCCCGGGCAGGGCTGCCTGCCCCCCGCCAGGAGAGTGGGGGCTGCAGGCGGGTCACTGCGGGGCCATCCACGGTGCCTTGGCCGTGGACTCAGGGGAGTGCCTGGGACTTCGGGGCCCCCTGGCCCGCCCTGCCCCCCCAGGCTGCCCCCACCAGGCCCCTCCCCAGGGTGGTCTTCCTTGATCTCTGCCCCTGGCGGGGGAGGCTGTGGTACACGGGACGGTGTTTGCCTAGCAGCCTGGGGCCCACAACCCTGCCACGCACAGCCTGGGCAGAAGGGGGAGGCCGAGGCCAGCGTGGGGCCACCCTGGGCCCCAACCCGCCCTCCTGCTAACCGCGGGGGCCGTGGCCCGGAAGCACGTGGCACCGGGGCTCAGCTCCCCTCCACGGTCGGGGTCCCGAGGCTGCTGCGAGAGTCCCTCACGACTCCTCTAAGCCCCGCGAAGCCCCCTGCGCAGGGCAGGTTCTCCGCAATGGCGGGAACCGGACACACCGGCCCACCCGCTCGCCGCTGGACGTGTCTGAACAAACGCCAATTTATTTCCATTTTTAAAAAAATGTCAATTTATTTCTATTAAAAAAACAAACTCTTCTTTTCCTAAGCGTACAATTTTAGATCAAATAAGTCAAAATAGTGTCTCCTAAGCTGATTTGTTAAAATATAAAAGTCTCAGCACTTCACAGATGCTTCGTGTGTCCCCAGGGAAGTGATCACCAGGGGGTCCCCGAATGCTCAGAGATCTACATTTGTCACCTCATGGGTGGCTTTCACTGCAACTCCAGACAGTCACGAAACAGGCTCACCGAGCCCCTCCTGGACCCAGCAGCGTCAGTTACACGGTGCGGCCCCCGCGGCATGGCTGGGCACTGAGGGGCCGCCTCCCAGGCCTCACGCCCAATGTGGAGCCTCACCCCCATCCCTCAGGCTTCCGACCCTCCCACCGGATCTGCCACAGGAAGCCGTGGACAGGGACAGAAAGGAGGGAAGGGACGCTTGCTGAGCATTTCTTCGGAGTCTATGAAATGCCAGGCCCTGAGCCCCCTGCACCGCATCTCAGTGGTGAGCCAATGTGCTGTCCTTCTCCAGGTTTGCTGCTTGTCCCAGCTGGCTGCCCCCAGGTGGGTACACGTCAGGGCATGGGTGCTGCCCCTCACCTCTCCTTTGCCCAGAGAAGCTGTTGCTAAGGGGTCCAGCACGCTTTCCCTCGGAACTGGGGCTGGACTTCAGAATCCTTCTCAACACCGCCACCAATTAGACAGAGCTGGCAGGTGGGATGACACCTACCTGCCCACCTCTTCCTAGCCGTTTGCAACATAAGGCAACTCTGTGACCATTTTCAGCTGGGAAGTGGGGCTGACCACTCCTTCAAGTCCTGGAGCCATTTTGAAGCAGACAGATTTGCAGGGGCCATGAGTCGGGCCCACAGAACGTTCCTCAGGCTCGGTGTCTGCAGACTGTGATGGGTGGGCTCTGCGAGCTGCCGGCCCCTCTGGCTCCGGGTCGGCTCCCCAGGGCCGGGCAGGCTCCCAGGAATCCACTGGATGGGCCATGCCCCCCGGATATCGCAACGCAACACTTACAAAATACAAGAGGCCGCGTGGAGAGGAAAACGAACCACTGTGCGATGAGTAACCGGCTAAGACGGGAGGCAGGCCACGGCCGGGATGGCCGCCTCGGTCTCCGTGGCAACTGGGCGGGGTCCCTGCCGGAATTTTCCCAACGTGTGCAGGCTGGGAAAGTGGGAGGTTCTGGAAGTCTGGATTTCACACTCGGATGCCTCTGGTGGCCGCGTCATGGGTCCTCGGGCTGAGTCACCCTCGGCCACCTGCCTCCGCGACTGGCCTGCTGTCCCCGGAGAAACAGAAGGCTCCACAGCCTCCGGGCGGGCTGTGCTGACCGGGCCTCGCAGGACATTGTGTTTTTGGCTTTGGTCAGTGGAAATGTTCTCCTCGTGTCTCCCCGTGTTTACGGCGCTGGGGGCATGGAGGACAGCCTGGGCGAGGAAGCCGCTGGTCAGGTTGGCCGTCCACGGTGGACACCGAGCTCCAGGCCCAGCGCAGGCCTCAAGGACGCCCCGGAGACCCTGCTCTCTGCAGCTGGGGGGTGTCAGGGTGGGGGACTGCGAGGCAGCCCCAGCTGCCTGGAGGTTGGGGTCCCTGGGTTGGGCTGGTGAGGTACCCTCTCTGGGATGTTCCTGCAGTTGGTGGAATCACAGGGTGCCGTGGACGCTGGCAACCTGGGGAGTGGGTGGCCCCTCCGAGGCCTGAGGCCCACCCACGGGAGCTGACTGCTCCCAGCAGAGCTCGCAACGGCGGCTTGCCCAGGGTGGTTCCCTGATAGGTCTCCTGATGGGTCAGGTCCACAGGTCCCCCAGCACCTCTGCCCTGTGCCCGCTGCCCCTGGCAGCCCAGGCCCCAGGCTGTGGGCCATGGCTCATTGCCTGGCCTGCAAGGGCTGGCCAGGGTGGGCCTCTCGCCGCCGCTCCACTTCCCGGTCCAGCTGCTCCTTCAGGCCGGCCACCTGCGGACAGGGCGGGCTCAGGGGGGAGGCCCCGCGACAGGACCCTGGCAGGCACTGGGCAGGAGAGCTGCATGGCTGGGGCCACAGCCCACGACACCCAAGGAGGGGTGGCAAGCAGATGTCAGGCAGACGGGCAGATGCACAGATGGGCAGACAGGCAGACATGCAGACACACAGACGCACAGATGGGCAGATGGGCAGACAGGCAGACGTGCAAACACGCAGACACGCAGATGCGCAGACGGGCAGACAGGCAGACTGACAGCCAGCCAGGCGGGGGGGGGGGGCATGGTCCCACCTCTGCCAGGAACCCCCACCCACGGGTGCTGCGGACTGACACACGCATGAGGGATGGCTCCACTTCCATCCGAGCCTTGAGAGCACAGGAATTCCACAGGAGCCAACCTTCCTTTGCTTGTGAATTTAGCAAATGTGGTTGTGGGTCAGGGGACACCGTCTCAGGGTGACACTGGGAAGTCACTTCACCTCTCTGGACCTTGGTGTCCTCATTTGTAAAATGGGGTTTTCACAGCTCTAAGCTCCGTGGTTCTGCCCTGGTACACGTGTGTGTGTGGTGTGTACCTGCGGTCGGGGTTACTGCTTCTGGGGGGAGGGGCGGCCGGTAGCTGAGCCCTCAGCTCTCGGGGCTGTTTAAAGGGTACCGGCGGCGGGGGCTCTTTCCCGGAGGCGAGGGGGAGGCGGAGGACTTGGCCGGGTCCTCGGCGGGAGGCGTGCAAGGTGTGGAGGGCGGCGATAAGGACAAGACACTCTTCATCCAGTAGGAGTATGCGCCAAAGAGGCTTTATTCAGGGGTGATCACAGGTTATATAGGCTGGTAAGAAGGGCAGGGCTGGAAA
This sequence comes from Choloepus didactylus, assembly GCF_015220235.1. NCBI lineage: Eukaryota > Metazoa > Chordata > Mammalia > Pilosa > Megalonychidae > Choloepus > Choloepus didactylus. The sequence goes on along the minus strand of NC_051315.1, from coordinate 134,506,032 downwards.
GGAGGTGAAGTAGCCTTAAATGGCAATACTGAAGGAAGAGGGGCTAGGATTGGTTCTGAGAGGACGCAGGAGCCGTTGCAGCGGGCGGGGGTTGTTCTGGCCACGGTGCATGCGCGCTGGCGGTGGCAGGGGTGGCTTTGGCACAAGGGAGTGTGTGGGCAAGATAGGGAAGTGAGGAAAGGGCGGTTGGGAGAAAGGCGGTTTCCTCCGGCAAGCCTCCCCTGCCCGTGACATTTTGGGTGAGGAAAAGGGAGCTGCCTTGACCTCGCTCCCCAGGCTCGGGGGGGCTGCAGAGGGCACTCACGCCCGTACCTACTACCCTCCCCAGGGGGTGATCAGGTCCCCTGGCCCAGGCCTGGCAAGCCGAGGTACAAGCTCAGCTACCCGCATGTACCCACGTGCATTGTGTAGCATATGTCTGTGTGTACGTGTGAGCAGCCCAGGCTTGTGTGTTTATGTGTTGTGTGTATGTGCAGCATGTCTGTGCATTTGTGCAGCACGTGATTTGTTAATTTGCATGTGTTTGCAGTGTGGTGGTGTGTATGCATTTGTGTGGCATGTGTGGTTCTGAATATGTGTGTATGTGCAGTGTGTGGTGGTGTATGTGTGTGGCACGTGTGATTGTGAATATGCGTGTATGTGCAGTGTGTGATGGTATGCATGTGCGTGTATTTGTGTGGCACATATGATTGTGCATATGCGTGTGTGTGCAGTGTGTGGTGGTGTGTGTGTTTGTGCAGCACGTGTGATTGTGAATATGCATGTGTGTGCAGTGTGTGGTGGTGTGTGTGTTTGTGCAGCACGTGTGATTGTGAATATGCATGTGTGTGCAGTGTGTGGTGGTGTGTGTGTTTGTGCAGCAGTAAGATTATGAATATGCATGTGTGTGCAGTGTGTGGTGTGCATGTGTGCAGCATGTGTGATTGTGCATATGCATGTGTGTGCAGTGTGTAGTGGTGTGCGTGTGTGTGCAGCACGTGTGATTGCGAATATGCATGTGTGTGCAGTATGTAGTGGTGTGTGTTTGTGCAGCATGTGAGATTGTGAATATGCATGTGTGTGCAGTGTGTAGTGGTGTGTGTTTGTGCAGCATGTGAGATTGTGAATATGCATGTGTGTGCAGTGTTTAGTGGTGTGCGTGTGTGCAGCACGTGATTGTGCATATGCGTGTGTGTGCAGTGTGTAGTGGTGTGTGTTTGTGTAGCACATGAGATTATGAATATGCATGTGTGTGCAGTGTGTGGTGCTGTGCACATGTGTGTGTTTATGCAGCACGTGTGATTGTGAATATGCATGTGTGTGCAGTGTGTAGTGGTGTGCGCATGTTTGTCCACACACCTGCCCAAGGGTCCACCCGTGCGGCCCAGCCCCGCCCTGCTACCCGCTCCCCTGCCCCCCTCAGCCCCCCGCGCTCGGCTACTTTCCCCGAATCACGGACGGGCGGGGGGAGCCACCCCCATGACAGCAGTGGCTGCGTGTCAGGCCGTTCTGGACACATCACCATGGCGACCCCTGACGGAGCGACGATTCTCACCGCGCCGCTTTCCCGCCAGCTGATGGAGGAACAGGAGGCTGGTGACCCGGCCTGGGGTCCGAGCTCCCCACCCCCCCAGAGGACAGGGGTGCAGAGAGGGTGGTGTGCCACTGTGTAGGGACATACGGTGGCCAGTGTCGCCAGCCTGGAGGTGGTCTCCCCCTATCCCCGGCACAGGGGTGAATTTCCCATTGCTGGAGGAGTTCAAGCAGAGCCCAAACCCTGCAGTGCGGTCGTTGTTGACTCTTCTGGGGGGGGGGTGGCGGCCGGTTGCTAAATCCTATGCTCTCGGGATTGCTCGGAGGGTACCGGCGGCGGGGGCTCTTTCCCGGAGGCGAGGGCGAGGCGGGGGACTGGGCCCGGTCCCCGGCGGTGGCGTGCAAGGTGTGGAGGGCGGCGAGAAGGAACAGGCGGGACATGTTTCTTTTTGGGTGAGGAAGCCAAGAGAGTTTATTAGGGGAGAGTACAAGCTTATATCGGGCGGTTTAGAGGGCGGGGTAGCTGTAGGGGTTAAAGGCTTGGATTGGTTCTGAGAGGGCGCAGAGGTTGTTGAAAAGGGGCAGGAGTTGCTCCGGTAACGAAGAGGGTGGAGGGTGCGGGTAAGGCACGGGGCGGGGGGAGGGTTTTCTCCGGCAAGCCCTCCCCAACGGTTGTACTTTGGGGTGAGGAAATGGGGCCTGCATTCGGCTCCACTTTCTCAGGCCCGGGGGGCCGTGGAGGGCGCTACCACCCGTGCCCCACTACCTTTCCTAGGGGCTGATCAGTTCCCCTGGCCCAGGCCCGCCAAGTCGGAACTCGATAACAGTGTCCCGCACTGCAGGGTGTGGCTGTAGGATGCCCCCTTCCCTCCTGCTGCCCCCACCCTGGGCGCCAGGGTCACGGCCCTACCTGCACCTCCAGCACCTTCACCCGCCACTGGTGGGTCTGCTTCCGGGACTCGAGGGTCTGCGTGGCCTGCTGCTGGGTCCCACGCAGCTGCTCAGCCTGTGCAGCCAGGTCCTGCTGGTGCTGGGCAGCCAGTTCCTGCAGCTGCCGGCCATGGGTCTGCTCCAGCTCTGCCATCTGGGCCTGGGGAGGGCAGGGGCCCCTCAGTGCTCTGTGCCCACCCACAGGGCAGCAAACACACCAGCAGCCTGAGAGCTGATTGTGCACTTAGCCCAGGGCCGTGGGTTCAGGGGCCTTCTTGGGACTCTGGCTGGATTAGGGTGGGTGGGCCGTGACTCTCTCAGAGGCACCTCATTTCCCCTGGGCCAGGCCAGGGGATCCAGTGTCACACAGACTACAACTTAGTGCCCAGAAGTGGAACAGACCGGTCTTTCAGGACCCTTCTGGCCCCTAGGCCTTGGGGAAGCCCCCTACTGCCCTACACACAGGAGGGCAGACCCTGGCCCACCCTTTGGACCTTGTGACCCTGGCCTCCCCATGCCACTCCCTCTCTGGCCCAGGTGCTTCTCTGCAGACCTGGGAGCTGACTCATGAGGCCCTCACCGTCCCACTGCCCCTTGGGGAGTCAGTGACCCACAGAAGGGTGAGGCCTGGAGAGAAAGCCAGGCTGGGCCCGAGGAGCCCTGGGACTGGTTCTAGCTCTGCCTGGGAGCCCAAGGGAGACCCCTGGGACCCCTGTGTGTGCAGAGATAAGTGGGGTGGGGGTACACAGTGCCTGACCAGCCCAGCTGAACTGCAGCAGCTGGTTCTGCTGCAGGGCTCTGTCCACCTCCCGGTGCAGACTGCTCAGGGACTTGTCCAGCTGCTCCTGCTTGGCCCCCAGCCTTGCTGTGTCCTCCTTCCATCTCAGTGTCTTGTGCTCTGTCTGCAGAGAGCCCAGGGGCAGACCTTGCAGCAGGATGTGGTGGCTTCCTGGCAGGGGCAAGGGGGGCAGGCCAGCCTGCCCTCTGGGGAGCACGTGGAGTGCAAGGGTTTTAGAGGGAATCCCTGCCTCTGGGAAGGGCTTCAAGTCCCCTTGAGAGCTGGTGGGTGGGAGGAGGGCACTGCCCTGGTCTGGGACGCTCCACCTCACTCCTACCTGGGTCCATCAGCATCTGCAGCCAGAGTGGGTGCTTAAGGAAAAGCACCAACCAGTCCTGTCACCCACCTGCCTCAGACCAGCAGAGGTCCCCATGGAGTCCCAAGGAGCAGCCACATCTCCTGGGCCATATTCCAGGCCCTACCTCCCCAGCACCCCCTTCTGGCCTTCCTCCAGGCCTCATATGGGGTTCCTCAATCCCGCACCTGGGGGGCTTGCCTTGTGCACCTGGCAGGCCTGGTCCGCTGAGCTCATACAGGCACAGGCCCTGCAGACCGGGCACCTCCAGACACAGCAACACCGCCTATGGCCTCAGCATCACCTTCCCCATGGGGAGCGTCACAGATGGTGAGTCTGTCTTTCTCACAGGCTGCAAATTGCCAGGGAGAGCCCCCTCTCCACCCCTCCACAGCACAGGGCAGGAGGACTGAGCTGGGGGTTAAACATCAGGGCAGCTGCACGGAAGGAAGCAGACTCTCTGTGCAATGGTGGGTGGGGGCTCATTTTGCGCCCTTTCTGGCAGTCCCTTTGGAGGAAGGTATTGAATCCAAGAATTCAGGGCCTCAGCAGACAGTGTTAGAGGAGAGGCCTTGTCCAGAAGCCCAGAGGGCCTGGTTTGGGGAACCCCAGATCCCAGGGATCAGGCCTCATGGCACTCACTGTGGCCCCAAAATATCACTTCCCCCCAGGCCCTGGCTTCCCAGGCTTGGTGCAGGCCTGGGCAGCACTGAACTTAGAAGCACCTGAGGTGGGATCAGAACCCAGGTCCTGTTCAGTCTTGGCCTGCCCCACCTCTGCAGCCCCCCGCCCTGCCCTGGCTACCTGCAGTCCTGGGTCAGCCCTCCCTTCCCTGCTGTGGAATTTGGGCAAATCCTGTCATCCTGGGCCTCAGTTTCCCTGTCTCCACGGAACATGGAGCAGGCCTGGCCTCTTGGGCTGTGGTTGCTGTGGTTGCGTGTGAGGGCGAAGTTTCCCATCAGAGGTTTACAAAAATAAGGATTCCTTCCTTCTTCAGGACTGCGAAACCAAGCATCCCTCTGGCACTAAAAAAGGAAGTGCTGTTTCTTTAAAAATCCAGTTACACTCCTGGAAGTGCATGTTATAGAGAGAAGAGAAAAGTGAAATCCAGAATAAACAAGTGGCCACCTCTGGGTTTCCCTCCTGAGGTGCCAGTAAAGGGTTTATGGGCTGTGGGCCCCTCACAGCTGACCTCCTGGAACTCATTAGCTGTTCCTTCCCTCCCCGACCTGCTCTAGGGACTCGCCCGGGCACCGTGCCCACAGCTGGCTCTGCTGTCCCCGGCCGTGCCATCGGCCTGCAGCCACTGACACCAGCTCAGCAGCTCAGCACTGGGCCTGCTCTCCAGGAAAGAGCAGCTGGTGGTGGTGCCTCTGGGGCCTGGGTCTTGGGGACCCCGCTCCTGTGGCTGAGTCCTTTGGGGAGGGCAGGTGACCCTGCGGAGACAACAAGCCGGCCAGCGGCTCTCAGCAATTGTCCTGACCTGCTGCCTCCTCCCTACCCCTTCTGTGTCCAGGGTACACTGCCCCGCTGGGGCCTGCCACTGCCCACCCCCCCGACCTCCCTCCCCTCCTGAAAATCTGCCTCCCCGAGTCCACCTTCACAGCTGGATGGCGGGCGCCTGGCAGCCAGGGCCTGACCCCTGCTGGGAACACCTGCAGGCAGTCCCCTTGCCCAGGGGGGCTTGCTGCCCTCTTTTGGGGCCCATGGCTCTGCCTACTCTGGAGCTCGCGCTCCTCGTCGGGGGGCCTGGAGGCAAAGTGGGAGGAGGACACCTCTTTGCCCTCCGCACGCCACTGTTTCCCCACCTCACTTCTGCTTCTTGCTGTTGACACAGCTAAGCAGCCCCCTCCCTGCCCCGCTGGGGTCCACGGCCACTGCTGGGCTGACACCACAGCTCGGCCCTGGACACACCGTCCCCAGGGTCCCTCATGCAGGAGCCACAACCCTGTGTGGTAGGAGAGGCCCCACCTGGGCCCCTGCCCTTGGGCTATGGCTCTCTTTCCGGAGTCGTAATTCAGCATGGAGCCTGTGTTGGCAGCTCTCAGTGAGCAGGGGATGTGGGGAGGGGCTCAGGGACCCTCTGCTGCCTGGGGCGGCCCTTTCGAGCTCTGCGGGGTTGGGCCACGTCATGCCGACCCTCCAAGAGGCCCAAATGGGCACCGCTCCCAGGAATGGATGGGCAGGTGACAATGTCCCCCTTTCTCACCGTGGCTTGACTTACAAAGGAGAGCCGGGGCCACCCCACGGCCTCCCCTGCTCCCCCAGCCTTTGCTGGGGGGTACGTGGCAGCCACGAGGGATCACCTGTGCCCACCCTTCAGTCTGCGCTCTGGGGCCTTCTCTCTCTCCGGCCGGCTCCAAATCCCTGCCTACTGCCCAAAGCAACTGTCTTGCTTCCTGCTGCCTCCTCTGGACCCCCGTCCTGCTCCTGGGGCACACTGCCCACCCTGGAGGGGTTGGGAGGGCATCGTGCCCCGGGATCCGGCACTGCAGCAGCACTGAGGGGGTGACAAGGGACTGCTGACCTGGGAGCAGTGGAGACCCTGAGTGTGATGTGTCGTGGGCGGGAGGTGCAGGGGTGCTGCCTCAGGCGATGGAGGATGGTGGACAGCATACAGCAGGCGCCTACTGGGTAATCACTGGGTCTTAGGGTGAGGGTGGGGGTTTGGAGCCTCGGGGGCAAGTTCCAGGGGCTCCCCGGGACCCATGTCCAGCTCTCCCACCCAGGCCCCGGGACGGTGCTCTGCCCACTCTGTGCTCCGCTTGCGGCCACACGTGACACGTTGATCTGTTCTGCGCACGGGGCCAGGTCTGCGCATCCTGGGGACAGAGGTCTGCTGCTGGGACCCCAGGGTCCAGCCCCTCGGCCCCCCTGCTGTGCTCTCCCTGCACCTCCCGGCCCACCCGGAGCCTGGCTCTGGGGATGTTGTCTGTGCTTATTTGACCTCTTAGGGTTGGGGGCCCTGACAGGTACTGACCTGGGTTGGGAGATCTCTGGGGTGAAACAACTGGGTGACAGCGGTCAGTGGACATCACCCGCACCACATGTGCTCTTCCCGGCCTCTACATCGTGGGGGGCCGACATGGTGCCCGGACCCTCCCCTGAGCTCGGGGCTCCTGGTCCTGAGAGATTTGGAGGGGAAGGGGGCTGCAGGGGGAAGTCCGGAGCCCCTCCATGGGTGGGCAGGCCACCCCACCTGCCACCCTGATGGGCAGGCGCAGAGGGAGGGGCTGTTCCCATGAGGAGAAGAAGGGAACCTGGGTGCCGGGGCTGGGGGCTTGTCGGGTCTCAGGCTCCCCAGGATGACTGGAGCTCGGGTGCTGCTGGCAGAGGGGGGTCTGTTTCTGCAGAGCCAGCTGAGATCGGGAGCAGGGTGACACTGCAGAAGGGGCTGTGGGGTCACAGGGTGTCGGGCCCACAACCTGGCCGACAGTGATTTGGGGGTGCCGAGCCCCACGGGCAGATGCAGGTGCCGAGGCGGCTGCTGGGCGGGGAGGGGGCACCGGCCGGGGCGGGGCGCTGGTGCCGGGCTGGGGGCGGGGGCCAGGGTCCCCTGGGCTCCTTCCGTCCCAGGCGGTGCCGCCACTCCCTTGATTCTCTTCCCCTAAGCTGCGTGCCCACGGTCCCCCCGTCTGCGTGAGCCGCCGGCACATGGGCAGGAGACCCCGGGGGACGCACCCCAACCCTGCACACTGTGTCCACTGTCCCCTCCAGCCGCGCCCCTCCAGGCCTCCCTGCTCGGTCATGTTAGGTGAAGGGGGCACCTGTTCATCCCCCCGGGACCCCTCACCCACTGCAGGGGCTTCTGTGCACCCTTGGCCACCTGGCACCTGCACCCTGGTCAGCAAGTGGTGCCTCCAGAGGCCTCCCGCACCCCCAGGTCCTGGCTGGACCCCCTGCTCTCCTCCAGGGCCACGTGCAGGGCGTCCAGCTGCTCCTGGGGGAGGCTAGGCTCAGGGCCCTCCTGGAAACAAGGGGTGGGGAGGGGTCCCAGGGAAGGGGTGCCACAGGGCACCTGTCTCCACCCGTCCTGCGGTCCACTTCAGTGGGAGGCAAACGGGGGGAAACGCGGTGAAGGCACTGGCCGGGCTGTTTGTAACGTGACCACGAGGTGCCTGGATCCCGGAAACCAGGAGAGAGGGGAGCCGGGGCCCGGGAAATGGGCCTTGTTGGCTCAGTGTGGGCGAAGGCCAGCACTTTATCCGCTGCGTCCCGGCGGGCTCAGGGGACGCCACTGTGCGTCCCTCCCTGCTCTGAATCCTCAGGGGCTCCGATGCAGAGCAAGGCGGCCGCAGGCCTGCCCAGGGCCCACGGAGCCTGTTCAGTGACCCCTGCGTCCCCCTGCCGCCCCCTGCCCACCCCCGGCTCAGGCCTTGGTCCTTGCCGCCCCCTCTGCCTGGGGCGCTGACCACTGCCCTCTTGGCCTCGTGGCTGCAGGAGCCCTCTCGGTCTCACTGCCCCCTCCCACCGGTCACCCCCCTCACCCCCTGCTCTATCAGAGCCCCCTTCAGACAAGCCCTCTGCCCTGCATCCCCCGTGTTGCCAGGAGCCCGGAGCTAGCACCCCGCAGGGCTTTGGAAACCCTTGTGGACGCACGAATGAGCCCAAGCAATGAACCCATTGTCAGCTGCTCGGGTCCCAGCCACGACAGAATCGCCCCGGGGCTCCGCTGGGGGGACGGCTCATTCCTCCTGGCTGACCGTGAACCCTGAAAACGACGGGACACATCCTCTTGCGCTGCGGCTGGCCGACCAGCAGGGAGGTGACACAGTGTCCTCATGGGCACTGCCGGGGGCCCGGACCCGCAGGGCCAGAAGTGGAGGATTTGTCATCAACTTGGACAGACTTGAGGGGACCTGGCGAGGGGCTGAGGAGAAGGATAAGAGCCAGGTGGTCCCGGGTCCCACGTGCTGATCTGGGAGAGGGGGTGGGGGCACGTTTGGGGTGAAGACGCAGAGTTCAGCCTCGGGGATCCTGGGGGCTGCTGGAAATAGGGGACAGCTGCACAGAAGCCGGTCCCTCTGGGGTCTCCATGGGGCCCTGGCCACAGTCATGCCCGGGCACTGCTGGCCAGGGGAGGGGGCTGCCTGGGCTAGAGGGAGAAGGGGAGGGGGGATCCTGGAGGATGGAGGTGGGAGAGGGAAGGCCGGGGGCTCCAGAGGAGAGGGGAGAGCGAGGAAGGTCTTGAGGAGGGACGGGGAGGCCACCCCCCTGGGCCAAGTGGACATTGCCGGGGGCCTTTGCAAGGAGAGGGGCAGAGGCCCCCGGGAGTGGGCTGGGAGTTGGGGAGGAGGCAGGAGAGAGGAGGGGCCGGCTGGCTGGGGGAGGGGAGGCAGGGCCGGCCGAGAGGGGCCCGGGGGTGAGGGGTGTTTGTTTAGGGGGAGGAGACCGTTGGGAAGGAAAGCCCGAGGGTACAGGCCCCCCCCCCCCCCCCCCCCCCCCCCCCCCCCCGCTACCAGCCCCTGAGCTGCAGACTCCCTTTTGAACCAGCGAATCCGTGTCATTAATGATGGCTGCGGTCCCCTCCCAGGTGCCGAATGTCTAGGGGCGCACGTCCAGCCTCTCGTCAGTTCCCTGGGGGCTGGGGCGGCCCCCTGCCCTGTCCACAGCGGGGGCTGAGGCTCGAGGGGCTGGGGGTCACCGCTCCGCAGCTGGGTGTTGGGGAGCTGGGGAAGAGGTGCCGTCAGCATTTTGTTTTTGCTTTTTTTTTGTCTGACATCTTATCACTTTAAAACAGGAGAAGAGGAGGGTCAGGCTTGTACCTAAAACTGCAGTGTCTTACCCATCCTCGCAATTTTGAAAATGACAATTTTTTGTCGATACATATTTTCCTGTAGAAAGTCAGAGGTTTCCTTCCAATGTGGCTGAAATATTTCCTGGTGTTTTTAAGAGGCCCCAAGCCAGTTATACAAAGCTTCGGGCTCCTCCCCTCCTCTAACGGCCCAGCTTTTGTGGAATCCAGGTGAGCTGTGATAATGGGGTGCTGTGCACCTCAGAATTATTCTCACCTCTAGTGTCACTTTGGACCTAAATCCTGATAGCATCCAAGCTGCGGGCTGGCACAGAGCGCCTCGGAAACCTCAGCCCACTGTGGGGGTTTGAGCAGCTATGGCGTGTGACCCCAGCCCTCCCCTCTGGGGCTGAGCATGGGCTACCCCTGGGCTTGGGGTGCGGCCGTGAGGCCCCAGCCTGTGCCCTGACACCAGCCCTGCACCCCCTGTGGGGGGTGACACCACCTCCCAGGGCTCTGCCAGGATGGGAAGGACGGGAGGATGACTGTTGGGGCCCGTGACCCCCTAAGCTCTCCTCAGCACGGGGCTTTGTGAACAAGGGTCTAACGGGATGTCCCCCGAATGGAGGCGGAAAAGCCTGCATGTTGCACGCCCCCCCACCCCATTGCCACCCCCCCATCCTCCTCCGTCCCCCGCCCTGTCCAAGCCCATCCCTGGGCACCCCGAGTCTAGGTGCTCAGTCCGATCACCACATGCTGGTGGGTGATAAGGGATCGATTTGTTCGTTCACTGGTGAGTGTCCACGGCTCCCGGGGTGGGCGAGGGCTGCGGGCAGGGGTGGGCGAGCTGCCCCCAGGCCAGCGTCAGGACGGAGCCAGCACCAGGACGTGCTCAGGAACCACCGGACAGAGAGGGCCGCGTGGGGCCAGCGACCGCCGGGCCACCCCTGCCCTCCGGCTCTCCCACGCTCGGTCCTGTGTGGACCACAACTTGATGGTAAGTTTTACTGGTCATTTTCAAAATTTCCTTCCCTGTAAACTTTGCAATCGGTTTGTCCTGTTTCTCCTCAAACATACCACAAACAAACAGACAAAACCAAACCGGGAAAGCAAGCGCACAACACACAACTGACAACCAGGAACCTAAACAAGCGTCCGTCCAGAAGTCGATCCAAAGAGAAGCACCAGAACCGCCAAAGCCACCCCCTCTCCGGAAAGATCAGACAAAGGCAGCCCGAAGAGGTGCAAACCTGCGGTTATTTTTATAAATGACCCTTGAACTAAAGAAGAAATACAAACAGAAACTCAGAAAATTGGCAAAAAGGAAAAGACTCCACATAAAAACCTAGGGATACCTAAACCACACTTGATAGGGGAAACTTGGTAACATTAATTGGATTTACTACTGAAAAAGAAAACCGAAACATAAATAAATTATTCAAGTCTAGTTTTGTAACTAGACAAAACCACAATAACAAAAAAGAAGACAAAAAGAAGAGGCTATGAATAGAGATAAGTTAGACAAAAATGAGAGAAGGGATAAAATTGATTCTTTGAAAAGACCAATAACATGGATGAACCATTGACAAGTCAGATTAAGAGAAACAAAAATCTGTAACATTAAGGATAAAAACTGATGTAACTACATATATATAAATAAGATTAAAATGATGTTAAGGACATATATGTGCAAGTGCATGGCAATGTATTTAAAAATATAAGGTAGATGACTTAAAAATAGACAGACCAAATGACAAAAGCTGACCCAAGAAGAGAAGGCAAGTTAAAAGAGACCAGTGATATGACAGAGATCGGTAAGGATGGGAAAACGTCTTATTCAGCAGGGCAGGAGGCACGACGCGCTTTACGGTTAAGCTTGATTCACCTTTAAGGGAATCTTAATTCCCACACTACTCAGGCCAGCCTAGGTGACAGAGACGGACAGTTCGCCAATTCCTTTTGTAAAGGTGAAACAATCTTAGCCTCAAACACCTGACGAATACGGGTCCACAAGGGAAGAAAATGCCAAGATGCTTGACCAAACGTCAGTGCTCAACTCCGCTGTGGGGCAGGGGCCACCGCCTGAGACCACCGCGCAGCCCGAGCCTCCAGCCTTGCCCTCCCCCAGACACGGACACAACACGTGCCCAGGAAGGGGGTGGCTCCTGGGCTTTGCTTCCAGAACCCGGGGCTGCTGCGTGGTCCGGGCCCTGCAGGAGGCTCTCGGGGGAGAAGCTTGGGGGGTCTGCCAGCTGTTGGCCTCGGGGGCCGGAGGAGTCGGGGGTTGGATGCAGCGTGTCTGGTACAGGGAGGGCAGGGAGCTGGGCACAGGTGTGAGGGCGCCATGAGCCGGGGGCCCTCTGAGCCACTGAGGCCATGAGTCGGCCACATCCGAGGATGACAGCTGCGTGGGTGTGAGGGGCACACGTGGTGCAGCCGGGGGGTGCCAGGCCCCCTGCCCGAGACTGGCCAGCTGCGGGGCCCCCACCGGCGCGGGGTTCCGTGCGCGTCCTAAGGCTCCGCTCTCCGTATTGTTGTTCTGGTGAATCCCCAGGGTAGCCTTGGAAACAGGGAGGGATTTGCTTTCAAACAAGAGTCTCACTGTTTGCACAGCACAGCCTTCCATTTAATTAGAAAAATATGTTTTTAATTAACTTGCTCTCGACAAACACACTGGCTTATGTGAGATGGGGGCGTGGGGAGGGGACACTCGGCCGGGAAAGTTGTGCAAATGCAGACCTGGCTGTGGGCTTTGCTGGTGGTTTGGTGGGGCAGGAAGGGTCCGGGACCCCCTAGCAGGTCCCAGCACCCTGGATGGTGCAGTGAGAGGCCGCAGGGCGTGGAGTGTGGGGTGCAGGGAGCGGGGTGCAGGGTGCGGGGCGTGGGGTGTGCGGCTTCTGAGCCCCAGGGCTGGCAGGAAGCACTGGGGTCCCTAAGCTCTCTGCTTGGTCTGCTGCTGGCCGAGTGCCGGGGCGAGACGGGGACCTGGGGGGGGGTCTCACTCCTCCCGGACCCCCACCACAACAGTCAGGAGAGTACAAAGTTGGTGAAAAGTTTTTTCAGAGCTGGGGACCCGGGCTTTGGGGATGGAGGGCAGACGGCGGCAGCACCCGAGACTGGAAGGGGACGCTTACTTCAGGGCCCCGGTCCCGGCCCAGAAGGGCGGCTGGGGTGCGGCTGCGGGTGTGGGGGGGGGACGGGGAGGGGGTCGAGGTGGTGAGGGGCAGGAAGCTGGTTGGGGAGCTGGGGGTGGGCACCACCACGGCCGATCCCCGGCAGGAGGGGGCAGCTGTGCCACTGGGAAGAGGACCCCACTCTCTATCCCCATCAGACACTCCGGCAGGAAGTCCCTGGGGGCTTCTCGGCACACCCCACTTCTGAGAAGCCCCTGCTTCCCATCTTTAAAGACAGGCAAAGGGGAGTCACAAAGCAAGTGACCGTCAAATATGGTCCAAAGACCGAGCTGGTCCTGGCATCAGATCGCAGGGCTCTCTGAAGAGAAGACGGTGCTTTAGATGTCCACGGACAGTCTCAGTGAGATTCAGGAGGACGCCCGCGGGGACAGCAGAGCAGGAGGTCCGGGAGTGAGACGGGCACCTGGAGGCGGGGAAGGCAGATGAGAGCCAGTGGGAAGAGAAGGGGCCGTCCATGCTCCCGGAGCGTGCGGGGGAATGAGGGAGAGAAGGCGAAACACAAGAGAGCACGAAGGGTGGGCGAGGCAGCCGGTGTCGGATGTTATATGTTCCAGGAGAAAGGCCAGAGATGGAAGGAAGAAGAGATTGTTTTACAGCAGAAGAAACGTCTACAAACTGAAGACAGATTGGATTCCGTGAGGGCGGAGGGCTCGCCAAGTGCAGGCAAAACTAACAGGAGGGGCCCAACCTCGAACCCACGCAGTGGTGATGCTTCCGAATTTCAGAGATAAACTGGCCACCCAGCTTCCTCCTGGATGGCAAAGGCTGGGAAGAGCGTCGACGAGAAATCCTAGTAATCTACAATGTCCTCCCATTTCTCAAGCCCATCCAAGGCTGAGGTCATAGGGCAAAGAACTTGCCGGAAATCTAAGGCAGAGCAGGTGCCTCCAGGAGAGACTGGTGTCAGCGCAGACGAGGGGACAGCTGCAGCCAGGCGGGTGTGAGGGGTCAGCCGGAATGTGTAACAATCCCTGAATCCCAGTGTGGTCTGCAGTTACAAGTGGGTGCCGTGCCCGCCGGCCCTGGTGTTTCTCCCGCGACTGGTCTAGGTTACGTGGTGACAGGGGTTTGCAGACGTAACTGAGGGTGCCAACCAGCTGACTGAGTGAGCGAAGCGAGAGCACCCAGACAGGTCTAAAAACACGAGGGCGTGTTCGCCGGCTGGTGGTAGAAGAGGAAGTCACGGGCTCTGGGGTGAGGGGACGTGGGGACCTGAGCCCACAGCTGCAGGAACTGGGTTCTGCCAACGACACCTGGTCAAGCGTGGGTGCAGACTGTGCCCCAGAGCCTTGGATGAGGATGCACCCCGGCCGTGCCCTGGGGGTGAGAACCTGGCCACCCTGGGCTGGACGGCTGGCTTCAGCCCTGCAGGACTGTGAGCTTGAGGTGGGTGTTGTTTTAGGGCGCGAGTTGGTGGTAACTGGAAACGATATGGCTGGAGGGGGCCCGTGTGAGCACAGAACCCCTGGGGTGCAGGCTCGAGCAGCTCTCCCCCACCCACAGGCGGTCTGTGCTCCCAGCATGTCCGCCGGGCACTGCGGAAAGACCAGGGGTGGCCCAGGCGAGCAGAGTGCCTCCCTGCAGGGGTGGGGAGGCCTGGAGAAGAGGAGGAAACCGGCCGGACCTGGCCACGGAGGTGTCTGCAGCACAGGTGACACCTTTACGTTGCGCTGAACGTGGAAAATGAGGGCAACACCCCCTGCCCCGCAAGAGGTCACCCAGGTGGGGAGAAAGGGAAGTAAGCCTGCAAGTGCCAGAGGAAAGAAGGGAAAGAATAAACAACCTTTATGATAAAAGGCAGGACAGAAAGGAACAAAAAGGAAAGCGCGAGGAAGCACAGGCAGCAGACGGAAGCAGACAGCGTCCCATCAGCGATGAAAACAAAATTAGACTGCAGGAGCGATCGCTACAGTTTTAAGTGGGCTGAATGCCCTAGAAAAGGCAAAAACTCCAAGCCAGGGTGATGAAACAATGGCAGACAAAGCAAGAGGACAAGAAGACAGTGAGGGCCGCTTCTCAGACCAAGCAGAGTTCAAGCCAGCAGCGTCGAGGACGACGGCGATTTTTCCGTTGCCGAAAGGGACAGCTCGTGGTCAGGGAGCTCCAGGTTCCCGAGAGCCTGTTGGAGACGCCTAAAGTCAGAGGCCCTTGGGAGTAAAGGAATTTGGAAGGACATGCAACACGTCGCTCTCAGCTCTGTCACACCCCGGAGACAGGCAATGACGGAGTATGCGAGTAACGCGTGCTAAAGGCTGATTTAATAGGTATGTTCCAAAATGCGTAACCCGCGACAGAAAACAATCTTTTCAAATGTACGTGAGCAGTTTTCAAAAATGATTCATACATCACAGGTCCAAAAAAGGAACAGATTCTGAAAGCAGAGAATATTTAGTACACACACTTGACCTTCAAAGAAACAAACCAAGACTTACATGAGAAGATCTAAAAAACCCCGCAATATTGGTTCTCTACAGCTGCTCTAACAAATGACCACAAACTGGTGGCTTAAAAGAACAGTTTACTGTCTTACGGTTCTGGGGGTCAGAGGTGGAAACGGGCTGACTGGGCCCAGCGTGCGGGGTGGCCACGTTTCCTGGTGGGCTCGCTCCACGCCGGCCCTTCGGCCTCCCGGGCCCCTTCGAGGCCAGCGGCAGCCGGTCCCGTCGAGCGCGTCGTGCGTCCCCCTCCAGCTTGCTCACTGCTTCGCTCTTCCCTTGTGATGACGGGAGACCCCCGGGAATCCAGGATCGTCTTATTCCATCAGCTTTGCTCCATCTGTCCCAATTCCCAAACCTATTCCAGGTTCCGGGCGGCAGGGCGTGGGCATCTTTAGGGGCTGTTGATCTGCCTGCCCCCCCCCCCCCCTTTTCTTAAGAACTCTTGGCTTAAAGCACCAAATAGAAACAACTTTGTGGCCAGACAATAACTGCCATATGGCAACCGTACGTATTTCTTCATGGATCCGAGCCTGTGCCCTCGTTTGGAAATGGGGCTCACGGGAGGTTTGGGGTGCACTGAATGGGGTGACCCAGCTTGAGAGTGGAGCTGGCACGTGGCTATCATGGAGGGTCGAGGAGAAGGCGAAGACCCTCCCCGGGGCGTCCGGCTCTTTCTCCTCCCTGCTGCCCCCAGGCCCCAAGCCCCGGCCTGGCCACCCCTGCCTCCTTCCCCGTCCTCTCGGCAACTGCCCTGTGGGCACCAGCTCCAGGACCCCACCCTGGCCAGAGCCCACCTCCCCGATATCTTGGACCCCACACTTCTGGGGTCTCAGGGCCCTGCTGCCCGGACCCCGCCTCTGAGCCCTCCAAGCCCCCTCTGCTGGTGGCAGCCCCCCAGGCCTCCTTCTGGAATGGAAGCCACCTGCCATCTCCCACGTCCCCTCTTCCAGGCCGGCTCTCCCTGCCGAGGCCTGGGCATGGCCTCTCTGCCCCCTCCCCCAAGGAGGGCCCCCCCAGAGGCTCAGGGCTCTCTGGGGACTCAGGCCCCTGCCTGCTGGCTGAGCCCCCAGGCCCCTGGGTTGAACAGCTTTGCTCTTCATTTGGTCGAGGCCCACAGGCCACCCCCAGGTTCTCGGGCCTCGCCCGGACCCCGCTGCTACATGCCTGCAAGGCCCCCACCTGTCAGCTCACTGGGGGTGTCCTTGGGGGACACTCAAGCGGGGCAGCCTTCCAGCTGGGGCACTGTTGGACCCCGCCCTGTGCCCCGTCCCCTGCCCCTGCTGCTCCACCTCTCCACGGGGGGCTGGGAAAGTCCTTTCTCTCAGGGCGGCTGTGTGGCTTCTCGGCCCGGCCTGCAGGGTGCTCTCGGGAACAGCGGCCTGGCCGCGTCCTCTGCCCAGACCCAGCTGCCCGCTGGCCCGGTCCTGCTGAGGGCGTCTCAGTGCACCCCGGGGACCTGTGAGCCGGGGCGGGGAGGAGGCCTGGGGTCTGGCCCGAGGCTGCCCCCACCAGCCACCCAGCAAGTCACCCCTGCCCAGGACGCCGGTCTCCCCAACCTGTAAGGTAAGGGCTGGCAGCACCTCAGAGGTCCGGACGGGTCTGGGGAGCACTGAGGTTGCTCCCCCACCAGCCCTCTCAACCCCCTTCCCGTTCTCCTGCTGTGTGGCCGTGTCCCAGGGGCCTGGGGCCCCACTCTGCTGCGAGCCCCACCTACAGGTGCTGCTTCTCCACGTCCACCGCCCGCAGCGTCTCCTCCTGCAGGGCCCGCGTGCTGCTCAGCTCGGCCTCCGCCCGGCGCCGGCCTGGGGGGCAACCCGGGCACGAGGCTGTGGGCGCGCCTGGGCCACCCCCACCTCACAGGCGGCAACTGACCCCTTGCAGGGGTCCCTGCTCCCACCATCCTCGCAGCTCCTGGAGCCCTGGGGCCGGGTGGGGGTCCTGGACTGCAGCCCCAGCCCCCGCCCCATCCCTCTGTCCTGCCTTCTTTCCCTTCCACAAATATTCCTCCTCCTCCACGCCGGGCTCCTGGGCTGACTGGCGCAGCTCGTGACATGGAGATGCTGACAGCAGGGCGGGGGCTGCTTCGGGGGGTGGGTCTTGGGGCAGAGACCTGGGGCCATGATCTGGTGGAGAGAGCTTTCCAGGCAGAGGGCACGGGCGGTGCAAAGGCCCTGGGCGGGGGGAGCCTGCCCGGCTGGTGGGGGAGCAGGAAGTGGGGGAGAGGGCGGCGGGTGGGGCTGGGGGCCCGGGGGGTAGGGCTTGGGGAGGTCACTGCATTTACTCCCCCGGCGGTGAGGACGCTGCTCCAGAGAAAGCACCTGCTCCCGGCCTGGAGCCGGACACACCTTGGAGGGTCCCTCTGGCCCAGGTCCCCCGGGACCCCCCATGTTCCCAGCCCTGCCCGGGGATCCCCTGGCTCAGCCGCCTTCCAGGATGGGGTGGGGAGGGCGGTCACCTTCCTCGGCCTCGACCAGTGCCCGCTGCAGCTGCCCAGCGCGGCTCAGGGCCTGGGCTCGCCCGCTCTCCGCCTGGCCCAGCCGGGCTCCCAGGCCCACCACCTGGAGGCGCGAGTCGTCCTGGGCAGGGAGAGCAGGGGGTGGGGGGCGCAGGGGCCTCAGTGCCCAGGTGGGGTGTGAACATGGGGTGGGGTGGTCGGGCGTGAGGGCTGGCAGGGGGTCCCAGAGCACACGGGGCTGGGGTGAGGGTCCCGAGCTGCCTCCTGGGCTGGCATCAGCGGGTGTGGGGCTCAGGGTGTGTGTCTGTGGGGGGCTGTGGGCCCAGGCTTGGCGGGTGCTCACCCGGGGCTGGCCGAGTGCGGGTCTGTCTCTCACCTGGTCCCCTCCCATGGGAGTCTTTAGCGCACTGGCTGTTTGTGGGGAGCTCAGAGGCCAGGGGGGTCATTGGCAACAAGATGTCCTGGACCCTGGGGGGAAGTGACTGTGGGGCTGGCTTTGGAGGCTTTGCTGCCGGTCGGAGAAAGGGGGGCGGCCTGGGGACTGTGGTCAGTTGGCTTATTGGGGGTGGGGGTCACCACACCAAAGCGAGGACGGTGCCGACACTGCCCAGGGTCCCAGCAGACCCCAGGGATGTGCAGACGGTGTTCAGTGGCTGGCACAAGCTGCGGAGAGCCCCCAGTTCCAGGAGACCCTCACCCACTCTCTCTGAGCCTCGCGTAGCCTCCACACGAGGTCCTGCAGGGCACCCTGCACAGAGGCCACGTCCACGACCCCGGGGCTGCGATTTCTGGGTGCAGGTGAGGCCCAGTGCAGTGGTGAGCAGGAGCCAGCGGGTGGGCTGGCACCCTGCGGCCCGGTGCCACCCTGGGGGCCGTCTGAGCCTGCAGGACAGGGGAGGCCGAAGGGTCGGAGCTGGGGACGTGAAGTGACCTTCTCCCTGTCCTCCTCTTCCCTGCCTGTGGGGAACGGGGCGTGCATGGGGGCAACGGCTCCTAAAACTGCCGAGATGGCTCCCCTCTCCTCGTGCAGGTTGTGCAGCCTGGGGAGGGTCTGGGGCCCCAGGTGGGTGGCAGAGCTGGGAGGGGCCCATGGGAAGCTGCTGGGGATACTGACCTTTGGTGGGGGAGCCGGGGCACGGGGGCGAGCTCGAGGGGCTCTGGCCATGAAGCCCCAGGCTGCGGCGCAGCACGGAGCAGAGGCGGTGCAGCTGGGCCTCCGCGTCCCGCCGGGCGCCCCGGGCCTGGGCCAGCTCCTGCTCCAGGCTGCGAGCCCGGCTGTGGGCCCCGTCCAGTCGGGCCTGGAGGCCGTCGGCCTGCTGCAGCTTCCTGGCGGCGCTGTGCAGCTCGGCCCGCAGGGTCTGCTCGGCCCCCCGGCTCTCACGGAGGAGGGCCTCGAGCTGCTTCTCCCGGGCCTCAGCTCCGGCCGCCACCTCTGCCAACTTCCGCTGCAGCCCCAGGACCTGAGGAGGGACGTGGGGGGAGGAGGCTCTAGCCAGGCTGATGGGAGACCCCCGGGTCACGGCGCCAGGCCCCCTGCCTTCCGAGGTCCCTGGACTTCGCCCGCTCCGCCCATGCCCTCCACAGCAGGCCACAGCCCCGGGGACCCTGATCTGCCTCCAGCCCAGGTGGGCAGGCAGGGATGCCACCTGTGCGTGTGCCTGTGCCAGGGACACAGGGGTACACATTTACACATGCATGTGTGTGTCAGGGACACGGGTACACATTTACACAAGCGTGTGTGCCAGGGACACGGGTACACATTTACACATGCATGTGTGTGTCAGGGACACGGGTACACATTTACACAAGCGTGTGTGCCAGGGACACGGGTACACATTTACACATGCATGTGTGTGTCAGGGACACGGGTACACATTTACACAAGCGTGTGTGCCAGGGACACGGGTACACATTTACACATGCATGTGTGTGTCAGGGACACGGGTACACATTTACACAAGCGTGTGTGCCAGGGACACGGGTACACATTTACACATGCATGTGTGTGTGCCAGGGACACGGGGGCATGGCCAGGGACACGGCATGCGTGTGTATGTTTTAGGGCGCACGTGTGCGTATGCATATGTGTGTGGGTTTGTGTAGGGGGCAAGGGGGCATGTGTGTGCATGCGTGTGTGTGCAGGCTCGGATGGGAGAGCACGTTGGAGTGTGGGTGCAGCGTGGGGGTGAGCACAGCCAGGGGAGCCCCTTGGGAACCGGCACCCTCAGGCCCTCCCGCCCCTTGCGGGCTCTGAGCCCGGGTCCCTTTCTCCTGCCGCTGCACGGCCACGCTGAGGAAGTGGGAAACGGTGGGACCCGAGGGGCTGGGTGGACCCCAGGGCCCCTGCGGGTGGCGGGCGGCCCCTCGCACCTGCTCCCTGGCGGCCTCACGGGTGGCCTCCGCCTCAGCCACCATCCTCCGCAGCTCCAGCGCCTCCCGCCGGCTCTGCTGCTGCCGCTCCTTGGCCTGTGCCACCTGGGCCTGCAGCTGGCTCAGTGCTCGGCCCTTCCTCTGGTTCTCGGCCTCCAGCGTCTTCACCTGCGAGGTGGGGGGGGCAATGAGGGGCCACCTGTGCTGGGAGGGGCCGTGGGGGCGGGTGGGCCCTTGGTGCCCTTGCAGGAACCCAGGCAGCCTCGCTGGGCCCTGTGCTCATGTCAGGAGGCCGTGCTGTGCCACGGGGTCGGCCGTGCAGGCCCTTTGGAGAAAAGCCATGCCCCAGCCTGCTCTGTGGGACATTGGGGGTCCCGCAGACACCGAGGGTGCTGGGGACAGAGGAGGGCTGGATGCCTGCCTGGGGGGCTGGGGCCAATGGGGGGCAGCTCCAAGCTCGATTTCTGACTCGGACGTGCCTGTGACCCCGGTCGGACCGGCCGACAGCCTGTGCTGCCGCCTCACGGTGGACAGTGAGGGAGGCCACAGGCCCTCCTCTCGGGATCGCCGTGGGATGAAATGAGGGACACTCGGGCAAGATGCCCGATACACAGCTCCTAGGCTTACAGTGGCCTTTCCTTGATCAGCTCTTCTGAAGAAGTTTTTAAAAGGCTGCAAGTGCTTTGGCTCAGCTCCCTCTGAGAGGCGGGGGCCCAGCCTGGGTGAGCCCGTGACCTGGTGCGTGCAGGTGAGTGACCTGCCACTTCCGGAGTGAAGTCAGACAACGTAAAGCTGCACAGATGCTCAGCTGGGGATTCCCGAGCCCCAGGCCGGAAGCCCAGGCCACGGGGTGACACGGAGAACCCCAGCTGACGGCCGGCACCGCGTGAGCCAGCAGCCATGGGTGCGGAGATGCCAGCCATGAAGCCACCGCCCCTGTCTTCTCACTGCCGAGGAGTCGAGTCCTTCCCCTGGCCTGGGCTCCCAACACACAGAATCCAGGAGCAACATCCCTGGCTGTCTCCTGGGAGCTGCTAAGTGTGGGGTGACTTGGTCCACGGCAGTGGGAACTCCAATGGGAACCTGGTGCTGGGCGCAGAAAGCTGCCCTAACGAAAACCCACACCTGCCGCCGGCTCTGGCCCCGGGCGGAGGGTGGGGGCTGGGGAAGCCCCGGAGGCTGCTGCGGAGCACTGGCAGGTCCCCCAAGGATCTGGGGAAGGCTGAGGGGGCAGAGATGAGCAGGAGAGGAAGGAAAGGGAGCTCTTGTACACGTGGGAAGTCCAGCGAAATTGACACCTGTGATAACACGGAAAATGTACGTATAACACAAGTGGAGAAATGCTGGGCAGAGCACCGGAGCTGCCACCTGGCTTCTCTAGCTGCCTATAATAAGACGAGAAAGGAGAGACATTAACTCAAGAATGAGCTCTTCAATTTTCAAGCAGAATTTGGAGGAAACGTAAAACCCCCAGAGCAGTCATCCCAGCCAGCAAGGGATCTGAAGCTCCAAGGCGACGATCAGCTCCAGGGGACACCTTAGGCCTTGGTTAAGGCCCCGGAAAGACTTCAGGAGGAGCTCCACCCCAGGCCTTCCCAGTGGACAGAAAGGCTCTGCGGCTCCTGGGGACACACGACCGGGCTCCCTCCGGGTCCCACTGGGGCTCCTGAATTCTGCCGCACGGTCTCAGGGGGCCCGAGGGCGAGGGCTCGTGTCGGAGAGATCTGTGAGCCTGGCTCTCGCCCCGTGGAGTGGGGTTGTGAGCTGACACGGAGGAAGCCCACAGAGTTTTCAAAGGAGCGCCCACGGCAGGCCCGACCAGGAGCCCCGTGAGCCGGAGCGGGACCCTCGGTGGCTGGCTCCAGCCCGGGGACAGGTGCCCTCCAGGCAGACATGGGCCAGGCCCGGGCTCCCGCCCTGCAGCCCCCGTGGGCAGGTGGGAGGCCTGGGGTGTGGGGGCTGGAGATGGGCAGGGAGGGGACTGTGGGGGGCCGCATCCCTGCGGCTCCCCAGCTTGGTCCCATGTCAAACCCGCCCCCCAGGCTCGGGGCGTCACCTGTCCGCGCAGCTCCTGGAGCCCCCGGCGGGCGTCCCCCAAAGCCTTCTCGGCCTCCCGCAGGCCGTCCTGCAGCTCGCCGGCCTCCTTCTTGGCCGCTGCTCGGGCCTCCTCCAGTACCAGCACCTTCTGCTCCTTCTCCTCCTTGGACCACTTAAAACTGAGGAGGGGGCCACAGGCTGGGCTTCCCTCAGGGGCGATGTGCCCAGGGGGTCCCTCTGCACTACAGGGCTCCAAGGCCAGCTCCTTGAGGCTCCCCTTCGCCTCGGGACCCAGCTGGCCTGGCCGCTCCCTGGGGCTCCCCTCCGTCCCCTCTCAGAAGGCCCAGCGTCTCGCCCCAGCCAGGCCTCGCTGTCCCCCTACAGGGTGTCCACTCTGCCCCCTCTGCTCCTCTACCCCCCACAGGCCCCTGCTGGCTGGGCCCGTCTGGGGGTGCAGCAGGCCACCCCTCACCCTACCTGGCTTTGTCCTGCTCGGCCTTGCGGAGGGCAGCCCGCAGCGCGGTGTTGGAGAGCTGCAGCATGTCCTTCTCGCGGGCCTTGTCACCCAGCGCCCGGTGGGCCCCCCGGACCTCCCTGCGCAGCCCCTCACGGAGCTCCTCGCTGCCCTGCAGCTCCCGGCGCAGTGTGGCCAGCCCCTCCTGGGCCACGTCCAGCTGTGCCCGCAGCTGCTCGGCCTGGCGGAGGAGGGCGTGCTCTGAGGTGCCCAGCGGGGGGCAGAAGGGCTGGGGGGTGGGGGTGGGAAAGGGCTGGGGTTCAGATGGGTTGGGGGTAGGGTCTGGGGGCTGTAGGCGAGGGCAGGCAGGCGTCCAGGGGGCTGGGGGCCAGGGTGGGCAGAGGCTGGGGCCAGATGGGCTGGAGGGCCATGGACTTGGGGGACAGTGGGTTGGGGGCCTAGGGCCCGGGGGCAGTGGTGGGCAGGGGTGGGGGACAGATGGACTGGGGTCCGAGGGTTGAGGCTATCAGTGGGCTGGGAGGCTAGGGACAGGGGTGGGCAGGGGCTGGGGGGCTGGGGGCTGGCACGTAGATGGGTCAGGGGCTCGTGGGCCAGGAGCTGGGGCAGGCAGGGGCTGCTGCCCAGGGACAGCCCCAAGGTCACGTCTGACAGGAGCCCAGTGGGTATGCGGTGCCGTACTGGGTCCCCAGGTGCTCGAAGAAGAAGGTGGACTCCCCGCTTTGCCTGACCCTGGGCCCCACCTCTCCTTCTCGCTGCCGAGGCTCCAGGCTGCTCACGAGGCCGGGCACAGGGCCCAGAGGGTCTCAGCACAGGACAGCCCACCCCAGAGCCCAGAAGGTCCCCCCTCACCCTCCCTGGTCCCGCGCCTGCCCGGGGCCCCCTCCCTGGGCTCCGGGGCTGCTGGCCGTGGGTCAGCAGGGCCTGTCCCCTGCCCGGAACCCAGCTCGGCCATGCGTCTGCACCATCCCCACCCCAACCCCTGCTGTCCACTCTGACGGACCCCACCTGCTGCCCCGACACCCCCTCCTCTCCTTGGGTCATGGGGAGGTGCCAGGCCCCTGGGGTGGGCGCTGGTGGGCTCCAGCCTGACCCCTGTGTGGGCCGCCCATGCCACCCCCTCAGGCCTCCTCGGCTCAGGGGAACTGCAGCCAGTGGGTAGGGGTCTCTGGGGGCCGCGGCCCTTGCACCCTCTGGCAGCCCGAAGGCCGTAGGGCTGGGCTGTCGACCTTCTGGGACGGGTGGTCCCCCCGTCGCAGGAACGCACTGCATGCAGCCCCCCACACAGTCGCACCGCAGCCTCCAAGACCCTGAGGGTGGGCTCTGAAGAGAATGGGAGCAGCGCGCCCCTCACTGCACCCCGGTCTGGGCGGGCGGCAGGCTCCGGAGGGGCTTAACCAGGTGTGAAGTGAGTGTCCCCCCAGCCCACCCCTGCCTCGTCGGGCCCTCACGCGTGGACCCGGACCCCGGGCCCCCCCCTGCGCCAGCATCCGCCACCCCTGGGGCTCTGAGAGGGGCCTGCTGAGGCTGGGGCCGGGGGTCTCCTCGCAGGTGCTCCCCGGGACACAAGGCGCCCCAGGACCCCGCACAGCCCCCGGGGGCGGGTGGGAGCGTCCCAGCCTGGGGGCCTCTCCCCGGGGGTCCAGGCAGCCCCCTGCCCCGGAGCCCCCCCGGCCCCGGCAGCCAGCAGGGCTCGTTGGAGAGCGGGAGCCGCCGAGGCCCCGCGGGCCCCTCCTCCGCCAACGGCCAGAGCCGCCCTCCCGCACCCCCCGCTGCGCCACGGGACCCCGGCCAGGCCCCGCCCCCGCCCCCGCGTGTGGGAGCCACAGGGAGCCCCGCATTTTCCGCCGAGCTCAGCAGAAATCCGCCGGGAGGTCAAGGAGCAGCGAGAGGCCCATCCACCACCAAAGAAACTGTTTTCATTTCCCAGGGGCAGGAGATGAAAACAATGAAAACAAACGCGGGGGAGGCCCAGCTCCCTGGCCCGCGCCCCTCAGCCTCACGAGAACAACCCTCCCATTTACAGGAATTTTACAGCCAAATTGCCTAATGTGATTATAATAATGATTTCTTTACTAGAAACTGCATAAACAGCCTCTTTTGAAATCTGCGGGGAGGCGGCCTGAGAGCCCAGCAGGGGGTAGGGCTGCGGAGGAAGTGGGTGCCGGGGGCTGTTGTGGGGCACCCCGGGCCGAGCATGTTCACGGGTGGGTGGGTGTGTACTTGGCATGTGAGTGTAGGGGGCTACGTGTACCTGTGTGCATGTGCACACATGTGGGTGTGCGTGTGACAGATCCGTGCACATGCACGTGTGGCAGGTGCCCACAGGGCTGCCTGTGTGCACGTGACAGGCACGCACGTGTGTGCGTGTGTGTGGTGTGCAGGGGCTCAGTGTACACAGGTGTTCACATGTGTGTGTGAGGGGCCGTGCATATACACGTGCGTGCCCATCTCTGTGCACTCGTGCACATGTGTGCATGCATGCACAGTGTCTGTGTTTACACTCGGACACAGTGTGTGGGGCCATGTATTTCCATACGTGTGCCCATCTCTGCACATGTGTGCACACGCATGTGTGCATGCAGTGTCTGTGTGTTTACCCGTCAGACAGCAAGTGCACAGGGCTGTGCAGATCCGTGTGCCCCCCATCTCTGTGCATACGTATGTGCATGTGTGCAGGGTGTTCGTGTGTGGTTCACCTGTCTGTGCACGTACGTGTGTGTCCCCAGCTGTGAGGCTGTGGAAAGCTGTGGTTTCCGTGGTGACCGGGCCTGCCTGGAGCCTGGAGGGTCTCATGCTGCTCCCCGTGGCCGGTGCCTCCTGCGCCCCCCACCCTGCCTGGCCCCCCACCCCCCACTACCCTTCTGGGGGTGTCTCGGAGCACCTGGAACTCCTCGGGAGGCCCGTGCTCCCTTCCTTGGCCCCTGCAGCCCACCCCCCCCCCGTTTTGAAATCCCGTTTTCGCTTTCCCGCCAGTGGCTGACGGGCCTGACTTTGAAGGCTGATGAAAGGGGACCTTTCTCTCTTAGGGCCAAAGTAAGCAGCCTGTAGCATGGAATCATGTGGTCATCCTCCCCGGGTCCCCACGCTTGCGGTCGGGCGGTTGGGGGGCGGGGGAGCCCCCTCCTCACCCTGCTGCCCCTGCCAGCCTGGCCTCTGGGGTCAGCTCCCCAGTGACCCCTCACTCCGGCGCCAGGTCGGCTGCCCGCCTCCGGGCTTGGCACTGGGCCAGGACTGCGGCAAGAGCCCCCACCTGGGCTCAGCTCACCCTGCCCCCAACCTTGGGCCCTGAACCCCCAGAATCTGGCCCAGATCCCCGCTCCCAGGGCCTGTAAACCCCCTTCCGAAACACATCTCTGGTTGCCTGCCGCTTGCCCAGCCCGGCCTGGGCCTCCCCGACACCATCACGTGGCTTCCGGGGCCCCTAGTCAACCCCAGAGCCTTCACCCCTGAAAACTGCCCCACCCCATTCATCTCCCATCCTGCTATCCCAGGCCCCCCAGAGTGCAGCCCTGCCCCACTGTCCACCCCGATGGCATCCACGCCTCAGGCTGGGGGATCACCACCTCGTCCGCGGGGCGTCTGGCTTGTGGAGTGGGGCTGACGGGGGTCCTGTGCCCAGGGCAGCGTCTGGTCCCCCCTGACCTCAGCAAGGCTGGAGGCGCCAGGGCAGCTCAGAGCTGCTCACGGGTCTCGAGGGGCTCCGGGAACCAGGGGGTTTCGGCTGCCCCTGCCCCTCCCTGCCCCACTCCCACCCCTGCTGCGTGGTCTCGGCCAGGCCTTCCCTGCACCCCCAGAGCCACCCCGTCCCTGCCACACGGCCGCCACTCCCGTTGGAGACCCGCGAAGGGGCACTCCCTGCTCCAGGAGGTGGGGGGGCTGTCAGGACGGGGCCATGGGGCGCTGCGGGGTGCTGTGGCCCATGCTGAGTGGGGAGGCGTGGTGGCCCGGGGCACAGACACCCCTTTGAAGCCCCCTCACCATCCGCACAGCCCGCTCCCCAACTCAGTCAGGATTCCTGACTCCCCGCGAGGCCAGCGTCTCCCCTGGAGGAGGCCACCTCCCTGGCAGACCCGGACAAAGGGCCGGCCTGCCCTCAGCCTGGGGGAGAAGTCCCGGCCCCGGCTCCCTGGCCTCGCCCCAGCCCCCTCTCACCTCTCGCCCTGCACTGCTGCACTCGGCTGCCGCCTCCCTGAGGCTCCTGCTCAGAGCGGCGACCTCGCTCTGGTGGGCAGTGATGGCGTCCCCAAACTGGGCCTGGAGGACCCTCAGCTCCTCGGTGACAGCGCCGATGGTGGCCTGGGGGGCAGAGGGGGTCGCAGCATGAGGCAGGGTGTCCCCCCGGGGCTCCCTCCTCTGCCTTCACCATGGCCTCCCCAAGCTGCCAGGTCAGGGCAGGTGGACAGCGGGACGGGCCCAGGGAGCCGGCCCAAGAGCCAAGCCCTCTCCTTCCTACCACGCGTCTGCTGGGCCCGTTCTGCTGACCGGTGACGCTGGGGCTCGGGGCCCACTCGGGGTGGGTCTGAGCTCGGCCCTCCGCTGGTCTGGCCCCGGCCCACCTTGCCAGGCCTGGGAGGAACCCCAGGTCACGGCTGCGGGTGCCTGCCCTCCAGGGACGGTGTCTCTGAGTGTGCGGCCGGGGGCCATCAGCGTAAGGCCTGGAGGCAGGACCCCCAGCGCTAGGCCCACGCCAGCCTTGCCCCCAAGTCCTGGGGCCCACACTGACCTCCGCTTCCCCAACTGTCAAACCGGCAGATCCGACTGGCTGACATCTCGGTCCCTGCCAGGCCTCAGCGTGTGGGCACCCACGGGCACGCCCCAGAGGCAGCCACGTGGCTCTGCTCACACACCTGCAGGGCAGGGCCCGTTCCAGAACCCTCTGGCAGGGACAGCACAGCCATGTCCCGTGGCTCCGACTGGCCACCAGGCCGGGAAGCTCGGCCCAGACCTGCCTTCCTCGGGCCACACCGCCCGGGACAGCCCTCGCCGTGCTGACCACCCCCTTGATGGACGTGCACAGCAGTGCTCACGGCGCCACCTCCTCCAGGATCCAGGATACCGGGGCCATCCGGCACACCCGAGCCCAGACCCGCTTCCATTTGGGACCCTCGCCACCACCCTCTGGCCTCAGGCCGCGGGGTCCTTGCTGTAAGGAACTGTGCCGTGCGCCGTGGGGTGGGGGCACTGCAGGCTGTGAGCCCTGTGGCGGCTCCCACGCTGAGTCTGTGGGCTCTGCCAGTGTACCTGGCTGTCGCTTTTTGGGGAGGGGGATCTCACCAGGCTGGGCCTCCTGCTCTCGGCACGGGGCTGCCCATGGAGGGTGCTGGCGAGGCCTGGCTGCAGGCTGCCCCTGGGTGGACCCTGGGTGACAGCACATGGAGCCCAGCGCCCCCGCCCCGCCCAGGGTGGCTCGTCTCTAGGTCACCCCCAGCCCGGACCCCTGGGCCGCTGCCTCTCTCCTCCCCTGCCCCCTGCCCCGGTGGACTTTAGTGTCCACTTTGCGAGCTGAGGTGGCAAAGGAACCCTTAGCGAGCTCCCCGAAGAGCCTGGCTGGCTGGCAGGCAGCTCCCGAGCCCAGGCGGGGACACGAGCCAGCACGAGAGAAGGCCCTGGAAGCAACTCTGGGAGGAGGTCTCTGCCAGACGGAGGCGTCAGCACCCAGGGCCAGCGGCCCAGCCGGCCAGGGGCTCGGGAGGCAGGGACGGGGCGCAGCCAACCCCGAGAGCGGGCTCGGGCCCCCTGCGGCCCCCTGACCCCAGCCCACGCCCTCAGGAGGGGCCCCCAGGCTGCGGGGTGGAGGCCACGGAGCCAGAAGCTCTTGGGCAAGAGTTCTGCTTGGAGCCAGAAGGTTTCTTGGGCAAGTCGGCTGCTCAGAGAGCCGGGGACGGGCTGAGAGAGGCCCCCTCGCTCCACATTGCGACACCCTGTCCTGTGGCCGAGCGCGGGGTTGGTGCGGCCCTGCCCCAGCCAGGCCGGCCCTCGGGCTTTCCCCGGAGCCCTTGCCCTGTTCCCAGTCTGTCCTCAAGAACGGCTCCCGCTCTCCCCGCCACGGAAGGAAGCCCCCGGCCGGGCCTGTGGCTGGCATCCCCCCCCGTCCCCCCCCAATGCCCGGACTCATCGGTGCACAGCAGCTGAGGACCCTGGGCCCTTGGCACTGGGGACACAGCAGGGACCTGGGTGGAAAAGGACCTCCTGGGTTGACCACAGGCCTGCAAGTATCAGAACAAGCAGCATCATGGGGGCGACGAGGTGGGAAGGGGCCCGGGGAGCAGCAGAGGTGGGCCTGGCCAGGGAAGTGGTGTGTGTGGTACAGACTGGTGGGGAGCAGGTTACGTGGCTGGAGCCGAGGGTCCCCACCCCTTGTGCCCCCTGGGCCCCTGGGCCCACCACCCCTGCCCAGTGCTCTCCCATCTGTCTCTGCACAAGCTGCACCCCGACCCCCAGGAGGCCCTCCTGGCCCTGTCTGCAGACCACCTGCTCCGGCTCCCCAAGCTCCCACTTCTGCCCTGTGGGCAGGGGGCTCCGGGCTGGGGTCTTGGATCTGTGTCACCACTTCCCAGGTGGATGGAGGCCTCTGGGTGTGGAGGTCAGAGGTAGCCTTGCCAGGGAGGACGGCGGCACCAACCCCGCCACGGGGGCCCCCAGGGTGGCTCCTCGGCTCCCCAGAGCCCTGGGGGTTCAGGCCTCTGCCCAGCCCCCCTGGAACGGGTGCCAGAGGAGAAGCCAGGGCCTGGGGGATCCCCCGGCTGCCCGCGGCTGCCCGCGCGGCCTCAGAACCCATGTACGGCCACAGGCCGCCTCGAAGCAGGAGAGCACGGCCCCTGGGCTGCGTGTTGACGTTCCTCCTGACGTCCAGGGGAAGGAGGCTTGAGGACCAAGAAAATCTCCTGTTTCCTTCTTCACAGGAGTGTGACGTCCTCCCTCCCTGCGGATGCCTGAGGCCTGTCCCCGGGTGGACCAGGGCTTGCTCCTGGCCTGGGTGGGCAGCTGGGCAGGGGGCTTCCTGTGGCCACGAGGCCCTTTGCCTGGTGCTCCAGCCCCAGCGCCTCCTCCAGGAAGCCCTCCTGAAGCCCCTCGACCCCTCAGCCCCTCCTCCTCTGAGCCCCCGCCGCTTCCCTCGGCCCAGACCTGGTCGTGGCCCTGCCTGGGGGCTGGACTGGGCATCCGGGGCTGTGGCCGCCTGGGGTGGCTGAACGCACCACGGGCCCTGGGCCCCACGAGGCCCTCCATCAGCCCCTGCCCCCTGCACCCCCCAGGACCCGCACACCCCAGAGCTCTGCAGACACTGGACGATGGGTCCCTGAGGGAGGGGCCAGTCCAGGTGCTGCTCTTGGGCATCCAGGAAGCTTGTGGGGCTGGACAGTGAGAGGTGGGCTTCCTGCAGACCCCTGCCCCTGCATCTCCTGGGCCCTGGGCCCATCGAGGGGTCTGCTGGGCTCTGGCCATGTTTGTTTGGTTTTGGGAGGAGGAGGGGGAGGCCTGGGAGGACTGTAACTCGAAACAGTGCCTGGCCACCCACGGGACAGGAGTCTCCCCCAGGGGAGCCCCCACTCCCCTGGCAGAGGCTTCTCTCCGAGGGGCTCCAGCCTCCATGGTCATACTGGGTCCATGAGGCCAGCAGCCCATGCAGGACCTTTGATGGCGCCCCTGGCTGGGGTGGGTGGCGTGGGGCATGGAGGAAAGGCCCTGCTTATGGGGCGCTCACGTTATAAGGCTGATGTGGGGAGCCCCTCCACTGAGCACTCAGCTCCTGGTGAGAATGGGGGCCAGGGGGTAGGTGCAAGTTGGGGTCCCCAGGTCTTGTCTCTCCCCTGAGGAGCGCTGTGTTCTCTTGGGCCTTTCCTGCCTATTGAGCCAGCAGGGGCCCTGGGGATGCCTGGGGGAAACTGAGGCTCGGCCAGGTAGGGATGGGGTGGTACGGAGCTGTGTCAGCAGGATGGGGCACACCCGGGGCTCTGACAGTGACCAGGCCAGCAAGGGCTCTCTTGGGGTGGTGGGAGACTCACCTCGGCTTGCTCCTGCCGGCTCTGGGCCTCCCGCTGTGCCCGCTCCAGCTCCTGTGTGGCCCTGGAGAGCTCCTGGCCCAGCAGGCTCCTCTCGGCTTCCTTCAGAGACAGGGCCTGGGCGAGGCAGGGGTCGGGTGCTTGAGAGGGCTGGGAGGCTGGGGAAGGGGCTACCCACCTTGCAGCAGGGGCCCCAGTGCAACGCTGCATGCTAAGGCCCCTCCAGGGCCCAGTGTGTCCCCAGCTCCTCAGTGCTGCTGCTGGGGGTGGGGAATGGCCAGGACCCCAAGGGGCAGCCCCAGAGTCCCCCTGGGAGCCATGTCCTGGGGGGAGCATGGCAGGGGTGGGGCCCTATCTACCCCTGGAGCTTCCTTCCTGCAGCCAGACCCCTTCCTGCCTCTTGCCTTGTGCTCAGCTGTCTCCTCCACCAGGGGTGCCCCCCTTTCTCCAAAGTCCCAGAGCAGATTGGGGGCTTCACAGACCACCCCCTCCCTAGAGCATCCCGGCCCCTCAGGCCACACTTCCTGCAGTTCACAGAGCAAGGCCTCGCTGCCCCTCGCAGCATCCAACATCCGTGCACCTAGTTTCTCACCAGTAAGACAGGGACGATAATAGTGTGGACGCAGAGGGTCATGAGAATCAAATGCAAGATGTGGAATCTGACAATAAATCTTGGTTATTCCTGCCTCTGTGATTCCTCCCCTGTAATTTATAATTTGCACCGACACCTTATAGCTTTGATCACACTGTGTGATAACACAGATGAATGAGTGTGTTTACTTGCTAGCTCCATTCGCTCGGCCGTCAGCTGGTCCGGACGCAACAGTCCTGGGAAGCCCCGTGGCTGTCTCCACAGCCGCAGAAGGAAGGATGGTCAGGTGGTGTTGACGGCCGTGTGAATGGATTGACGGCCACAGTGGATACAGGGTGGGTGACTGGGTGTGTGGCTGGTTAGCTGGAAGGTAAATGGCTGGATGGTTGGACACATGGATGAATGTTGGGTGTGTAAGTGGACAGCTGACCATGTGGATGGATGGATGGACATTCAACTGAATGGACAGATGACCACATGCATGGATGGACAATTGGGGACATGACTGGACCACTGCGTATGTGGTTGGAGAGTCATGTGGATGGTTGGGTACACGGTTAGATGGATGGATGTTTAAATGGATGGATGGATGGTCAGGTGAGTGGGTGGATGGTCATGTGGGTAATGGTCAGTGGCATGAATAGGTGGATGGATGTTAGAGTGAGTGGACGGATAGTTGGATGGCTAGGTGTGTAAGTGGATGGTTGGGTGTGTAAGTGGATGGTTGGGTGTGTGGATGGTTGGGTGTGTGGATGGGCAGTTGCATGGATGGAGGTCAGATACACGGATGGACAGCTGGCTGTGTGGATGGATGGAAGGAGGGATGTTCAAGTGAATGGATGGATGAAAGGGGGAACAGATAAGTGGTTGGATGGGTGAGTGAGTGGGTAGATGAATGGACAGATGGAAGGAAAGAAGGAAGAATGGGTGGATGGATAGGTGACTGGTCGGATGAACTGATGGGTGGATGGATGGGGAGATGGATGGGTGGATGGGTATGTGTGCCAGTTTGAATGCATTGTGTCCCCCCAAATACCATTATCTTTGATGTAATCTTGTGCGGGCAGACCTATCAGTGTTGATTAGACTGTAATTATTTGTGCCCCACCCAAATGTGGGTGATGACTCTGATTGGATAATTTCCATGGAGTGTTAGGTGGAGCCATATAAACGAGCTGACAGGGAGAGGGAACTCAGTGCAGCTGAGAGTGAACTTTTGAAGAGGAGCTACGGCCAAGAGGGACACTTTGAAGAAAGCACAGGAGCAGCAGATGAGAGACAGTTTGAGGACAGCCATTAAAAGCAGACTCTTGCTCTGGAGAAGCTGAGAGAGGACAAATATCCGAAGTGCAACTAAGAGTGACATTTTTTGAGGAACTGCAGCCTAGAGAGAAATGTCCAGGGAGAAAGCCATTTTGAAACCAGAACTTTGAGGAGATGCCAGCCACATGCCTTCCCAGCTAACAGAGGTTTTCCGGACGCCATTGGCCATCCTCCAGTGAAGTTACCTGATTGTTGATGCATTACCTTGGACACTTTATGGCCTTAAGATTGTAACTGTGTAACCAAACAAACCCTCTTTTATAAAAGCCAATCCATTTCTGGTGTTTTGCATCCTGGAGCATTAGCAAACTAGAACGGTACGTGTATGGATGGTTGGGTGGATGGATGGGTGCATGAATGGTTGGGTGGATGGATGGGTGGATGGCTAGGTGGTCAGATGGATGGATGGGTGGATGGATGGGTGCATGGATGGTTGGGTGGATGGATGGGTGGATGGCTAGGTGGTCAGATGGATGGATGGGTGGATGGATGGGTAGATGGATGGGTGGGTGGACAGGTGGTCAGATGGTTGGGTGGGTGTATGGTTGGGTGGATGGGTGGGAGGATGGGTGCATGGATGAGTGGGTAGGAGGGTGAATGTCCCCCCTGGACTGCTGTGAAAGACAGAAGCTGCAGCAGCTGTGACGCGGGAAGGCTGGCCTGAGCGTGGGGATGCCCTCATACACCTCTTGTGCGGGGTCAGAGAAGGCACAGCAAGTGCGGTGAGCCCCCCGCAGCCCCACACCCCTACTACCTGCTGCATCTCATGCTCCAGCTGGAGGAGGCTCTCATCCCGCTCCTGCTTCAGGCTCTGAATCTCCTCCTTCAGGGCCTCCCTCTGGGCTGCAGTTTTCACCACCAGCTCCTTCTCCTTTCCCAGCCGGGAAGCGGCTGCCTCCTTCTCCTCTGCCAGGGCCAGACTCAGGGTCTCCTGGGCCGGGCAAAGGGTCTGGCTGTGGGGCCTGCGCAGGCGGGACCCCCGAGGCCAGCAGGTGCCCACGGTCCTGAGTGAGACCTGGCTCGTGGGATGTCGGGACCCGATGGGTCCCCAGGGTCATCCAGTCCCGTCAGCGGCACCCGTGTCTCAACACAGGGACAGTGAGGCAGAGGGGAGGGCTCAGCACCTGTCACCTCACATTTATTTAATGTTCCTTAACCCTTTCTGGGGCCTTCCCAGAGCACCGAGCACCCTGTGACACAAACCCGGCCTCCAGGGGCCAGTGGCCAGTGGGGCAGCTCGGACGGTGAGGAGGGCCCTCGGCCCCAGGCCTCAGACTGCAGCCAGGCCGGCCAACACCCAGGCAGCCTGGCCTCTTCTGTGACGGAGAGGACCCCAGACCCCCACATTCTGAGGATTCCCTGGGGAATGTGGGCTCTGGGCTGCCCTTTGAGGTGTGGGCAGGCTGCTCCGGAGGCCCCTCCTGCCCGGTCTCACAGGGGCCTGGGAACCACCCCCCCCCCCCACTGGCCCCCAGGAGCAGCCAGGCCCCCGGTGGGCCCCTGGGGAGCAGACCTTCTCCCTCCGGAGCCGGGCCAGGTCCTCGCGGTGGGCCAGGGCCTGGCTGTCCAGGGCCAGCTGTGCATCCCGCTCCCGCTGGGCCCCCTGCCGCCGGCTCTGCTCCAGCTCCCACCGCAGCTTCGTGCCCTGGACCTCCCAGGCGCTTTTCAGCTGCTCCATTTCCACTGAGAGGTGACGAGTGGGTCAGGTCTGGCCCCGACGCCACCGAGCCCCACGCTGCAGGCAGCAGCCCCCTCTGACTGGGCTGGGGGCTTTTGAACCTACCCCATGGCCCCCGCGAGCTCCCAGTGGAGGCATGACCCCTGTGTCACAGAGGGTGCCCAGCCCGGCAGGGACAGCGCACTTCCCTGCCCCAATATGGCGTGTCCTGGAGCCCCTCCCCAGTTCTGAGCCTTGGGCCAGCACCAGAAGCCGCCTGGCAGGACACGCACGCAGCCCCCCCCCGACACACACAAGGGGCCATGAGCCCAGGCCCCAAGCTCCTGCCCCTCTGGGCCCAGGGAGTGGGTCGCACATCAGGGGACTGAGCTGCATTCAGGGACCCCCCTCATCAATGGGGGCAGAAGGAGCCCACCCATGTGGGAGCACCTTGCAGGGCCTGCTGAGCCAGACGCGCGCTCCGGGCCTCTCCCTCCAGCTCCTCCCGCTGCGCCTGCAGCTGCGTCGCCAGCTGCTGGGCCTCAGAGAGGCTGCTCTCCAGAGCGTCCCTGCCCGCCCTGCAGAGGGTCAGCAACAGACGGTCACCCCGAGACCCACCCCCTGCCCTGCAGGGGGTCACTGAACAGTGAGAACCCCCTGCCCGCAGCGTCCCCGCACGGTCGCCGTCTGCCGTTGAGGAAAGGCCTCCAGACCCAGGGCTCCACAGCCAAGGCCACGCTAGGAAACCAGAGAATAACAGAGGACGCTTTGTTCGTCTTGAATCTCTCAAAACCAGCTGGACTCTGTCCAAAAATACGTTTCCAGTGAATTGAAAAGCTAAATGCAAAAACAAAATAGAACTAACAAATAACAAAACAAGGAGAACTATAAAAGTAGCAGAAAAAATATAGAAGAACCATATATAATCTTCTTAAGCAAGACACAAAACCCAGAAGACGAAATGAAGGGACCCACAGGTGTGACTACATTAAAAAAGGGAAAGGGGCGTTCGGACAGAGAAGGTTCCATAGGCCAACTTGAAAGACAAGGGCGTAAAAGAATCTGCACTAGAAATACAAACGATGAAGACGCAGCGCACAGAAAGAGCTCCTATCAGTCACTGACAGAAAGTCAGTCGACCTACGGAAAAAGGAGAAAAATTGCTGCTCACAGAGGAAATAGAAACGGCCAAACACCGGGAGACTTGCTCACTCTCCTACTCAGGGTGATGCATCAGATCAGGAAAGGCGTAAACTAGTGACAATGTCCGGAGCTGGGGAGGGCGCGGCGACCAGCCTTATGGATGGGGGATTTCAGAACTCAGAATGTGCCTCTCTCGGACCCAGCCGCTCCATTACCAGGTGTCATTTCTATAGAAAGACACGTATACCTACAGTGTGCAAGGGTTCTCACTGCGGCTTTTTACGGGGCGTTAATTGGACTTGGCTTAAAAGCCAGGAAATGGGAGAATGGTTTAAAAACGATGGCATGCCTTGGCTCTGGGCATCAGGCAGTTGTTAGCAAGGAGGAGAAAACGAGTCTCTCACCAGCAAGTAGCTACAGACTCCCACCAGCGGTGCCCCGAAGCAGAGCTCCACACACAGGTGAGTCCATTCCCCAAGGCCCTGCCTCTCTGCACCCAGCTGTGCCCAGGTGTGGAAAACCTGACTGCCCCTGGGCACATTTCTAGGCGGGTCATAAGAATCCATTCATCAACCAACCCATCGGCCAATGAGCGTTTGGAAATGTTTCTATGCTCTGCCTTGTCCTGGCAAAACATCCAACCACACACACACACGCGTGTAAATGCACACAGACACGTGCACATGCACCCCCAAATGGCCCCTGCCTCAGTCTCCTGTTAGTCTCCCTGCACCCTGCTGCCTTCATCGGGGTGCAGCTCACTAGAACCTTCAGGGGCTCCCCATTGTCTGCAGAGAGAGGCCCTGGGCTCAGGTGGGAGCCCCGAGACGCTCCCTTTTCGCCCCCTCCCACAGGCACCCCGCACATCCCCATCTGCGCGTCCCCGTCTGCACATCTGTGGCCGCCCCTCCACCTGGGCGCTCTTCCCGGCTCTGGGGTAGAAAGGGCTCCCTGCCAGCTGCCTCAGTGCTGTGCCCCCCAGATGCCGCCTGGGAGGCGGCTTCTGTGGCTCTGTGCCCGAGGCGCCATCCTTTCAGCCTCTTTGTCCCGACCTGGTGATCAGAGGACGGGTCCAGTGTCTCCACGGATCCCGAGAGCGTCTCAGCCCCTGTGGAGCCTCCCAGAGCAGAGGCCGGGCCACCACAGGGGCTCTGGGGCAGGGCCGGGCCGCGGTGTGGGTCGTGCTCCGGCGCAGCGTGCGGAGGGGACAGTCCCCTGCCCGGGAGTGGGGCTGGAGGACTTGGAGCCCTGAGGTCCTTCCACGGAGCAGAGTGTGCCAGGCAAAGGGCCTCTGCGTGGCCTGTGTGGCGCTGCCTGGGGGCTGCTGTGTGTGGCCCCGTGGTCAAGGTTGGGGGGGTTGCTTTGCAGAGACAGGAGCAGGGCAGGGGCTCTGGGCAGCAAACGGAGGGCAGGACCCCTCTGGACCCACCTCCCGGAGCAGCCTGTCGGGTTTCCCTTTTGAATTCCTGCACAGGCTTTCATCTGAAGGAGAGAGTTTTCTCTGAAAAAGTTCCTGAGCACTGAGCCCTCAGGTTTCCACAACCCTCAGCCTCTGGCACCCCAGGGGGATCTTTTATACACAATACTTGGTGTTTCTGAGCAAGGACCCACAAGATACAGACAAGCACAAGCTCTGGGATTTCTGCAGGGACCTCGGGACCAGCTCACGGCACCAGGCAATAGTGCATGAGGGGTCTCCATTCCTGCCCACTAGTGCCCACTCCACACCTTCTAGGAAATTTCCTCCTGATGATCCTTTAGGGTTACCTCCCCCCACGCTCAGCCTTGAGGTTGGAGGGGCTGATGCAGCCCCGGCTTTGGGGTTGGTTGAGCGACCCCACCCTGCCAATCAGAACCCCA
Organism: Choloepus didactylus; assembly: GCF_015220235.1. NCBI lineage: Eukaryota > Metazoa > Chordata > Mammalia > Pilosa > Megalonychidae > Choloepus > Choloepus didactylus. The sequence continues at coordinate 134,469,179 of NC_051315.1, read as the reverse complement.
CCCCCTGGATTGGTGCAGGGATGGGCAAGCTGGCATTGACTCTATTGACCGTTCCAGCAGGACTTTCGGGTCCTCTTTGCACAAGGGCACCCCGTATCTGCTGGAAGAGTGAGCCTGCAGTGGCTGTGGACCCTCTTGCCATCTCTCAGGGTGAATCTGGCCAGGGAGTGAAATTTCCGAGTCAGGCAGCACTGAGGATGGGGTTGGGGGAAGCAGGGTCCCAAGGCAGTGCTGGATCCTGCTTTGCCTGAAGCCATATGCACTCTCAACTTCCCACACCCATGAGCCAAGACATTAGCGTCTGGTGTCTGCCGCCCGAGCTGGGTTTCTGTTGCTTGCCCCTGACCGAGGCTGGCCCCCTCCCTCAGGAAGGCCACCCCAGGGATCCTCTAGAGGCCCCACCCCAGCCCTCAGGCACCTGAGGCCGTCTGCCTCCTCGGCTGTGAGCCGGCCGTGCCGCTCCAGGGCCTCCTGCTCAGCCAGCAGCTGGGCCCGCTCCCCGGCCAGGGCCTCCTGGTCCCGCAGGCTCTGCACCAGCTGCTCCTCCAGGACCTGCTTCTTGCACGTGACCTGGGGAGGGACAGCAGAGGGGCCTCCTGAGTGGGGAGGGAATTCTGGAAGAGGGGCTCGTGCAGGATGGCTGAGGGGAAAGTGGAGGGCTGGCCTCTGGAGGGCACAGGCGTGTCTCCACAGCGGAAGAGACCACCACCCCTGAGACTGGGGGTGGCTTAGCTGAGCTCTCCCAGGTAAGGCGCCCACCTTGCTGGGCCACAGGTGTCCAGGGGGCAGGAAACGTGGCGCAGGAAGGGCAGCAGAAGGCCACTGACCTCACTGCTGCAGACCAACCATCTCCCTGAGAAGAAGAGGGAGCCCTGGACGGACCCCCACAGCAGCCGCCTGAGGCCCTGAGGCTGACAAGGCAGCCAGGAACGGGGAGCCGCGGTCCCGGAGGGAAGTGGGGTGTGGAGCAACCAGCCCGCCGTTCCGGGCCCCCATGCTCCTTAAAGAGTCGCTGATTTTGGTGTTTTCTGGGAAACTGAGAAGTGCAGGAGAGAGCTCGTGAAGTACCAGAGCCTCAGGTGCAGAAATCGGGGTTCAGAGCCATGAGAGCAGAGGCGCCGGATGAGAACTGGAGGTTTTCAGCTGTACCCCCAGAAAGGCTTCCTCCCGTTCGTTGTGGGGAACCCAACGGACCAGCCCCCACCAAAGCCGAAGCCCAGGCCGGACTCGGCTCCACCTCGGCTTGCCTCCTACCGTCACCTGCTGCCGGGTCACGAGGAAATCCTCTCTGGAGAAAGACTTGATCAGTGAAATCATTTCTATAATTTTATATCTGATATTTGGCCTTTAATCAACATTATCAGACACATCAGGAAACAGGATCTTATTACAAAAAAAACCCTACACGTGTAAGAACAGGAAATAGATGCAAACCCCTCCTAGACTATCGAGGTATTGCAGTTACCAGACAGGATATTAAAATAACTGACTAATACGACCAAGAAGACAGATGACAAGATGTAGAATTTTACAAAAAGATGTAGAATTTATAGAACTGGAATCCCCCAAATCCAAATATAAATTATGTCAGTTAAACATAAAATAACCAAAATTAAAACAGCAATTGATGAGTTCAGTAGCATAACAGACTGAATAGAAGAGATGACTAATGATCTGGAAGACAGACAAAAAGAATATATTCAGACTAAATCATGAAGAGAAAAAAGGATGAAAATGTAGAAAAGTGTGTAATAGACATACAGGACAAGGTGAAAAGGTCCAACTCTGTGTAATTAGAAGGAGAGGAGAGAGAACATTTGAAGAGATGCTGGCCAAGAACTTTCCAAATCCAATAAACCACATTAAGGCAGATTAAGGTGAGCCACATAACACAGAAAGGATAAATATAAAGAAAATATCACCTAAGTACATCCTAGCAAATTTTCTGAATACCAAATGTAAAGAAAAAATGTCTTTAAAACTCACAGGGGAAAAAAGACACATTGCTTTCAAATGAACAACCGTAGGATTGACGGGTGCCTTCCAAGCAGCAGCAATGAAAGCCAGAAGACGATGGAACGACATCATTAACATATGGAAAGAGAATAAGGGCCACGCTGGAATTCCATACCAAGGGGTAATATTCATCCAAAATCAAGGCCAGGACTTTCTCCTTCTTCAGTGGTGAAGACCAACCCTCCCACCAAGGGCAACTAAAGAAGCTGTGCACGATGCAAAAGATCTGCAAGGCAGCCAGGACCGAAGGGGGCTGATTCCTGAGAGGAGACAAGTACGAGTGCGCTTGTGAATTAATGATGCTCGACAGACTTCCCCTTGAGGTGTTGGCTGAATCCTGTGTGCCTGGGGCCCAGAGTCTCGGGGGCCAAGTTGAAAGCCTTAGCTGCAAGGCTGGAGCTCGCCCTGGGGCCAGGCAGACACAGCCCGGCGTCCACAGCCACCCCAGCAGCCAGGCCTGAGCCAAGGTCTCAGGGAAAGGAAGGGCCCTGGGCGAGCCTGACATTCTCTGTTGCTTTTTTTTTTTGGGGGGGGGGGGGGATTGTCATGGATTGAATCATGTGCCCCACAAAGCCATGTTCAAGTCTGAACTCCCAGTCCCGTGAATGAACTCATTTGTAAATGGAAGCTCTGAAGATCCCATTGGTTAAGGTGAAACAGGGTGACACAGGGGACATTTGGACCCAGCAGGAGGAGGCAGGCGGGGAGGGAGCTGGAGGTGATGGAGGCAGAGACGGAGCAGGGCTCTCCGGCCAGCCACCCCCAGAGTCCCACGGACCCCAGAGAAAGGGCGGCCTGCTGACACCAGGAATTTGGACTTCATCAGCAAGGTGATGCTGTCTCCCCAAAGACAGTGGCGTTCTGGTGATCCCGGTCCTGGGCTCTCCCGTCACCTGGCGAGGTGCACGGTGGCCTCCCCCAGCTTCTCCCCATTTGCCTGGAAGGGACTCCAGGAACCCAGATGAAGACCAACCCAATTCAGTGGGGCCACCCATTACCTGAAGTGTCAGAGAGCCTGCTTACAGGGCTCCACACCCACCAGCACTCGCAATGCAACCTACCGCAGAGGAGCCCTGCTTGTCATGATCCACACGCAACACAGGACGAAGGGTAAGGAGATGAGCAGAAATGGCCGCTAAGAGCCTAGAGAGTGAGGTGGCACATTTGGCTCTCATAGGACAGAGGAGTTTGGGGCTCACCGTAGAGGAGGGGTGCTGCTAAACACCCCAGGTTCCGGTGAGGAACACCCCAGGGTTTCCGTGTAGATCCTCCCTTAGGACTGAAGCCCAGCTACTTCCCAGGCAGGATAGAGATAATCGACTCCAATGCTGCTTTCCAAAACCCACTGGAAGAAGTTTACATCATTCACAGCCTCAAATTATCTCCACAAAATTCCAAGCACAAAGTTTGTCACTCAACCGAGACAAGAACAAATGACCAAAAGACGAAGAGATAAAAGCCAGTGGAAATATACCCATTTGGAGATCCCGTCAGATAAGATAATATGTTCAGAATTGTTAATATGCTCCAAAAATATGGAGAACTTCACAGAATAAGGAGAAAAACAATACAATCATTCCAATAGATACAGAAAAAGCATTTGACAGAAGTCAATATCCATTCATGATATTTAAAAAAAAAACCACCCCTTGACAATGTGATTGGGAAAGCCATTTGGACCACACTCCTCTTTGTCCAGTGTATGGATGGATGAGTAGAAAAATGGGGGCAAAAAAAATACACAAACAAAAAACAAAACAAAACAAAAGCACCCAGTGTCTTGTTTTACTTTAATTGTTCTTTTTCACTTAAAATTTTATTCTCATTATTTTTGTGTGTGTGGTAATGAAAATGTTCAAAAATTAATTTTGATGATGAATGTACAACTATATAATGGCACTGTGAAAAACTGAATGTACACTTTGTATGACTGCATGCATAGTATGTGAATATATCTCAATAAAAATGAACTAAAAAAAACACAAAATACCACCCCTCAGCTTGCTAGGAACAAAAAGGGACTTCCTCACCGATAAAGAGCATCTGTGAAAACTCTGCAGATAACATCCTACTTAAGGGTGAAATATCGGATGCCGGCCCCTGGATGCCTCACCTGGCCCTCATCTCTCCCTGGGGGCCCTGGAAACACCTCACCTGGCCCTCACCTGGCCCTTACCTGCCCCCGGGGCCCTGGGGACACCTCACCTGGCCAACTTGCTCCTGGAGCTGGGCCCGTTCGTGCCGGAGCTGGGACACCTGCCCCTCCAGCTGCCCCTGCTGCTCCTCCAGGTGCCCGCAGACCTGCTGCAGGTTCTGCCTCTCGGCACGCTCGCACTCCAGCTGCTGCTCTACCCTTGCCAGCTGCTCCCGGGCACCTGCCCGCTCCTGCTCCAATGCCTTCTGCTGCTCCCGCAGGTGGTCCCGCTCCTGCTCCAGCTGCCCAGGGAGGCCAGGAGCAGGCATCAGGCAGGGAGGGGCCCGTGTCCAGGCCCATGGCCCTGTGCTCCTGGCCCCCCTGGGCTGGCCACCCCTGGGCCTGCTGGTGGGCAGCGCCTTTACCCCTTGGGCCAGGCTGGTCAGGCTCCCTCGGTCCTCAGCAGGCCCCTTCCTCCAAAACCCACCCTCAACTCAGGAGTGGAGAAGATGGGGGTGACCGAAAGGAGTGGGGCCTGGGCCAAGAGACCCGGGGGGGACAACGTCTCATGCCTGCGTCGGGGGGGATGTGGCCAGGGCAAGCCCAGCCCAGCTCTGCCCACCCAGGCTGCGGCAGCCTCACCTGGAGGACCAGGTGGCTCAGGGTGCCCTTGTCCCGAGCCAGCCCCTCCATCAGCGCGGCCATCTGGGCCAGGGAGTCCCTTTGCTCCGCCCCCTCCGACGTCAGCCGGGTCACCAGCAGCTCCAGGTCGGTGTTGCTGGACTCAGCCTGGGGGGGTTGGGGGGAGGGTGGAGTCACCCCAAGGGGCGCCATTGCGGGAGTTTCAGATTCGTGGGCAGAGCTTTCCCCAGGCAGAGCTGCGGGCTCTGGGGAGGGAATGAGCTCCACGTCATGGAGGCGTGCAAGCTGGAGCTCTGCATGGGACACGGTGGAAGCCCCTGAACATGTGGCGGCCCCCTGGGTACAAAGGACCCAGCCAGGAGAGAGCAGGGAAGGGGGAGGCCAGTAAGAGGCCAGGGGGCTGGTGGGGGGCAGCGAGCGGTCAAGGGGGGGAGGCAGGGTGCCCGTGGGGGGCAGGGGGAGGCCGCTGGCAACTCTGGGGAGCTCTGGTGATGGACGTCCAGCCTGCAGGCTGAGGAGGGGGGTGAGCAGGGCAAGGAGAGCGAGGCCAGGGTGGGCCGGGCCCCGGGGGCAGGCGCGTACCCGGGCCAGGGCCCCGCGCAGGGCTTCGCTCTTGCCCTCCAGCACGTCCTGCTGCAGCCGCGCCGAGCTCAGCGCCTCCCCGGCCGACACCAGCTCCTTCCTGAGCCCCGAGACCTTTTCCTGCAGCTGCTCCAGGTGCTCTTGACTGTGGCCCCAAACCAGAGGGCGGCAGGGTGAGGCTGCCCCCGGGGAGGTGGGGCCGCCCCACAGACCACGTCGGGGAGGGGGACCGCTGGCTCCTCCCCATCCCCAGGGAGCCCCACGGGGAGCTGGGACACACCAGAGGGCGGGAGTCAGTGCCCTTGGCTGAGACCCTTGTCCTGGGTGGGTCTGGGGGTTTCTCGTCCACACAGACAGGGTGCGTACGTGGGTGTGGGTGTGTGTGCAAGTGTGTGCACTGTGTGGGTGCGCACGTGTGCATGTGTGTATATGCATAAGCACACGTGTGGGGTGGCGCCCAGTTGACCTGAGGCGGCCGCCCCACCCTCTACCTCCGCCTGGGCCCCGGGGCAGGCCGTGGGGAGGGTGCTGGGGGTCGGGCCCACCTGGAGATGCGCGGGGCAGGGCGCGCCCCATCTGGCGCCGAGGACGCCCGGGCCCACCTGGTCTCCAGCGCCCCCCGGCTCCGCTCGGCCCAGCCCCGGAGGCTCCCGCGCAGCTCAGCGTTCGCCGCCTCCAGCCGGAGCCTCTCCGCCTTGGCCTCTGCCGCCTGCCCCCCCAGCTCCTCCAGCGCCGTCTCCAGGGCTGCCTTCTCCCTGGGCACAGCGGGAGGCAAGCTTGGGGCGGCCCCGGGACACAGCGGGGCAAGGGGGGTGGGCGCCGGCCCCGCTGGACGCATCTGGGCCGCGGCCGGGAGGCTCGGGGGCCCCTCGGTGCAGACGGAGCTGAGGGCGGTGCCGGGTGAGGGGCCGAGCCTGTGGTCCCCTCCTTGGGCCTTGGGTCCGGACTGCCTGCCCGGCGTGGCCCTGGGGGCTGCTCTCATCCCGGCCGCCCGGCACGGGCCCCGGGAGCTCGTGAGGGGCCTTGCTCCGGCTGCCACTCCGGTGCCAGCTCAGCTGCGCCTTGCAGAGCTCGATGGAGGAGGCACCTGCTCGCCTCACCCCCACAGCAGCCCCCAGACCCGCGGCGGCTCAGCCCCTGGTCCGTCTCGGCATCGTCTGGTTCTCACCTCAGGTGGTGGTGCCGCCACCTTCAGCCAGAGTCTCGCATCTCAGCCGCTCCCGCCCGCTCCGCCCCCGCGGCCTCCAGTCCTGGGACGCGTTTCCCGAACAGCTCCTTGAACCGACCCCTCCCGGCCCCCGCTGCACGGAGCCCACTCAGGCCTCCCACGCCCCCGGGGAGGCTGCAGGGACTTCTAGTTGTCAATTCTGCTGCCTCGTGCCCCCTCGGCAGCCACCTGGAGAGGCGAGGGGCAGGGTGTGCCCCATCTGGTGCCGAGGACACCCAGGCCCACTGCTCCGCTGCTCACAGTTCCCTGGGGCTCGCCTGCCCTCAGCCCTCGGGGTGTGGGGTGGCCCTCCCTCAAGAGGTCCCTGCCACACCCCCCATCGTCCTGCACCCCACACAGCCCCCCATGCCTTTGCTTCCTGCCTTTGAAGCCCCTTCCTGCGCCACACAGGCCTTGTGCCCTCCGGGAACCCACCGTGGACCCCTCTGCCGTGCTGGGATCCCCAGGCCCCCGGGCTGGCCCTCTGCCCGCCCCACCAAGTACGTCTGGGGACGGTGGGCTCTCAGTGCTGAGCCCTGTCGGCCTGAACGGAGCCGGGCCGGCCCTGACATTCGGATGCACAGTGAGGCCCGGGTGGGGGAGTGGTCAGCCCTGATGCCCCAGCCGCCTCTGCCCTGTGTGCCACCTCCTGCAGGAAGCCTTCCTGGCCTGCCCCGGCCCACAGGCAGATCGAACCCTGCCCCCGTGCCCCGTCTGGAGCAGTCTGTAGATCTGAAAGCCCCACTGAGCCTCCACGGGACTCCCATAAACACTGGGGCACGCACTGCACGTCCTCCCACCACTGACCGGGGGCAGGGGAGACCAGCAGAGAAGCTTCTGGAAAGAGCACCTCATGGCAGACAGACCACAAATGTGCCAGGAGGGCCCGCGGGCCCACCCCAACAGCAGGGAGGAGAGGGAAGGGGGAGGTTATGGACCCCACGGGTGAGATCCCCTGGAAGAGGAAGTGGGGAGCCGGGCAGAAGAGGGGAGAGCACGGCCTGCTCCAGGGGCCAGCGGGCAGGGGGGGCTGTGGCATCGGGGCTGGGCCCCCGAGAGCTCTGGAGGGGCCAGGGGAGCTGGGGATGTGCTCAGCCTGGGCTCTGGGAAGGTGAGTCTGGGGCCTGCGTCACACCTGTGCCAGGTGGCTCAGGAGGGCCCAGATAAGGGGACAATAGTTGAGCTACAATCCCCCCAAAAAAGTGCCTTAATTTTAATCCATTCCTGAGAGCATGAGCCCGCTGTAAATAGGACCTTCTGATGAGGTTCCTTTTGGGGAGCATGTGGCCATTACTGGGAGCCTTATAGAGGCGGCCATGGGGGAAGCCGAAGTCCACGGAGCCGGGGAGGAGGAGAAGGTGCAGCCACCCGAGGGAAAGCCAAGCACCAGGGACCCCGGCAGCAGCCCTGGACGCCACGGTCTTCCGGGGAGAAGTGTCGCCGTGCTGACGCCTCGATTTTGGACTCTCCCCAAAACCATGAGCCGATAAACTCCCGATGTTTAAGCTGACCCACTGATAAATTTGTTTTAGCAACTGGGAAATGAAGGTGGGGCAAGGAGGCACCGTCCAGAGGGCAGCAAGGGCGGCCGGGGAGGTGGGCTCGCTGAGACCCTCGCCGGCCTCTACTGGAAGGACTCGTGGAGGGAGAGCGGCCCGCCGGAGCCCCCGCCCGCCCCTCCGCCGTCACCTCTCCAGGAGCGCGCGGGCCGCTCTGCCCTGCCGCGCCTCCAGGCTCCGCGCCTCCAGCTGCCCCCGCAGCTCCCGCCGGCTCTCACGCAGCTGCTCCCGGAGCCCGGCCGCCGCCTCCTGGGAGGACTCCAGCCGCCAGCACAGCTCCTGGGGGTGTGGGCGTGAGGCAGCCGGGCCCCCATGTGCCCTCCCCGGGAGCGCGAGGTGCTGAGGAGCCCCGGTCTGCCAGCCCCCGGGGCCCCCACCTGCTCCCGCCGCTGCCGCCTCTCGAGGGCCATCAGCACGGCCTGCAGCGTGGGGTCTGGGGTGGCCGGGGAGCGGGCCCGCGGCTGGGGGGATGCGGGGTGAAGGGGGGTCCTCAGCAGGCCCTGCGCCCCCTCGCCTTCAGTGCTGCTGCTCCACGCCAGCGCCGGGCACCCTGCGTCCCCCTGGGCCACCTGCCGGACACGGAGGGCGACAGGGACCTGGGCTGGAATTAAATGGGACCTTCCAGATATCTCCAGCCTCAGCTGGAACTGATGGGGAAACCGAGTTGACAGACCCCAGGCCATAAACCAGAGAGTGGAGAAGCTGGGTCCAGACGTTCTGCTGCTTGTCGGGTGACTTGGGGCTGCTGGGCTGAGCCCCCGGGATGGCTCCAGCCCCCTGTGCCCCCCGCCCAGCTCCACCCCTCATGCAGAACCAGGAGAATCCCTGGGAAAGGGGCCGGGCACCTGGGTGACGCTGTCCAGGGTGAGCTGCAGGGATCCCACCTCATCTCTCAGGCCGTCCGCCGCCAGCTCTGCCCCACTGCACCTGGCTTCCTAAGGTCGGGGGTCCCTCAGTAAGGTGGGGGGATGCCCCTGGCAGGAGCTGTGAGTGGCAGCTGCAGGTGCCCCTGCCCACCTACCAGCCCCTGAACGTCCATCCTGAGGGAAGAGATGGTCCTCTCCTGCTCGGTGTTTTGCTCCTTGAGCCTCTCCACCAGCAGCGCCTGCTTCGAGAGCCTGGAGGGAAGGAGGGGTGGAAGGGCAGCGTGGGCAGCACAGAGGTGGCCCCGGCATGGGGGTGGGTGGAGAGGGGGGGCGAGGTGCCGGGAGCCTGGCCTGCGGTCTCGGGGCCAGCACCGCTCCCGGGCCGGGAGGAGAGCCGAGCGCCCCTCCGTGAGCCCGCCTGACGGCACCCACCTGGCCTGGAGCGCCGCCCTCTCGGCGTCCCCGCGGCCCTGCAGCTGCTGCATCTCCCGCACCCGGTCCCGCAGCTGCTTCTCGGGCCGCAGGTTGGCGTCGAGGTTCAGGCAGGCCGTGTGGAGGCGCCGGGCTGTGCGGGCCGCGTCTGCGCGCATCTCTGCGAGACCCCTGGGGGGACAAGGGTCCGGCCCCGACTGCTGAGCCCCCAGGCCTGAGAGCCGGGTGGCCCTGGGGGCTCCCAGCAAGGCCGGGGAGACAGAGACCTGGCCGCACCCAGCCCTGCTCCCTGCCTACAGCAGAACCCTGTCTCCCCCATCCTCAGGCAAGCCCACCCCCCACAAGGCACCCACGGTTCCACGTGGGTCTGAGCCCCTCGCCTGGCCCACAGAGCACCGGTGGGGAGAGGGGGAGCAGGGGACAGGGCCCGGGCCCACAGAACGGGGCCCTATTGATGCAGCTGAGCATGACACCTGCCCCCCTGAGCCTTGGTTTCCTTGGGTGCAAACAGGCATGCTGAGACAGGGACTCTGGGGGATCCCAGGGGACACGTGTGAGGTGCCGGCAAGGTCCTGACGGAGCCGAGCTGCTCCGCTCGCCCACCGCCCCCTGGCTGCCCAGTGCCCTCCTCCCCCAGTCCACCCTCTCCGCCCTCTCCAGGCCCAGTGGGCAGCCCTGATGCCCCCAGAGGGCGGCTGCTCTCACCGCTCCGTGGCCGCCCGCAGCTCGGCCAGGTGTGCCCGGAGCGCCGTGGCCTGTCTCCACAGGAAGAGGACGTCCTGGGGCTTCCCGGGGTGTGTCCACTGGCTCTGGAAAGTGAGAGGCTCGTGTCCTCCTCAGGCCAGAGGCCCGGGCACCGGGAGGGCAGTGGAGCCCTGAGGCCCCATCCGCCCCCATCTGCCGCATTCTGGGCACCGTGCTGGGTGGGCCCCCAGGGGCTGGGAGCAGACCCGGCATCCCCACCAGGCCCCGCGGCCCCCGCGCCCACGGCCTAGCTTCTAGTGAAGGCGAATGAGCCCTGGGCTCCCCAGCAGGGGACCCGGCATGTGACCGCAGCCCGCTCCTGCCAGGGCAGCCCGTATGACGCCCACGGGGCCTGCCCACTGACGGGGGTCCGGTGGGGTCAGGTGGGGTGGGGTTCACGGTCCTGAGAAGGGGCAGGGGCTGCTGACTCAGTGCGGCACACCGGCTGGCATCAGGAACGCTCCGCAGTCAGCACACCCCAACTCGGGTGGGTCTGCTGCTGGGGCATCGGGCACCCCTGGGGCCCACGGCTCCTGGCCCTGCAGCCCCGAGGGGGAGCCAAGAGAGGCAGCTCTTCCCCCAGGTAAGAGGTCCAGGTGTGGGGCCGCCCACCTTGAAGGTGCTGGGAGAGAGTGGGTTAGAAGCTCCACCCCCTGAGCCACGGGTTAGCGGGGGGCAGGGAGAATGAACTGGGGTTGGAGGGTGGGGGGAGGCCACAGTGGACCGTGTCTGTGGGGGGAGGGGAGAGGGGAGGGGCAGGAACGGGCTCCGGCCCTGCCCTGTGTACCCAGAGCCTTCCGTCCCTGCACAACTGCTCCTGTGTCTCCAGCCACCCTCCCACCCCCCACACCCACCGTCGCCCGCAAGCTGGGGGTTCACCAACATGCCCAGGGGGTCCTGTGCTCCCCGTGCCCCTTCCTTGCGCGTTCTAGCCCCACCGTCACAGCGAGCCCCTCCCCGATGCTTCTCGGTGCTGTTTTCAGATGCAGCAGGTTCCCACTTCTGCCCGTTCTTCAAGGGCCATGTAACCACCTCTTCCTCCACAAAGCCTTTCCTTATCCCACAGCTGAGGTGTCCCCCCACCCCCTCGGTGAGCCCAGTGACACTCTGCAGGGCACACACTTCCTGTCGGGCACCAGAGCCAGCTGCACACTTGTTTTAGCTGCGCCCCCTCCCCAGCCCTGACTGACCATGAAGGGGCAGGAGCAGGTAAGACCCTGAGGCTGACGCCCGGCCAGACGTGCCCAGTGGATTCCGTACTTAACCCTTCTTCAGTGCAAGGACAGGCTGGCCCAAACAGCAGGGAGCCAGGGGACACAGAGGGGACGCAGGCACATCTCACCAAATGAGCAGTTTCAGCATCAGCCCCCTTTGGCACAAGGGGCTCAAGGACAGAGAGCAGAACTCAGGACCCACCCAAAGCAGAGGGTTTAGTAGGAGAACCCACACATAAGGGCGATATTCCAAAAGCTGCACCCTCATTGTAAGGCCAAGCTAGATTAACCCCCTAGATGCTGCACACACACACACACACACACACACACACACACACACACTCAGCAGGAGACTAAGTAAAACCATTTAGGGTTCTGGAGTCCAGCAGAGGGGAAAAACCTAACCGTGGATGTGGAACTAACTACAGTTAGCTTCCATGCATGTCACAGCCTGGATTCACATAACCTGGGTCATCTCAAAACAGCGAAGCTGAAACTTTACTTCCAAGTGGCCCCAAAGACAGGCAGAGGCCCCAGGCAACTGGCAGAGACAAATGCAAATCCTTTACGCAACTTGCCACATTCATTCCAGGTTTCAAAGAATCTTCACAAACTTCCAGGAAAAAATAAGCAGCTCTCAGTTAAAAAAGATTTTCTCCAAAGACACAAGGAAACAGAGCACCATGATCAAGAAACAGCAGAAACAATAGAATAATAACCTGGAAAACTTCAGCTATTAGAATATCAAACACAGAAGACGGAATCACTTTTAACATGCATCAACAAAAATGAGAAGCTTGACAACATGAGTAAAGAGTAAGATATGTGGAAAAGCAGCAAACAGAAGACTTGCAGATGAAAAATGTAGTATTTGGAATTTAAACCCAGTGGGCAGGTTTAACAGAGATTAGACACCAGCAAAGAAAGTTGGAAACAGGAGGGTAGATTTGAAGAAGTTATCTAGAATACAGCCCAAAGTGACAACAAAAAGGAACTATGGGAGGTTCTGAGGCATGGAAGGTGGTGCACAAATGGCTAATGTGCATCTAGTTGGAGTTCAAAGGAGAGGAGAGAGATAATGAGCACAATCTTTAGAGCGATAATGGCTACTTTCTAGAAATAGAGGAAGATACAAGAAGCCCAGTGAATCCTAAGCAGGACAAGTAAAAAGAAATCACAAAATTGCAGAACACCAAAGTCAAAGCAAAGATCTTAAAAGTAGCCAGAGTGAAAAAATAAATTACCTTCACAAGGAGTCAGAATCAGAGCAGGCTGGAAGCTGACTTCTTGACAGCAACAACGGAAGCCAGAAGACAGAGAGAGAATACCTTTAAGGTGCTGAGAGAAAACAACTGAGAGCCAGTGAAAATATCTTTCATGGGCAAGGGGGAAATAAAGACCCATGATGACAAATGCAAAATGAAACTCAGCATCTCTCTTCTCCCGGGCATTTGCTGTCCCACAGCGGTACCTGCTCCTGTGGCCACCATGTGGTCAGCCCAGCCACATGGACCGATAATGGCGTGGGGCGTGACAAGCTCAGGGGCCTCCCCTACCACAAGCCCGGAGCCCACTGTCGGCGACCACCCATGACGACGAGCCCAGCTCTTCCGATGGCACTCCCATGGGGACAGCACACGGCCTCACTTAGCCTCAGTCGGCTGCCCGGAGGCCTCCTCTCCCCAACAGGGGACAGGTCCACGGCAGCTGCTGAAAGGCACGGTAGCCACAGAGGGTCCGGGCAGGGGAGCAGGGCCCCTGTCTCACAGCAGCTTTGCCTGAGGCCACCCCTGCCCCCCGTAGCCCCCTCGCTGCCTGACCATGTGTGGAAAACACAGGGACAGTCGCTCAGACAGGGCTGGTTTGGGGATGCCTGTGGGAGGCCAGTGCAAGGCCCAGGCACGTCGGGGCTGCCTCGACTCCTGCATCCACCTGGAAGGAGCACATTTCCAAGGCGGCTTCTGGGGAGAAATCCCACCTGGGGTGCAGGTGGTGACACCAGGCTCCTCGATGAAGGGCTTGTAGCCCCCACTGTGGCCAGGAGTGCTGTCAGGGACCCCATCCAGACCCCAGCCCTTCAGGCCCTGCCCCAGGTGCAGAGGGGCCCTCACCCCAGGCCATGGCCCTTCCGGGGTGCCCCACATCCAGCAACAGATCGGGGCCAGGGTGTGGAGGCCAGACCCCTCTATCCCCCAGGCTCACCCACAAATGGCCTGGGATGTCAGCTGTTGTGCAGACGAGGCCACGGGGGCCCTGCTGGCAGCCCTGGATGGGGCTGGGAGCAACCCTGTGGCCCCCCACTCTTTCAAGGAGGTCCCTCTCCTGCAGTCTGATGGGCCATCGGGACTGAGGAGGCTGACTTCCCTCTCGGCCATGGGCCTGGTCCTCGCCAGAGCTAGGATTTTCTTCCCGTGCCCTCACACTGCTCCAGGGCTGGCCCCCGAGTCCTGCCCACCTGCCCACCCCACCTGAGTGCCCCTCATTCTGCAGCCTGTCGTGGCCACGCCAGGTGTGGGAGACGTGGCAGGTCAGTGGTCTTGCCCTCAGGGGCCTGAAGCCAGCACACCCTTCTCGGCCCCTGCCCATCCACCACCCCTGGCCAAGGCACCCAAGCTGGCCTCCCCCAACGGGTGGGTGCAGGTGGGGGGCAGTGCACCTCTCTCTCGGCCTGCTGCCGTGCCGCCCCGAGCTCCAGCTCGCCCCGCAGGTGGAGCACGCTGCCCGTCGTCCTGGCCAGCTCCTCGGCCAGCCTGGCGTTGGCTGTCCTCATGTGCTCCAGCTGCTCCCGCAGGAGGGCGTTCACCTGGGACAGGCCGGTGCTCCTGGGCAGGCGGAAACCACAGTGTGGCCGCTGGGGGTGGCCTCTCCTGCTGGGGCCTGGGCGGGTGCTCAGGGACCCAGCCCCAAGTCAGGGCCCAAACGGAGGCCTGGACCTCCCGGGCCTGCCGACCCCAGCCCAGGTGTGCCCCGAGCAGTGCTGATCACCTGTGGGGGCCCCATAGGCCCCCCAAACCAAGGGCCAGGATCGGGCGGCTGTCCCAATGCCTCCCCAGGACCCCTCCTTTTCTGAGCCACCTGTTTCCAGCCTCTTCTTTCTGAACCCCCACTGGCTCTGCCCCCATCAGCTGTGACAGACCCCTCCCTCCTGGGAGCAGAGGTGAACCCAGAAATAAGCAAGGAGAGTGGGGCTCGGGGCCCCCAGTGAGAGGGGTCCGAGACCTGGGGGAGGGGCTGTCTGTGCAGCAGGTGGGGCAGGTGGGGAGAGGGGTTCAGGTGCCCCTTCTCCACCACGGGCAGCCTGCAGGTGGGGGCTGCCTCTCCCAGGGAGCCTGCAGGCCCCTCTCTGCTCCTCGGGCCACCGGCCGCCCCTCAGGATAACTTCCCCCCACCTCAAAACTGGTTTTCACTTTTCCTCCTTTTCCAGATTCTCTGGGGAGGAATGAGGCTGGGCCTTTTGTCTCCCACAGACAGCCTCACGCCCCCCCCAGAGATGGAGAGGGGTCCCAGACTCAGCCCCTCCTGGTGACCCTGCCGAGCGTGGGGGGATGCCTTCCCTTCCGGGACCGTGTCAGGGGCCCAGGGGGCTGAGGCTGCTGGGGTGCTGGAGTTGGGGTAACCACTGGGGTGCTGGGGGACCCCTGCCTGCCCATCTCAGCGGGCACAGGCGCTGGGGGTGGCCCACTCGGGGGAAGGTCCAGGAAGACCCTGAGAGCTGCGGGACCTGCACCCAGGGGCAGTGTCTGTGTCCCCGTGTGGCCACTCACGGGGGAACCTCCACTCCCAGGCATCTCCGCCCTCTCAGGTGTGCGCTCGGGAGGGGTGGGTCAGGGGTGCGAGGACAGCACTGAGCCGAGGGGCTGCTGGAGCTCGGTGTGAAGTTAGTGTCCTAATGTTAGCGTCCTCCCGTGGTCTGTCTGTCTGCCTCCCCTTTGTTCAAGCGTGACGCTGGCGCCGTGCCCGGGAGGAGGGTGGGAATGGGGACACCGCCATCGAGAAGGGCAGGGGTGAGTGGGCACAGGCAGAGCCCGTCCCCCGCCTCAGCCCGAGGTCGCGAGTGGCCCCCAGCTAAGAGCCGGTCTCCTCGTCTGTGACATGGGCAGGAGGCAAAGTAAGGCCCAGGACTGCGGGTGGCTCCAGAGAAAATGGGCATGATGGGGCCGGGAGGGTGGGAAAGCCAGGACCCCTGAGCCTCCTGCCGGTGCCGAGGGGCCTGGCCCCAAGAGATGAACAACGGGGTCCCCCGGGGGACATCTGACCCCACCCTGCCCGAGGCCAGTGACTCAGGCCACCTGGACCCCAGCTCTGCCCCCTCCCCTGCCAGGCCCAGCCCGCTCTGTGCCCCCTGCCCAGCCCCAGAGTCACACGGACAAAGGGACGAACAGCGGGACCCCGGCCTCCCGCACCCTCACCTCTGCTCGGCGGCCTCCAGGCGGCCCAGGGCCTCCTCCAGCTCCATGCTGTGCTCCAGCTCCGAACGCCGCAGCCGCGTGCTCCCCAGCCGGGCCTGCAGCTGCAGAGGCGAGAGCCCGGGGGGCGGCCCCGGTGCAAGGCCCATCGGGAGGGCGGGGGCGCCCCTGGCCCCACAGTGGGGGTGGGGTGCGGCCAGTTCTGGTTTGTGGGGCAGGGGTCCTCCTCCCCACACTGGGCCTGATGGTGGGTCCCCACCCCCAACCGGCCCCCACCCCCCATCCACCCCCCACCCCCACCCGGCCTCCAATCCCCGTCCATCCCCACCCCGATCTGGCCCTCCCCCAATCAACCCCCCCACCCGGCCCCCCTGAGCTGCGGGATGGAGGTGGGCAGGCAGAGGCTCTGGGCTGAGCTGAGGGGAGACGTGCCCGGTCCCCTCAGGCCCTGTGGACAGTGTGGGGGTGGGGCTTTGGAGCTGCAGGGCCCCTGGAGGCAGCTGAAGCAGCCCCAGCTCTGCTCCCTGATGGGTAAACTGAGGCCTGCTGCTGGACTGCAGGGCTGCCCAGCTGTCAGGGCAGGGGCCTCTGGGCCGGTGTGGCTGCCCGGGGGGGGGGAGGGGGTCAGCTGAGTTTGAGAGCCTGGACCTGCCTTCTGAGGCAGCCCCCACCCACCTACCCCCAAGGACAGCGATGGAGCTTGGAGGCCCAGGGACAGCAGGACTCTGCGGGCAGGAGGGGCTCACGTGGCCACACGGCAAGGCGGGTGCCTCCCGGCAGATGCCTGTCAGGGGGGTCGGCTGCTGGTGGGGGGCCATTAGGCAGATGGGCCTGAGGCCTGCATGGCTGCTGTCCCAGGGGCCCCCTCTGGGTGCCTGGCTGAGGTCATCAAGGCCAAGAGGCCCTGGTGGGCTCTGGGCACTGAGCACCAGCCACCCTCCTCCATAGTCCAGAGGAGGTCCTCATGGAGTGGGACCCCCACCTCGGCCACCCTCCATCCCCGAACCAGTCTGTGCTCCCAGGAGAGAGTAGGGGCTGGTTGGGGACAAGGATGCCCTGCCCCTGCCCATGGCCCTCAGCTCCTGCTGCCCCAGCTCCTCTCAGCCCCTTTGGGGACCTGGGCCTGGGGCCTCGGGGCCTGGGGACACGGGGGCTGGGAACTGGGAGCCTGAGGGACTTAGGGGGCCTGGGGCCTCGGGGCCTGGGGGCTTGGGGCCTGGGAGCCTGAGGGACTTCAGGGGCCTGTGTCTGGGGCCCGGGGGCCTGCGCTGCTCACCCTCTGGATGTGACTAAGGAGGCACTTCCTGGAGGAACACAGAAACCTGGCCCCTGGCTTTCAACGACCCCACGAAGAGAAGCAGGCCCACCTCGGGTCTCCCCCACACCGTGGGCTTTGGCTCCCCGAGACCAGCCCAGTCCAGCCCCTCAGCCCGGAACGCCAGCTGTCACGGCACAGGGCACGGTGAGGGGCACGTGGGACCAAGCCCCACCCTAGTTGCTCCCCGACTGCCCTGTGGGGATTTTGAGGGCCCGGGACGGGGGCACGAGAGCCCCACCCCGTAAAGGCTCCGACTGGGGTGCCTGGAGCAGAGTCCTGGGGCACAGCCTGTCCACCCATCTGAGAAGGGGTCAGGAGTGGAGCACGGTGGGGAGACAGCGGGGGACAAAGAGGGCTCCAGGGAGGGTCCCTTCCCTCCCCAGGGGGTCCTGCACCTTCTTCAGTTAAAGGAGCCAGTCACCTCACAGGCTGCTGGGCAAGTGGGGCACGAGCTGCCCAGCTGGTCCCCGGGGGTGGACACAGGCCTGGGCCGTGGCTTCGCTGCCCTGCTGGGGGCCTGTTTGGCCCCTCCAGCCTGCACCCCCCCCACCTTGGCCCGAGGCCCGTGTCCAGCTGGAACAGTGAGGCCCGCGCAAGAGGGGAGGCCCCAGGGCCGGCCTGCAGGGCGGGGACCCGTCCAAGCCGGGCCGGGGCTGTCCAGGGAACCAGATCACCGGCGATCTGCGGGTGAAGGCCTTGCTGAGAGGGGCCACGCCTGACGTGCTGACCCCAAGTGCATGCCCTAGGATGTCGGGGGTGGGGTGGGTTCATGCCCGGGGCCTGTAGCTGGGGCTGGGGGTGCAGGAGGGCCTGGTGGGTGCTGGACAGACGTGGAGGGGACAGGGCCTGACCCGGCCACTGGCAGGGAAAGAGGGGCTGGGGTCCCAGCAGAAGCCAGGGCTGGCGGGGGCTGGGGTGCCACCCAGGTGGAGGTGCCCATGCAGCGGTCACACCTGCCCCTGCCCACTGCGTGCTGGGGGCGTCTTGGGGCCAGGCCAGGAGGGAGCGGAGCTGCGGCTGCCGGGGCTGGGCTGACGCACGAGGCTCAGCGATGCGTTGGCAGGGCCTTTGGCCATTATCCCCTCCGCCTGTTCCCAGCATCTCCCCTCCTGTGCCAGGAAGAGCCCCCGCGGCCCCCGCAACCACTCGGGGCTGGAGGAGTGTGGGGGGGCTCCGAGACGCCCGGGACCCTGGGTTGGGGATGGGGGTGACCCTCATGGTCCTGCCCCTGAGGACTCTGGGTGGGGGAGTCGAGGGGTGCACAGAGGGACGGGGTGATTGCATGGGGAAAAGGGGGGCCGACATGGCGGAACAGGGTGGGGGGCGGAGCAGGGCCCAGGGGAGCCTGAGGGATCGGGGATGGGGCAGAGAACAAGTCTCTCCTGCGAGCCTCCAGGACCCCACAGAAGGCCAGACTGGGGCGTGGCCCCGGGGACAGCGGCATAGCCTGGGGGAGCACCTGCCCTTCTCTGAGCCCCAGTTTCCTCATTGGAAAGTGGAGTCCTCGGTCTTGCCCAGCAGAGCACGGGTAGGAGCAAGGACAAGCATGGTGGGGGCTCTGAGCCTTAGACTCTGGCCTGGGGCGCCTCTCACCCACCCCTAGCCCACCCTGCACCTGCTCCGTGCCTGCCCCATAACCCAAGCCCCTTGCCTGCCCTTTGCCCCTCACCCATCGCCTGCCCCTCACCCAAGCCCCTCAGCAGCCCTGTACCCCACAACCATGCCTTCAGAGTGGCTGACAAAGTGAAGAGGCTGTGGCTTAGCAAGCGTCTTCACTTTTCTGCCTCAGTTTCCCCATCTATACAACTGGAGGCCCTTCCCAGCTTCACACTTTTTGACCCAGGAGACCTCCTGCTGCAGCTCCTGGGCCTCCTGGAAGGGGCTCTGCCACTGGGGGACGAGGGGGTGGAGGCGTGTGCTGAGGTCACCTGCTCCGGACCCCCACCCTCTGTCCTTGGAGGCCTCGCCAGCCTCAGCTGTGAGGTGAGGGCTGGGGGGCCAGGGAGGAGCCGTTTCTCCGGGACCGCTGTCCAGGGCTTGGGGCCAGAACCCCGCTGCTGCCCCCTCCTTCCTTCAGCAGGTGCTGACTGGGGGCTCCCTGCCTGACGCTGGGCTGGGCACCAGGCACCCAGGGGTCAGGGCCCACCAGGCCACCCCCACAGGGTTCCCGGGCAGGCAGGACAAGTCAGTGACTGAGCTGGGCCAGAGGCCGGGGGGGCCTGGGAACCTCCTGCTCTGACCTGCCCAGCCCTGCCTCAGTTTCCCCGTCTGTAGTCCCAGGGTTTGGATGCACTGTAGTGTGTTCTGAGACTCGCTGCGTAGCCCCACTGGTAGAACCACTGGTCTCAGGGTGACCGCCTCACCCGGGGCAGCCCATACCTGCCGGCCGGCCCGGTGTCCCCCCACTGCTCACCTGCTCGCTGACCGCGTGGTACTTGCTGGCCAGCTCGTCCCGCTCGGCGCCCATCTGGGCCAGCAGGCCCTCCAGGCGGGTCAGTGCCTCCTGCAGGAGCTTGTTCTCCTCCCGCACTTGGGCTGCAGCCCCCAGGGGCTCCCGCACCCCTGCGGACAGGAGCGCCCAGGGCTGTGGGCAGCCAGGGGCAGCAGGCCCAGGACCCCACGCTCTTCCAGCTACAGTACCCCGAGCCCCGGGGCCGCTGGGCTGGCTGCCAGACCCCCCCGCTGGGCCGGCCCCAGGCTTCCGGGCGCCCCGGGTGGGGGGCATCCCACTCTGCACCCCTTCTGCGTCCTACCCCCCCTCTCCTGCCAGCAGGCGCTCTACCCCTCCCCTGCCTTTGATCAACATCTGTTTTCTATTAGAAATTTTATTGAAAAATATATTACTTTTGTAATGTTGGAATTTCATTTACAAATAGAGGTCACCAGGGGACAAGGGGCCGGGGAGGGAGGGCTTTTACTTGGTGACTGTAGAGTTTTGCAAATAAAAATGCATCAATATCCTTAATCCCCGTGCGGCCCCGTGCGCAGGCCCCGCTCCAAACCAGTTACAGCAGAAGACGGGGTGGCGGCGGTTCTCATCACTGGGTATCTCCCCAACCCCAAGGCAGGGAGAGCTGCTGTCTTGGGGTACCCAGGCTGCACCCCCGGGAGGTAAGCTGCGTTTCTGGATAAGTTGAGGGGCTTCATTTTCTTGGGGCCTTGGAAGAGCTGGGCAAGGCTCGTCATGGGAAGGGGGTCCCTGAGCCTCTTGAATAAGGGGAGCGTCCAGCTCAGGGTCCCAGCCCGGACTGGGGTGGCAGCTGGCTGTGCGGCCTGCTGCAGGGGTGAGGGGTGCCAAGCAGAGCCATGCCGCGGAGGTCCTGGTGAGGGGCGGCCAGCGCCCGACGCACCTGCCCGGGGTCCGTGCCCAGCATCAGTCCGAAAGGCTTCCTCGTCCAGTGAAAAGGGGAGTGCCGAGGACACCACGACCCGTTGGCCAGCAGAGCCAGCACCACCTGGGGTTGTTCCCCGCGGCAGAGTGGGGTGCACCCGTCAGGCCAGGGGCCGGCCCGTCCAACACAGGCCTCCCTGAAGCCAGTGTCCACTTGGTTGCCTGGTGTCCCCCAGCACCCGGCCGCCCCACCTCCCCTCACCTTGAGGCGCCTCCTTGCCCAGGCTGCCAGCCACGATCTGGCGGATCCGGGCGGGCACAGGGGTGGGTAAAGACCCCTGGTCATCCCCTCGCATGGTCAGGGCCCGGTCTTCTCTGCTGGCCGTGGGGCTCAGGACGGTGTCCTCCAATCTCTGGAAAACACCAACCAGAGTCAGGGGCTGGTGTGCCCCCCTGGACAGCTGCCCCCACCCCATAGCAGCCTGCTGTGCCCCCAGGACAGGACGGGCTGAGCTGAGCTGGTCCTCAGGGCACCATGACTTGGTCTCCCCACCTGTGAAGTGGGGCTCTGCCTGCCTGACTCTGAACCACGACAAGCCCAGAGAGAGACCTGGGTCTCTACAGCACCTGGCGAAGGTGACCGTGCACCTGCCCTCCGGCCCCACTCCAACTCCAGCGCCACGTGGGCCTGTGCTAAAGGGATCCGAGTTTAAAGCAGTGTCTTGCACTTTAAAGGGTGGCTGGGCACGCCCTGAGGGATCCTGGGGACGAGTGCCCAGCCCGGAGGGTTCACATACTGCACAGCTGGGAACCCTACTGTCCCCTGTCCCCCGCCCCATCCAGGCTCTGTGTCCTGGGGAGTGACCGCTTGGCCGCCTCCCAGCCCCTTGCACCCCTGCTCCCGCCCTCTGCCCCCCAGACCCACTGCAGGCCCGACTCCGCCGTGGAGTGCAGTCCCCAGGCCCGGGCTGCTGGAGGCGGACGTGTCCGTGGCTGCAGCCCCACTGCCCCATCCTGCTCCCCACTCCCTGATCCTGTCCCCACCAGCCCCTGGTTTGGGCCTCTTCGTGCCTCCCCAGCTCCACTGGACACACAGCCTCCTCCTCCATCCGGACCCCCCACAACACGCTGACCCCTTGGAGGGCCGGCTCCAGAGTCATCCCAAGACCCAGTGTCCAGCCACGACACCCCGAAAGGCCTGTTCCCACTCTCCTTAGCAGACCCCACACACCCACTCAGCCAATGCCCCTGCCACGAGCAACCCGGCCCCCCCCATCACCCCCACCCCACTCCCACCCCCAGTGTGCGTGGAGGCCGGGGGCCTGGCTGTCACCAGGTGGACAAGGCCAGTGGCCCCTCCAGCGGGAGCTGCCTCCCCACCAGGTTCTACGGGGAAGAGGCTGGAAGGACCCGGGGGCGATGGTCCACTCGGACAGCCCCACTCTGCACAGGGGGCCCTGAGGCCCAGCGGGCGGCCAGACCCGCCGCCCGGTGGAGAGGACAAGCCGGCCTGGCCCGCCCGCGGCCCCGGGGTGGGGACAGGCCTCTGCGCCCGCCCCCTCCCCGGCTCCCCTGGGCATCGGCGGCGCCACCCGCTAACGGGAAAGCGGCAGCGCCGGGTAAACCTGACTCATTGCTAACGTTTACAGAGGGTCACTTATTAGCCGAGACGTCCCTAGAGGCGCTGGGGGCGTAATGGGTTCCAGCTGTGGCCCGGTGCCTGCGATGGGGCCAGCCCGGGCGTGGAGGGGGGCACGGCAGGGGGGCGGGGAAGGAGGGGGCACGGCGGGGAGGGGGCAGCCCCACCCCCACGGAAAGAGCCAGAGGGGAGGGCAAGGAGGAGGGAGGTGGAGAGGGGAGCCAGGGAGGTGGAAGGGGGGAGGGGGAAAGGAGGGGAGGGAAGTGGGGGGAGGGCAGTGTGGAGGGGGAGGGGCTCCAGCTGGGGCTGTCATGAGCCCGCAGAGGCCCGTCCTGACCCCCCGGCTTTGGACCCAGCTAGAGGCTGCCTCCTTCCAGCGGCTCCGGTCCAGCCCTGGGGGTTCCGCCGCTGGCCCCCAGCCCCGGTGTCCCCAGCATCCACCCCCACCCCCACCCCAGGCCCTTTCGGGAGCTCCGCACTACCCTGCGGCGGCCAGGTGGGCTTGTGGGGCCATGGCCCTCCCTGGCCATAGGTCCTCCCTGGTCAGGCCTGTTTCCCAGCCAGGCTCCAAGGAGCAGGCTGCCGGCTGTGACTGGCAGTTCATGGGGAGACTTCCAGAAGGCCTCGTTGGGAACCTCAGCCAGTGGGAGTTGCAGCCTCGGGTTTGAGGACCCCAGACTCACCACTGAGCCTGGCCAGGCACCTCCTCCTGCCCCAGGGTCACGGCAGCCCCCCAGCACCCTCCACCTCAGCTCAGCCTGCACTCGAGGCCACAGCTCCTGGGGCCATGGCCAGTGGTCAGTCCGAGGGAGATGAATTGCCTGCCTGAAGGAGTCTGGTGTGAGATCCAGTGGGGACAGACCCCCTTCCTCACTGCCGCCCCCACTCCCATTCTACCTCGGGCTGTATGGAGGGGCCCCCACCCCTGGACAACGGTGGACTCTGGGCTATGAACCCCAGCCCAGGGTCAGAGTAGGACTCCCCTCTAGAAAAACGGGCTGGGGTCCCCTCCCTGTCACCAACTCTAGCCCTGAGCCTGCTGCCCGCCCTCCTGAGCATCAGTGTCCTCACATGTGAAGACGGGGTGGGGGCGTGTGTGACCCCAGAATGCCCCAGCTTGGTCCAGGGTGGAGCGTGGGTGTCGCAGATGGGGCTGCTGGTGCTGTGGGTGCTGGACCCTGTAGGAGGAACATGGGTGCTGGCCACCCCCCCACGGCCCCTGCCAGGCTCCCCAATCCTGCCACTGTGTGCCCCAGCTGGTAAGGACAGCAGCTTGCATCTCCCCTGGGAGCAACTGTCTCCGTCAATGACCTCCTGTGCCCTGCATTTTTTGGGGGTGGGTGGGATGTTTCTGGGGCTGCTACTTCCAGAAGGGAGACTGGCCTGAGGATGGCCGATCCCAGGAAGAAAGCGGGATGACAGAGGAGACCGGGGATGGGGTGGGGGGTGGCCCCAGCCTCCCACCCTCTCGGGATGCAAGGGGCGGAGCCGGCGCCCACCTGGTCCCCCGCGGGGCTCTGGCTGGGTCCCCACCTCCCCTGGTTGGGGTTAGGGTTAGGACCCTCCTGCTGGGCCACCGGGAGTCACAGCCGGAGCGGGAATCCGTCCTGCAAAGCCCCCGGAGTTGGGGGCTGGGGGTGGGGGTGCCGCTGGCGGCGAGACCCCACGAGGCACCCGCGCCTCTCCCCGCCACGGAGACGGTGGCTCCCCACGCGTCGTCGCGGTCCTGTGAGGGGCGGAGGGGGCGCCGGGGAGGAGCCGCACGTCCACGGTGACGCCCACCCCCACCTCCACCTCCACCCCCCACCCAGGGCCGGCTCCTCGGGCAGGGCCTGGGGCGCCTGGTCCCCGCCGTCCCTCACCGTCCGAGGGGCGCACGCTGGGCGGGCGCAGAGGGGGCTCCCCATAGGCCGGCACAGCCCACCCGCGTCCAGGGCGGCGGGGACGAGGGGGAGGAGCCTGCGGAGCCACCACCTCCACCGCCGGGTGACTCGGGCGGACCCCGCCCCGGGACCCTCTGCAGCTTCTCCCGGGACCCGCGGGGTCACTTATGCTGCAGGAGCCGCCGGACAGACTGACGGGGGCTGGGAGGGCGGAGAGGAAAATCACGCGTTCGGAGCCGTTTCACGATCGCCCTCGCCCACGGGCGCGGGGGGACGCCCTGTTCGTCCCGGATCCCGGGGGCGGAGGAGGATCCACGGAAGGAGCCCCCGGGCCTGGCGGAAAGCGGGGGGAAGCCCCTCACCCCCAGATTCCGTTAGGGAGACGCCAGTGGACCAGGGTGGATCCAGCCAAGCCCGGTGGCAGGCAGGACAAGGCCAGGTTGGAAGTCACCCCGGGAGAGGGGGCGACCAGCAGGTGACCCCGACTCAACAGGACAGAAGCGCCGCCCCCGCAGCAGCGCTGGGATGGGGAGGGGGAGTCGGGTCAGCAGCGGAGCAGCAGCAGTGCCGCCGTGCGGCCGCCAGGGGTACTGCAGGAGGGCCGCCGGGCCCAGCGCTGGGAGATGAGGGGCTGGGGCTCAAGGGGGGCACTGGACAGGGCGGTACGAAGGGAAGCCGGGGCTCGAGGGTTCCGTCAAAAAATAAAAGACAAGTGACTGCATCTGTGGGGGGCACGGGAACATGTAATACCCAGTGTCTCAGCTCGTTGCCATTTAGCCAACGTTTTCATATCCATTCTCTCCACCCCGTGTGGACGACTTCTCATCTCCACCTTACTGTGGAGGAGGCCGAGGCTCAGCAAGTTTGGGGCTTGCTGCAGGTCACCTGCTCATAAGTGGCAGAGTAAGGACTGGGACCCCAACTTTGGGGTCCTAAATTCCTCCCCTGCCCCCCCTCCGCCCATGTGTTACAGAGGAACCAGCCCCTCCCCAGCTGCCCACCGGGGCTGTGGGCTCAGCCCCCTCGTGGCTCTCCTCCGTGGGGCAGGCACCCCTTCTGCACCCGGGCAAGGAAACGAGGAGGCCTCCCTGGCACTGACATGCCATCTTTCCCTCCCACCTCCGTGCCCTGCTCAGACCCTCCAAGCCTTGCCACCACTGCTGCGTCCACACTGGGGTCTCCCTGGGTCCTGAGACTCCAGGTAGTGGGCTTGGGCCCTTGGCAGGGGTGGGCACAGCTTGAAGAATGCACCCGAGGCCGGGTTCCCCAGCCAAGCCCTGGCCCTGGACGCCTGCCCGCGGGCCCGCACAGAGAGGGCCCTGGGCCGGGGCCCCTGCCAGGCTCCGTGTCTTTGGGAGAAAGAGCCTCTTTGTTCTGGGCTGACACCTGGCTGCAGAGTGCTGTGCTGTGGCAACTGCGCAGTCTGACTCTGTGTCCAGCGAGCACGCCGGGGCTGGAAATTGTGCCAGAGGCAGGAACACATGTTTTTTTGAGGGGGGGCATTTCGGTTTTCAACTGATAATAAATCTAAGGTGCTCCTGAAGGCAAGACCTAGGCCAGGTGTTGAAGCAGGGGGTGTGGGCAAAAGGGAGAAAAACCTCCTTCTGTTGCACCCCAGCCCCAGCTGCTGCCTGGCACCCTGCCAGGCTCAGACACGAGTGACTGAGAACCCTGCTGGAGCCACTGGAGGTCCCAGTCACTAACTGCAAATGACTCATAGCGAGAAGTGCTCCGGAGTGCAAGGCCGTGTCTCGTTTGCTCCTGTGTCCCCGATGCCTGCACAGGCTTCCTGGAGGAGGGGGCATGTGAGTTGGACCTTGAGGGGTGACCTTAGGCACAGGTATCCAGGTGGGGGGACACTGGAAGCAAAGGACAGGGAATGGGCAGCGAACAGCAGTGACCATCCGAAGTCTGCATGGGGCCTGGGAGGGCGCGAGGTGAAGGAGGCAGGGGAGGAAGGTGGAGCCGGCTCGTGAAGGTCTGGAATGTCCCCCTGGAGATCGCAGGGTCCGATCCTTGACGGCGGGCCAGGGGGGTTTCGAGTGGAGGGACGTGGCCATCTGGGGAGCTGAGCGACCCTGGCTGCGTGGGCACCGAGGGCGCGGCCTGCCGGACCCGGAGATGCCGCTCCTCTCCTCCTTCTGGTTGGCTCAAGTGCAGCCAGGCCACTCCCCAACGCTCACAGGCCCCGCTCCATGGTGGGCTGCACTCGCCCAGGCTCTGGGGAGACCCCGGGGACACTGAGGCAGAGACCATCAGCACAGAGCCAGGATGGGAAGCTGAGCCCACACCGCCGTCCCTGCTGCTCAGGCGCGCGCTCGGCCGCCACGCCCCTTCCTTCCTCCTGACGGCACCCTCCCCTCCCCTCCCCCTCCTTGGTACCCGCCCCCGCCCCTGTTCCGGCCTCCCCACTTTGGACACATGTGTTTACTCTCTTCCCACCCGTGTAAAGTACTTTCTTTCTCCTGGGGAAACTCCCAGGGCTCTGTGAAACCTGTAAGCAGGAATTCTGTCCTCAAAGGGTTAAAATCCTGGGGTTCAGGATTTGCCTTCCAGGAGGAAGCAGGAGGTGGCAGAAGACAGTTCTTCCTTTGCAGCAACCGAAACGCCAGTTAAAGTAGGAAGGTCATATTTTAAAAGACATCAGAGAGCAATGAAAACCATGAGGCAGATGCACTGAAACTGGGGGGAAATGACGACCCTTTGGAGATGAGCTGGGTCAGCACGGGCAGGGGCAGATGCGCTGAGCTGGCCCAAGCCGAGGGCCCTGCAGAAAGAGCAGCCAGCAGGGCGTTCAGTAGCTGGGGCCGGAGCGATGAAACTGGAGACCTGAGGGGCCTCAAACACAGAGCGGTTTTTCCCAAAAAGCATTTGTTCAATTTGGAGGCTGTCGAGGAGGCTGGAGATGGGGTTCTGGGGTCTCTTCTAGCAGAGGAAGCACCGTTGCACCTTGCAGTGCTTAGGAAGCAGAGGTTATCCGGGAACAGGGGTCCTGGAAACAAAACAGGCCGGTTTGAAAGCCTAGAGGGAGTGGAGGCTTGACACCGAGTATCTAGAGCTTCTCTGCCTGCAGGTACTCACCGCCAGCCCTGCTGGGGGACAGAAGGTCAGCCGAGACTCTGACATCCCCATGGGCTGGAGTGACAGCGCTGGAGACTGTTGGAGACTCAAGGGGCAGTAAGCGCACAGCTGGTCTCCTCTCCAAATGATCGCCGATTTTGAAGCAGTGTGGGATGGATGCCTAAGGCTAAGCTGGGACCTCTGAAGGGCTAGGAGACAAAGGCTCCCCAGGCTCTGGTGCAGAAGCATGGGAGGGGGACGCCTGAGGGCAGGGAGCCAGGGGCAGGCCGAGAATTACCAGGACCACAACCTGAGACAGGCAAGCCCAGTTCTGGATTGGAGGAAGGGGACACTCCCAACCCCATCTCCCTGGGGGTTACGATATCATGTGGAGCTGCTGACAGTCTTTTACACACAATGTCTGGCATACAATAAAAAATTAGTAGACATATGAAGAGGAAAGACCAAATGACTGAAAAGTAAAAAACAAACAATAAGAGCAGATGGTCCAGATATTGGACTTAGCTTAATGATTTTAAAGTAACTATGAGTATTATGCTCTGAAAAATATAGACAAAATAGGTGAAAGAATTTCACCAGAGAAACCATGTGGGTATAGCAGATTGGAAACAGCAGAATATTTCTCCGTGAATTGTGACCTGGGTTAATAGAAAACACCCAAATTAATGTACAGAGAATAAAGTGAATGCTAAAAACAGATAAATAGACCTGGGGGTATATGCAAACAGTCTCACAATTGAGTAACTGGAATCCAATGAAGGGGGAGAGAGTGTGACAGAAAAAATATTGGAAGAGATAATAGCTAAGAATTCTCTAAAACCAATGAAAGGCATCAATTTACAGATTAAAGAAGCTTAGCAAACCCCAAGTGGGTTCAATATTTAAAAAGTCAGTGTGGTCCACCATATTAGCAGTTTAAAGAAAACCCACATGCTCATACTGATCAGGAAAACCATTTGATAAAAATTCACCACCCATTCACGATGAAAACTCTTAGCAAATTAGGAATACAAGTGAGTATCCTCAATCCGATGAACAACATCTATAAAATACCTCCAGCTTAGATCACACACTAAGGTGAAAGACGGAATAATTTTCCCCATGAAACTGGATACAAGACATGGATGTCTAGTTTTACCCCCTTTATTCAAGTTTGTATTAGAGGCAAGAACAAGCAATAAAAGGCAAAGATATTGCAAAGGAAGAAGTAAACTTATTTTCCTTCAAAGGTGATATGATAGTGCCTGTAAAGAATCCTAGGGAATTTATGGGAAAAACTTCTAGAATTAATACATGTGTTTAGCAAAGTCAAAGGATACAATGTGGTCAATATATTAATTCAATTGTATTTCTATGTAATTGATTCTATGTAGTTGAAAATTTAAATTTAAAGATGCCATTTATGGATTCAACACAATCCAGTGGAACGCTCATCTACTGCTCTCAGGTTGCAAATTGGAGCAAATACTTTGAAAAATATTTTGGTAGTGTCTTATAAAGTCAAACACTTACCACATGACCCAGCAATTCCACTTCTAGTTACTTACTCAAGAGAAATGAAAGCATGTGTCCATGCAAAGTCTTGCACATGAATTTCCAAAACAGCCTTTTTTTTTTTTTTTTTCAAATAACATAGGAAACTTTATTTGGGGGAAAATAGTCTCAAACTTCCAGAAATAACCTCAACATACAAAAATTAAATAGAGGGTGGGATGTACTCTTCTGCAGATGTGGGGACTTAAAGATCATCAGTTAACAAAAGAAGAATTAGGAGCTGAGATTCCTGAGCATTGCTAGAAAAAAGTATGCCTACCTGAAAAGACCATAAGAGAAGATATGACTATAATACAAAGTATCTTGTGTTGTGACTCTAGCTATAAACATGTTACTTATGCTTTATAGAGTACTGACAATTTACTAAAAGTTTCCCTTTTAATAAGAAATATAGGTTAATGTAGTAAATTCTTAAAGTTAAAAAGCAATCTGTGTTAATGAATAACATTTCTAAATACAAATGAATGGGTAAAAAATTGACCATAGGCTATCCAGACTAAAAAACAGTATCACATTCTTACAAAATATAAACTAAATAAATTTAAAATAAGAAATAATAAGAAATATAAAGTAAATAAATTTAAAATAAATAAGAAATAATAAGAAAAATTTCTCTATCTTTCCTAATTCTAATTCCTACATCGGTATCAAATTTATTAATAAAGATTAAGGTACCTCTTGAAGGTTTTTTTTTAATCACTGAGTTTTCAGATCTGTTTGCATACTAAATATTTGTTCATTTTTTAATCCTTCCAATGAATCCAGAATAGAGGATTTTGCCTACTACAGAAAACAAGTTTTTTTTTTTTTTAAACTGCATTTTGCTATGAGTCCTTTTTAACAAATGTTGAACTAAGTTTATAAAATGTCAAGAAATTTCATCCATAACATTCAGTTTACCATTGGACCATTACAGTCAAAAATATCAAACATCATAGGAAAAAAATTACCTACATTTCTGTTTGAAACTGTGTGATAGAGATATAAAATAATTAAGTGCTTATAAATCATCCCTTTACCTCCCCTAGTTCTGACAACAGCTTTTTCAATAATAACTGGAAGCAACCCAAATGTTTACTAACTGATGAATGGAGAAACAAGCTATTTTACAATGGAATATGAGTCAGCAATAAAAAAGAACAAACTATTGCAATAACATGGATGGAGCTCAAAAACGTTATATTGAATGGAAGAAGCTAGAAGCAAAAGAATACAAACTATGTGATTCTACTTATATAAATCTCTAAGAAAGACTAATCTATAGTGAGAGAGAAGAGATCAGTGGTTGCCTGGGGCAGTGGATGAGTGGGAAGTTAGCTGGGAGGGGACCCAAGGCACTTTTTTGAAGGGATGGAAATGTTAAATATCTTGACCGTTGTGGTAGTTGCGTGAATGTGGACATTTGTCAAAACTCATTGAATTGTACACTTAAAATGGGTATATTTTATTATCTGCAGATTATCTTAATGACATTGATTTTTAAAAATTGAATAATAAAAATATTTGTTTACCTTCAAAATGGTAAAGAGGAGAAAAAGAGAACCAAAACAGGTGAGATAAACAGAAAATGAATAGTACAATCTTGGTCATAAATCCAAATATATCTGTAATTACACTAAATGGAAAGGAAGTAAAATACTTCAAGTAAAAGAGTAAGATTGCCAGAATTGGTAAAATATGGTGTTGTTTTGGTGCTATGTACCCCAGAAAAACATGTTCTTAAATCTGATCCATTCCTATGGGTGTGAACCAACTTTTGATGAAGCTACTTCAGTTGAGGTGTGTGCTGGTTTGAATGTGTTATGTCCCCCAGAAAAAGCCATATTCTTTGATGCAGTCTTGTGGGGCAGACGTTTTGGTGCTGATTAGATTTGCATGGAAATGCACCCCACCCAACTGTAGGTGATAACTCTGATGAGATATTTCCATGCAGGTGTGCCCCACCCATTCAGGGTGGGCCTTGATCAGTGGAGCCATATAAATGAGCTGATGGGCAGAGGGAACTCAGTGCAGCTGTGAGTGAGTTTTGAAGAGGAGCTACAGACAAGAGGGACACTTTGAAGAATGCACAGGAGCTGCAGATGAGAGACATTTTGAAGACAGCCGTTGAAAGCGGACTCTTGCTCTGGAGAAGCCGAGAGAGGACAAATATCCCAAGTGCAACTAAGAGTGACATTTTTGAGGAGCTGAAGCCTAGAGAGGAACGTCCTGGGAGAAAGCCATTCTTTGGAGCAGAACTTTGGAGCAGACGCCAGCCATGTGCCTTCCCAGCTAACAGAGGTTTTCCGGATGCCACTGGCCATCCTCCAGAGAAGGTACCCGATTGCTTATGTGTTACCTTGGACACTTTATGGCCTTAAGACTGTAACTGTGTAACCAAATAACCCCCCTTTATAAAAGCCAATCCATCTCTGCTGTTTTGCATTCTGGCAGCCTTAGCAAACTAGAACAAGGTGTGATCCATCTCAATCAGGATGGGTCTTCATCCTATTATTGAAGTCATTTATAAGAGAATGAAGTTAAGACAAAGAGAGAGAAAGCCACAGAAGCAAGAAACTGAAATCAATGAAACCTGGAAGAGAAGGGAGAGCCTAGCAGACCCACCATGTGCTTTGCCACGTGGCAGAGGAGCCCAGGATCGCCGGCAGCTGGTCTTTGGGAAGAAACATCGCCTTGATGATGCCTTGATTTGGACATTTTCTCAGCCTCAAAACTGTGCGTGAATAAATTCCCCTTGTTTAACCTAACTCATTTCATGGTATTTGCTTTGAGCAGCCTAGGAAACTAAAACAAATACCAACCCCCATTATATGTAGAAAGGTGGGAATTAAAATAATGGAAAAAGATATATTATACAAACAGAATCCAAAAAGAAAGATCAGCAAAGGGAACTTTAATGCAACAATTACTGTTAGACACAGTGATGTTTCATAACGATAAAGTGGTCAATCCACTGGGAAGATGTCATAATTCTCAATCTGTATACACTCAATAATACAACTTCCAAACATATAAAACAAAAAAACACAGAAAAAAGGAGAAATAGAGAAATCCATAACCATAAACAGAAGATTTTTAGCACACCTTTCTCAGTAGCTGATAGAATATACAGACAAATCAAAATCAGTAAGGATATAAGCAAGTTGAATAACAGAATTAACAAACTGGACCCAACTGGCATATATGCAACATCTAATGATGAAAAATTCATTTTCTTTTTGCCTGATTGGTATATATATAAAATACTATCCATAAAATTATTTTTTCAAGTACACAGGGAACATTTATCAAAAATTGACTAAATACTCAGCTATAAGGAAGTCTCAACAAATTTCAGAAGATTGGAAACATTCATAGGATATTCTCTAATCACAATTTAATTAAGCTGGAAATTAAAAAAAAAGATAACTAAAACTATCCTCAACTTGGTGGAAATTAAATACACTTCTATATGCTCCATGGTTCAAAGAAGAAATTTAAACTGAAATAAGAAAACATCTGTAACTGAATAATAATGAATACTTTTAAATATTAGAACTTGTGGGATAGAGGTAAAGTTGTACTTAGACAAATATTTGTAGGTGGATATACATGTGTTAACCAAGAAAACATTGACAACTGATTATTTAGCTCCCATGTCAGAAATAAAGAAAAAGAAAAAGAAACCAAACATAAAGGAAAGTGGAAGAAAGAAAATAGTAAGATAAGAGTATAAATCAATGGAATGAAAAATGAAGTACAATAGAGAAAAACAAAAAGCCCAAAGTTGGATATTTTAAAAGACTGATCAGGGAAGCAAAAGAAGAAACATAACTGATCAAGATCAGGAATGACAAGGAGGATATCACCATATAAGTCTCACAAAAATAAAAACAATCATAGGAGGAGATTATGGACAATTTTGCGTCAATAAGTTAGATGACTTAGATGAAATGGAGAAATTCCTTGGAGAGAACAGTCTACCAAAGCTGACAGAAGGAAGAGAAAATCCCCAAAGTCCAATATTCATTAAAGAAATTGATGCTATTAACACTTTCCACAAAGAAAACCCCAGCTGGCCCCAACAGTTACTTCTTGCAAACATTTAAGGAAGAAATAATATCAATCTTACCCAACTCTTTCAGATACTAGAAAGAAAGGAAGCATATGTCAGTTCTTTATGAAGGCAGCATTCCCTCAATACCGAAACATGACAAGGCAATTCCAAGGAAGAGAAATTCAGAATAATCTCTCCAAACAAAATATTAGGAAGCCAAATCCAGTGATATTGAAAACTAATAATACTGAGTAAAATTAAGGAAGACAAATAAATGGAGGAATAGATTACATGCATGGAATGTAAGACTCCTTATTGTAAAGATGTCAGTTCTCCCCAAATTAATCTATTTATTCAAGGAAATCCAAATCCAAATCCCAGTAGGCTTTTGGTTGTTGTCTAAATG
The DNA here is from genome assembly GCF_015220235.1 of Choloepus didactylus. NCBI lineage: Eukaryota > Metazoa > Chordata > Mammalia > Pilosa > Megalonychidae > Choloepus > Choloepus didactylus. Next base: position 134,436,129 of record NC_051315.1, on the reverse strand, counting down.
GGCACTACCTCACAGCCAAGTGGGGTTTCTTCCCAGAATGCAAAGATGGTTTATCATTAGACAATCTGTGATTGTGAGTCACCATGTACCAGAAGAGAAGGAGAAAATCATATAATCATTTAACGTAGTTAATAGATGAAGAAATTATGTGTTGATAAATTCAATACCTATTCATGATAAACACTCTCAGCAAACTTGGAATAGAAGGGAATTCTTTAATTTGATAAAAATACCTACCAAATAAACCCCTACACCAAGCACCCGTTCTTTATATGAGCCCCTCCCCTAGATTGGGGCTGGAACAAGGATGTTTGTCATCACCATTTCCATCTTCAACCCAGATGCCTCAAACAGTTCAATATGGCAAGAAAAGGAAATGAAAGGCATAGGATTGGGGAGGAAGAAACAAAACTGTCTTTATTTTAAGTTGTCATGATAGCTATGTAGGAAATCCAAAATAATCTCCAGTGAATTTAGCAGTCACTGAATATGATGAGGTCAATGTAAAAGATTATATTCTATATAATTGCAATAAGCAAATTGAAAGTGATTGTAAAAATACCAATTATAATAGCATCCCTGTGCCAGTTCGATGTATTATATCCCCCAAAATGCCATTATCTTTGATGCAATCTTGTGTGGGCAGACATATTAGTGTTGATTAGATTTTGGAATCCTTTTGGTGTTTCCATGGAGATGTGATTCAATCAACTGTGGACAAGACCTCTGGTTGGATAATTTCCATGGAGGCGTTGCCCCACGCATTCAGGGTGGGTCTGAATTAAATTACTGGAGCACTATATAAGCTCAAACAGAAGGAGCAAGCTGCTATAGCCAAGAGGGACACTTTGAAGAATGCACAGGAGCTGAGAAAGGAGCTTCAGCTTACAGAGACATTTTGGAGACAGCCTTTGAAAGCAGACTTTTGCTCTGGAGAATCTAAGAGAGGACAAACGCCCCAAAAGCAACTAAGAGTAACATTTTTGAGGAGCTGAAGCCTGGAGAGGAACATCCTGGGAGAGAGCCACTTTGAAAGCAGAACTCTGGAGCAGATGCCAGCCATGTGCCTTCCCAGCTAACAGAGGTTTCCCGGACACCATTGGCCATCCTCCAGTGAAGGTACCCGATTGCTGATGTGTTTCCTTGGACACTTTAAGGCCTTAAGACTGTAACTGTGTAACCAAATAGACCCCCTTTTACAAAAGCCAATCCATTTCTGGTGTTTTGCATTCCGGCAGCATTAGCAAACTAGAACAATCCCCAAACATCAAATGCCTATGAGGAACTGTAGTAAAGAAACATGTCTGAGACCTCTCTACTGAAAACTAATAATACTGAGTAAAATTAAGGAAGACAAATAAATGGAAGAATAGATTACACGCATGGAATGTAAGACTCCTTATTGTAAAGATGTCAGTTCTCCCCAAATTAATCTATTTATTCAAGGAAATCCACATCCAAATCCCAATAGGTTTTTGGTTGTTGTTGAAATGGACAAGCTGATTCCAAAATTCTTATGGAAATTAGAAGAGTCATAAATAGCTGAGGCAAACTTGAAGGAGCAAAGCTACCCTACCGGACATAAAGACCTTTTATAAAGCTACGGTAATGAAGGCAGTGAGCTGTGGGTTTGTCTAAGGACAAACTGATGTGGGAGAGATTATAAGGTCCAGAAACAGACCCACATATACACGTTACCTGGTTCATGACAAAGGTGACACTGAGGTGCATTTGGGGACAAGGTGGTCTCTGAAATGGGACTCGGTCCTTTGGCTGTTGCTCTGGAGAGAAACTTTTGTGGTCTCTACCTCACACCATACACAAAGATCAATTCCAAATGGACTGAAGATTTAAATGAGAAAGTAAAACAATAAATCTTTTAAAAGATAGAAGAACATTTTTGTGACCTTGCAGTAGGTCACGATTTCTTAAACAGGACATAAGAATCACTAACTATAAAGGAGGAAAAGAATAACTCACACTATATTAAAATCATGAACGTCTGTTCACTAAAAGATACCACTATAAGAGCAAACAGGCGACCCACGGAACGTATTTGCAACGTGTCTATTCCACAAAGACTTGTTTCCAGCTTATACAACCAATAATCAAAAGAGAAGTTTCCCGAATGGAAAATCAGGCAAAATATGGGAGCAGGCCCTTCGCAAAAGATGTCTAACTGGCTAATAAATATACAGAAAGGGGCTCAACTTCATTAATCATCAGATAAATGCTAATTTAAACCACAACGTGATACACCATTTTACACCTCCCAGGATGGCTAAAAAGAAAAATGAGAGACAATGCCAAGTGTTGGCAAGTGTGTAGAGCAACCATCCTCTCATACACTGTAAATTGGTATAACCACTTTGGAAATCTACTTAGCAGTATCTACTGAAGCTGAATATAAGTAAACCTAATTCCACTCTTGGGAATGTAACAACAGAAATGGATGCACGTGGCACCAATAGACATGAACTAGAATGTTCAAAGCAGTGTTATTCATATTAGCCCAGATTTGGAATCACTTAAATGACCATAAACAGCATAATGGATAAAAAAAATTGTGGTAAATTCACACAATGGAATATGATACAGCAATGAGAATGAACGAGCTGTAATGACATGCTACATTCTGGATGAATTTCACAAAATGTAGTGCTGAATAAAAGGAAGCAGACACAAAGGAACATATGATGGATGGTCTATTTTTATAAAGTTTCAAAACATGCAAAACTAATCTGTGCTTGGGGGACTCTTGGCATTCTGATAATGCTCTCTGCTTCTTGATCTGGTAGCTAGTAACATGGGTGTATTCAGTTTGTCAAAATTCATTAAGCTGCACACTTGGAATGGATGCGTATTTCTGTGTGCATGCAATACTTCAAAAGTGGAAAAGAGAACCCAGCGGGCTTTTCCTAGATTATTGAGTCCTGCTCTTACCACAATTTCTTGTGGGTGATGTCTTTCCAACCATTCTCCAATCTACTATCCACCCATGTCCACCCACCCATTCAACCATCTACTACCATCTGTCTACTCATCCTTCTATCCACCTACCCACCCTCTAGACCACAGGTCAGCAAGTGATAGCCTGTAGGCCAAATTTGGCCCACTGCTGGCTTTTATAAATAAAGTTTTACTGGACACAGCCATGCCCATTTGTTCACACATTGTCAAGGGCTGCCTTGGCACTATAATGTCAGAGTTGAGTAGGTGATACAGAAAATGTATGGCCCTTTACAGAAAAAATCTGCCAATCCCTGCTTTAATCCATCCATCCACTTATGACACCCCACTCTGTTCTATCTCACTTACTTAAGATATTGCTCAATTCTTCTCTCTCTCTTATTTATGATTTTTCTGTATCAGATCACAAAACTTGTTGTACTTTATCCACACTTTAAAAAATTATTTGCCCTTTACACCTCTCTCCAGGTACACTTCCAGTGACCTCTGTTTTGCTAAATCCAATAGCCCACACCTCATCTCCATCTTGCTTTATCTATTAGCAGCATCTAGTCCTGATGGTCTTTGCCTCATCCCTGGATCACTCTCCACTGGGCTTCTAGACATCACACTCTCTTAGCTTTTCTCCTTGGCTGGTTCCTTCTCACCTCTCCCATTTTAAATGGTAGAATGCTCCAAATCCTCTTTCCTATGTACACTCACTCCTTGGGGATCTCATCCAGTTGTCTACATGCCAACAATTCTGGATGTCTATTTCCAACCTGGAGCTCTTCCCTGAACCAGATCCAGAGTCCATTTGCCTCCAACCCCCATCTCCTCTTGGATGTTAATAGATGTTTTCATTCTAAGTTGTTCAAAACCAAACCTTGGTCTTTCCCTCAAAACCTGCACCTCTTCCATTGTCTTCCATCTCTTTAAGTGGAAACTCCATTCTTCCATAGCTGAGGTAAAAACTCCGAGTCATCCTCGATCCCTGCCTTTTTCTCAACCCTTACAGCCAAACCATGGTCATAATACAGCCAGGTGAAAAAGAGCACAGGCCCAAAATAGTGGAGCAGGAAGTTTTACAAAGAGCTTCCTCCACTAGAAAAGTGAAAGAGCTGGGAAAAAAGCCTGGCACTCACCACATGGTAGTCCTGGTAGCAGAATGGACACTTAGCAACCACAGGAGGGCCAGAGGAAGCAAGAGGCCACAAGAGCTCGGCCTTTGTAAGTAAATGCACTGACTAGCGAACAGCCCCCACTGCTCAGCCCCATGGAGTCTGTGAGTGCCCAGCTGGGCCTGTGGCTGGCAGAGGAAACCTCCTCCTCTAAAAGTTGGTGTTGAGGGCCGAGGCATGTCTGGGGATCCCTCTGTCTGAGGGACCAACATGGGAGCTGGGCTCGGTTTCAGCCCTCTGGACGCCAGTGCTTCCAGCTTCCCACCAGCATCCATCCAGAGGTAAGGAGATAGTTTTGTTTTAGCTCCTGTGAGTGAGTGTTTCCTGGTCTGGCATATGTCTGAAGGCACAGCACAGACACTGGCCATGGTTTCAGCGCTCTGCAGCAGCAGCAGTAGTGGCAGCAGTGGCTCCTGGTCTCACACCCCCATCTACCAGGATTTACAGACCAGTGCACTTTTCATTGGTTGGATTGTTTTTTTTTTTTATTTTTATTTTGAAATAATTTCAAACATATAGAACAGCTGCAAATACAACACAAACCCCATACAGAGAACTCCAACACCCCCCAACCCCTGATATCCGTATCTACCAATTTTACATTTTGCTACCTTTGCAGTACCTTTCTTTCTCTTTCTTTCTTTCCTTCCTTCCTTCCTTCCTTCCTTCCTTCCTTCCTTCCTTCCTTCCTAACTTCCTTCCTTCCTCTGTCTCTCCCTCCCCCCCCCTCTTTCTTTCAACTATATCTATTATCTTTCTATCAATTATCTATCTACCCCTTTATCATCTTCTGAACATTTGAGATCAGGTTGCGTGTATCATACGCCTTGAACTCATAATACTTCCATGTACATTTCCTATGAACAAGGATATTCACTTATGTCATTAACTTAACTGCAGTTAATTCAAGAAAATTAATATGGATATAAAGCTTAAATTCTATATTCCAATTTTTCCTTATGTCCCCTTTGAGCTTTTCTCCTCCATTCTTAGATCCACTCCAGTATCATATATTGCATTGATTGTCATTAACTCTCAATTAACTCTTTTTTTTAAAATTAACTATATAAAAAAAATTTTTTAAAAGGACATACAACACAAAACATTTCAAACAAACCATAACAAGGGAGTAAGTAAAAGACAACCAACCTAAAATTACTTTACTTCCAACATGTTCCTACTCTACCCCAAGAAAATAACCTAATATAGCAACATTTCTGTGAACTTGTTCCTAAAATACCCATTAGAAATTAACAAACCAAAGTCATTCCTGGGCATTCCTAGAACGTTAAATTTACCCACGATAGCTTATCTGTTCCTATTGGGTTATCGTTCCCCCTTCATTAATTACTCTTCATTGCTAGTTCCCCTACATTTCTACATCATAAACCATTTATTTTAGGACTGGGTTGTTTAACCGCCAGGTGTTTGTGAATTTTCTAAGTCACTGATGGTTATTGACTTCTAAATGTATTCCATTGTGGTCAGAGAATGTGCTTTGAATAATTTCAATTTTTTTAATTTATTGAGGCTTGTTTTATGTCCCAGCATATGGTCTATTCTGGAAAAAGTTCCATGATCACTAGAGAAGAATGTGTATCCTGGGGATTTGGGATGTGATGTTCTATATATGTCTGTTAAATCAAATTCATTTATCAGATTGTTTAGGTTTTCAATTTCCTTATTGTTCTTCTGTCTGGTTGATCTATCTATAGGAGAGAGTGATGTCTCCCAGAATTATTGTGGAAACATCCATTGCATCCTTCAGTTTTGCCAGTGTTTGTCTCATGTATTTTGTGGCAACATGATTGGGTGCATAAACATTTATGATTGTTATTTTTCCTTGTGAATTTCCCCTTTTATTAGTATATTAGTATACAGTGGCCTTCTTTGTCTCTCCTATCATCCTTGCATTTGAAGTCTATTTTATCTGAGATTAATATTGCTACACCTGCTTTCTTTTGGCTGTAGCTTGCATGAAATATTTTTTTCCATCCTTTCACTTTCAGTTTCTTTGCGTCCTTGTGTCTAAGATGAGTCTCTTGTAAGCAACATATTGATGGTTCATATTTTTTTGATCCATTCTGCCAATCTATATCTTTAATTGGGGAGTTTAATCCATTTACCTTCAATGTTATTACTGTGAAGGCATTTCTTGAATCAGCCATCCTATCCTTTGGTTTATGTTTGTCAGATATATTTTTTCCCTCTCTCTCTTAATGTCCTTTATTGAACCAATACTGAATCTCTTTAGTACTGAACCTTTCTCCATCTCTCTCTCTCCTTTCTTTGTTTCTCTGTCTGTAGGGCTCCCTTTAGTATCTGAAGTAGGGCAGGTCTTTTATTAACCAATCTCTCAGCATTTGTTTGTCAGTGAAACATTTAAGCTCTCCCTCGAATTTGAAGGAGAGTTTTGCTGGATAAAGTATTCTTGGTTGGAAATTTTTCTCTCCCAGAATTTTAAATATGTCATGCCACTGCGTTCTCACCTCCATGGTGGCTGCTGAGCAGTCACTACTTAGTCTTATGTTGTTTCCTTTGTATGTGGTGAATTGCTTTTCTCTTGCTGCTTTCAGAACTTGCTCCTTCTCTTCAGTGTTTGACAGTCTGATCAGAATATGTCTTGGAGTGGGTTTATTTGGATTTATTCTATTTGGGGTTCACTGGGCATTTATGCTTTGTGTATTTATACTGTGTAGAAGGTTTGGGAAGTTTTCCCCAACAATTTCTTTGAATACACTTTCTAGACCTTTACCCTTCTCTTCCCCTTCTGGGACACCAATGAGTCTTATATTTGGACGTTTTATTTTATCTATCATGTCCCTGAAGTCCATTTTGATTTTTTTGATTTTTTTCCCCATTCTTTCTTTTGTTCTTTCATTTTCTGTTCTGTGGTCCTCAAGGTCACTGATTCGTTGTTCAGATTCCACTAGTCTTGTACTATGAGTATCCAGAATCTTTTTAATTTGGTCAACAGTTTCTATTTCCATAAGATCATCTATTTTTTTATTTACTCTTGCAATTTCTTCTTTATGCTTTTCTAGGGTCTTCTTCATGTCCTTTATATCCTGTGCCATGCTCTTCTTCATGTCTTTTATATCCTGTGCCATGTTCTTCTTCATGTCCTTATATCCTGTGCCATGCTTTCGTTGTTTGTCTTTAGTTCTCTGATTAATTGCTCCAAGTACTCTGTCTCCTCTGATCTTTTGATTTGAGTGTTTGGGTTTGGGTTCTCCATATTGTCTGGTTTTATCATATGCTTCAAAATTTTCTGTTGGTTTTGGCCTCTTGGCATTTCTTTACTTGATAGGGTTCTTTCTGGATATAATACCAATATCTAATTTTTCAGATCTACAGCTTGGTGGCATACACTTTCTCTAACTAGCCAGCAGATGGCATCCATGAGGCACCTATTCCCCTCAAGTCAATTCTTCCCAACTTTGTCTTTGTGGTGTGTGGGGGTCTGATTCTTGTGGGGTTCAATTGGTGCACTAAGTTTGGGTGTGTTGCTGGTGTTGTCCACCCTGAATGTGGGGCATGTGACTGGCTGTTTAGGGAGGGAGGGCAGCTTTAATAATCAAACCTCCCAGGTGTTCCTGGAGATTTAAGGCTGTTGCAAGAGTCTAAACCTTCAGTTCGGTCTCACCACAGATTGTCTCTGCTGTTGACCCCACAAGTCCTTTGTATTGGCGTATGGTCCCTGGGATTTCCGAGTGGGTCCTCTTCCAAGCCTTGCCCTTCTAGGGCCTCTGCTGAGGGAAGGCTGTGCTACATCACAAGTGCACACCACCCCTGAAGGGAAGTTCTGGGCTGCTGGGCTGTGTAGGTGCATTCCCAGCCTGCTGTAAGGATGGCTGTATGGGGCATGCCAGTTTCCCCCTTTTCGCACAGCTCCACCTTCCCAGCTCTGGAACAATTAGCTGTGGATGCATGAAAAGCTATTGTCCATGCCTGACACTGTGGCATGTGCACATGCCACTGGAAACACCCCCTGTCACACTGGGTTTCTTGGCGCAGCTCTGGGCTGTGGCCCCGGCACTAGGCAGGAGCATTCGCAGCCCACCGGGAAGATGGCTGCAAGGTGCGTGCTTTTTTCCCCCTTTTGGCTAACCTCTGCCTTCCTCACTCTGAGACAATTAGCAGCAGGTGCATGAAAGGCTATCTTCCATGCCAGATATTGAGGCGTTTGCACAGCCCATTCCTGTCGCGCTTCACTGTGTGGTTCACGCTGCCATATCTACAGCCACTTTTGGGTTTTTTTAAAAAAAGAACTAGCCCTCCTCCAAATGCCAACCCTCAGTTTCCCCACACCACAGCGTGGCTGCCATATTCAGCGGCTTACTCATGCATCTCAGAATGCAGACTCCTGGTTTCACCAAGTGCACAGTCCCTGTGGATTTAGCAGAACTTGTCCAGCTGGTGCATTGCTGGAAATGGTGTTCTGGGTCATTTTCTGGCTTTTATCTAGTATTTTTCATGGAGGTATTTTTTTGCCCTGTCTCACCTAGCCACCTAGTCTTAGGTTCTCCTGGTTGGATTTTTTCTTTCTCTTTCTTGTGTTGCTTAGTCTGGTGGATCCCTGAGGGTCCAGCATGGATGCCTGGGTTTCTCTCAGAAGCAGTATCTTCTGGCCTCACACCAGCCTCTACAGGGACATAAAGAGCCAGTGCTCTTCTTTCTTTTTTCCTCTTGGTTTGTGTGCTGGTTTGAAACTGTTATGTACCCCAGCATAACTATGTTCCTTAATGCAATCTTGTGGGGGCAGACTTATTATGAGTGAGATATTTTGATTAGGTTGTTTTCATGGAGATGTGACCCACTCAACTGTGGGTGAGACCTTTTGATTAGATTATTTCCATGGAGGTGTGACCCCAACCCATTCAAAGTGGGTCTCGGTTAGTTTACTGGAGTCCTTAAGAGAGCTCAGGGGCTGACACAGATGCCAGACACTTGAAGATTCAGACAGAAAGATGTTTGGAGATGCTAAGCTAAGAGAATAAGCCCTGAGTTTGCCCCAGGGAAGCCAAGAGGGGACTCTCAGATACTTAGAGAGAAACACCCTGGGAGAACAAACAAGGGTGCACAGGAGCTGAGATACAGAAGTTAAGAGAGACAGAAGCCCAGAGACATTTTGGAGAAAGACATTTGGAAACATAACCCAAGAACAAAGGACCAGCAGACATCAGCCACGTGCCTTCCCAGTTGACAGAGGTGATCTGGAATCCATCAGCCTTTCTTCAGTGAAGGCATCCTCTTATTGATGCCTTAGTTTGGACACTTTTATGGCCTTAGAACTGTAATTTTGTAACCTAAAAAATCCCCTTTATAAAAGCAAATCCCTTTCTGGTATTTTGCATAATAGAAGCTTTAGCAAACCTGATAGTTTCTTTCTTTCTCTCTCTGTTTAATATTTTGGGTTTTGGTTGATCCCTGAGTGATGAGCAGGGATGCTGGCCTACATTTCAGCCTCAAAAACAGCAGCTTCTGGCTTCCCACTAGCACATAACAAGAGACTTGGAGTGGCAGTGTGCTTCATTATTTATTCCCTGTTTTTTTTTTTCTGTGTTCTATCCATTTGTTAGTATTTTTTCTTTTTTTCTCTTTGTCTCTTTCCTTCCTTTTTTCCTTTTTGTTCTTAGTCTGATGGACTGAAGAGCAGGAGAACTAGATTTTGAGAGTGACCACAACATAATACTAAGAATGTCTAGTTCTCAAAATAAAATAAAATAAAATAAATAATAAAACATACAAGGATACAGGAAAGTATGGCCCAACCACAGAAGAAAAATGAATTTGAGGAGGTGCAGTCTTTGGAATTACTAATCAAGTATCTTACTAAAGTCTCAGTAATAGATCAATGAACAAAGGAAAACATGGCCAAAGAACTAAAGGAAAACAGGAGAACAGTATATGCACAAAAATGAGAATTTCAATAATGAGATAGAAATAATAAAGATGAACCAGATGGAAATTCTGGAACTCAAAAGTACAATAACTGAAGTGAAAAATTCAATCGAGGGGCTCAAGAATAGATTGGAGGAGGCAGAAGAAAGGATCAGTGGACTCGTAGACAGAACAATTGAAATTATCCAGGTTGAGGAGCAGAAAGAAAAAAAAGAATGAAAAAAAAAAATGAACAAAGCTTTATGAATCTGTGGGATACCATCAAGCAAACCAATATATGCATCATAGGAGTCCCAAAAGAAGATGAGTGAGAGAAAGGGCCAGAAAAAATATTTGAAGAAACAATGGCAGAAAATTTCCCAAATCTGATGAAAGATATGAATATACAAATTCAAGATGCTCAGTGAACACCAAGCAGATGAACCCAAACAGATCAATACTGAGACACATGAACAAACTATCTGGCAGCAAAGACAAAGACAGCATCTTAAAATGGCAAGAGAGAAGCAATGTGCCACATAAGGGATCCTTACTAAGTTTAATATCTGATTTCTCAATAGAAACCATGGAGACCAGAAGGCAGTTGGAGGACATATTTAAAGTGCTGAAAGCAAAACACTATTACCTAAGAATAATATACCTAGTGAAATTGTTCTTCAAAAATTAGGGAAAAATTAAGACATTTCCAGACAAACAAAAACTGAGGTAGTTCATTAGCACTAGACCTGCCCTACAGGAAATGCTAAAGGGAGTCCTCCATGTTAAAGAAAATGTCACAAGACAGTTTCTCAATGATGGATGAAGAAATAAAAATCTCTGAAATAAGTAATATGGGTAAATATATATGCCAGCATTATTGTGTTTTTCATTTTTAATGCTGTCTTTTACTTTCTTATAAGACTGAAAACTCAAATGCATAAAAACAAGCATACATTTTGTTATAGGACACTGTGCCAGTTTAAATATATATTGTGTCCCCCAAATGCCATTATCTTTGATGTAATCTTGTGTGGGCAGACATTATCAGTTTTGATTAGATATCTTTGAGTGTTTCTTTGGAATGCACTCCACCCAGCTGTGGGTGATGACTCTGATTAGATATTTCCATGGAGGCATGGCCCCACCCATTCAGGGCGGGCCTTGATCAGTGGAGCCATATAAATGAGCTGAGAAGCAGAAGGAACTCAGTGCAGCTGTGAGTGATGTTTTGAAGAGGAGCTACAGACAAGAGGGACACTTTGAAGAAAGCACAGGAGCTGCAGATGAGAGAAAGTTTGAAGATGCCTGTTGAAAGCAGACTCTTGCTCTGGAGAAGCTGAGAGAGGACAAATATCTCAAGTGCAACTAAGAGTGACATTTTTGAGGAACTGCAGCCTAGAGAGGAACTTCCTGGGAGAAAGACATTTTGAAACCAGAACTTTGGAGCAGATGCCAGCCACGTGCCTTCCCAGCTAACAGAGGTTTTCTGGACACCATTGGCCATCCTCCAGTGAAGGTACCTGATTGTTGATTTGTTACCTTGGACACTTTATGGCCTTAAGACTGTAACTGTGTAACCAAATAAACCCCCTTTTATAAAAGCCAGTCCATCTCTGGTGTTTTGCATCCTGGCAGCATTAGCAAACTAGAACAGATTTTGGTACCAGAGAAGTGGGGTGCTTTTGCTGCTGAGTCTGCAAATACCAAACATGTTGGGGTGGCTTTTTAAATGGATAAGGGGAAGATTCTGGAAGAATTGTGAGAAGCTTGATAGAAAAGGCCTAAACTGCTTTGAAGAGACTGTTTGTGGAAATATGGACTCTAAAGATACTTCTGACAAGGCCTTGAGCAGAAATGATGAATCTGTTGCTGTGAACTGGAAGAAAGGCGATCCTTGTTTTAAAGTGGCAGAGAATTTGGCAAAATTGAGTCCTGGTGTCAGATGGAAGGAAGAATTTGAAAGTGACAACCTGGAATACTTAGCTGAGGAGATCTCCAGACTACATGTGGAGGATGTACCCTGGCTTCTCCTTGCAGCTTACAGTGATATGCGAGTGGAGAGAGAGAAACTTATAACTGAACTCTCGGTTTCAAAGAAGACAGAAGCTGATGGCTTAGAAAATTATGAGCTTCCAGGGGGTGGAATCCCAGAAGCTACAGCCCAACGTGAGGATGTAACCAAACATGGAACCCAGCCACCATTTCAGTACAAGCCAAGATTGGAAAAGGAGTGAAGCAGAAAGGATTTGTGGAAAGTCCTACTGTCTGACGGCTTTGACACCTGTGTGCTTCATGTGAAGCCAACAGAATTTTTGCGAGATCTTTATAGACAGAGCCATTGCCAGTCTGGACGGGAGGAGACAGACAAGGAACAAATTGAAGGAAAAATTTCTTCAAAGACAGAGCCATGGAGGTTGAGGTCTGGAGTCAAGAGGTCTCGGGCTGGGAGAGCGGAGCAGCCTACATGCATGGAAAGAGTGAGTTTGTCCTGGAGTTCGAGGGCGGGCTTTCTGCCTCGCTGCTCAGGAAACGTCCTGCAACCCCAAGCCCCAAAGACGGTGGAGCACATTCCCAGGGAATTGGGGAGAGCCTGGCTGCCACCACACTGTTTTGAAGGGGTTGAGCATGTGCTCTGGAGATGGAAGGGAATCTGGGAGCTGCCCTGATGTTTGAAGAGGGTGGGGCTGAGAAGGTGGTCTCCCCAGTGTGTGGGTATGTTGGAGCACTCACCTAAGCATTTGGAGAGGAAAGGGCTGCCGAAAAGGCCCTTAGAAAGGGTTAGACTCCCGCTCTCTCAAGCCCCAAGGATGCAATGTCATTCTGTTAATGACTTTCAGACTTTGAAATCTAATGGAGTTTGTCCTGCGGGCTTTAGGAACTGTTTTGGTCCTGTTAACCCTGTTTTCCTTACTCTTTCTCCTTATGGCAATGCGAATGTTTATCCTATGAATGTCCCTCCTTTGTTTATTGGTAGTACATAACTTATTCTAAGTTCACAGATCCACCACTAAAGGAAAATTATGCCTTAGGACTGACCACGCCTATAATTGATATTGATGGACTCTTGTACTTAACTATTGTTACTGAAATGATTTAAGTTTCTGTGATATTGTTGTGGGATGAATGTATTTTGTATATGGAAAGATAATGTCATTTTGGGGTCCAGAGGGTGGAATGTGCCAGTTTGAATATATATTGTGTCCCTTAAATGCCATTATCTTTGATGTAATCTTTTGTGGGCAGACATTATCAGTTTTGATTAGATTTCTTTGAGTGTTTCTTTGGAATGTACCCCACCCAGCTGTGGGTGATGACTCTGATTGGATATTTTCATGGAGGCATGGCCCCACACATTTAGGGTGAGCCTTGGTCAGTGGAGCCATATAAATGAGCTGACAAACAGAAGGAACTCAGTGCAGCTGTGAGTGATGTTTTGAAGAGGAGCTACAGCCAAGAGGGACACTTTGAAGAAAGCACAGGAGCTGCAGATGAGACAAAGTTTGAAGATGGCCATTGAAAGCACTCTTGCTCTGGAGAAGCTGAGAGAGGGCAAATACCCCAAGTGCAACTAAGAGTGACATTTTGAGGAACTGCAGCCTAGAGAGGAACGTCCTGGGAGAAAGACATTTTGAAACCAGAACTTTGGAGCAGACGCCAGCCACGTGCCTTCCCAGCTAACAGAGATTTTCCGGATGCCATTGGCCATCCTCCAGTGAAGGTACCCAATTGCTGATGTGTTACCTTGGACACTTTATGGCCTTAAGACTGTAACTGTGTAACCAAATAAACCCCCTTTTATAAAAGCCAATCCAACTCTGGTGATTTGCATTCCAGCAGCATTAGCAAACTAGAACAGACACACAATGCATAAAGTTGTAATTTGTGACATAACAACATAAAAGGGATGGATGGAGTGATAGAGGTACCGTGTATGTGTAGGCTATTGAAGTCAAGTTGGAATCAACACAGACTAAATTGTATTAGATTTAGGATGCTAAATGTAATTCCCATGAATCATAAAGAAAACATCCAAAAAATCTACACCAAGGGAAAGGATAAGTGATTAAAAATGGCTCATCATAAAAGATCATCTAAACAAAAAGGAAGACAGTAATGGAGAAAAGGAGGGCCACGAAAGCTATGAGACTTACAAAAACAATTGGCTTCATGGCAGAAGTAAATCTTGCCTTATCAATAATTTCCCTAAATATAAACTCTCTAATAACAATTGGCAGAGACGAGAGCTGAGCAGAATGTATAAAGAAACATGACCCAACTCTATGATGTTTACAAAAGACCCATCTTAGATCCATAGATGCAAATAGGTTGAAAGTGAAAGCATGGAAAATATATTTCTTGCAAATAATAACCCAAAAAGTGGGCATGGCTATATTGCTATCAGACAAATTAGGCTTTAAGCAAAAAACTGTTGAAAGAGACAAAGAAGGACATTATATGTTGATAAAAGGGGCAATACAACAAGAAGATTTAACAATTATAAACATATATACACCTAACAGCAGAGCACCCAAATATATGAAGTGAACACTGGCAGAATTGAAAGGAGAAATAGACGGTTTATACAATAATAGTTAGAGATTTTAACACATCACTTTCAACACAGGATAAAACATCTAAACAAAAGATCAATAAGATCAATAGAGACCTAAACAATACAATAAGCCAGTCGGAACCCCATATACCATATATAGAATCTCATATGTGTGTGTGTGTGTGTGTGTGTGTGTGTGTGTGTGTGTGTCTAGCTACACAATTCACATATAAACCAAATATAGAATGCTACATTCAACAGCAATGGAATACACATCCTTGTTTGTTTTTGTTTCTTTTTGTTTGTTTTCATTCATCTCAAGATATTTTCTAATTGCCCTTGTGATTTCTTTTTTTTAAAATTCAGTTTTATTGAGATATATTCACATACCATACAATCATCCACAGTGTACCATCAACTGTTCACAGCACCATCACATAGTTCTGCATTCATCATCACAATCAATTTTTGAACATTTTCCTTACTCCAAAAATAAAAGAATAAAAATAAAAGTAAAAAAGGACACCTAAAACATTCCATCCCACCCTATTTTTCATTTAATTTTTGCTCCCATTTTTCTACTCATCTGTCTATACACTGGATAAAGGGAGTGTGAGCCACAAGGTTTTCACAACCACAAGGTCACACTGTGTAGGCTATATAGTTATATGATCGTCTTCAAGAATCAAGGATACTGGGTTGCAGTTTGACACTTTCAGGTATTTCCTTCTAGCTATTCTAATTCACTAAAAACTAAAAATGGATACCTATATAGTGCATAAGAATACCCTCCAGAGTGACCTCTCGACTCCATTTGAAATCTATCAGCCACTGAAACTATTTTGTTTCATTTCTCTTCCCCCTTTTGTCAAGAAGATTTTCTCAATCACATGATGCCAGGTACAGGCTCATCCCTGGGAGTCATGTCCCACATTGCCAGGGAGAGTTACACCCGTAAGAGTCATGTCCCATGTAGTGGGGAGGGCAGTGTGTTTACCTGCTGAGTGGGCTTAGAGAGACAGAGAGAGGCCACATCTGAACAACAAAATGTTCTCTCAGGGAGACTCTTAGGCACAATTATAAGTAGGCTTAGCCTCTCTTCTGCAGTAACAATCTTCATAAGGGCAAGCCCCAAGATTGAGGGCTCAGTCTTCTAAACTGGTAGTTCCCAATGCTTGTGAGACTATCAGGAATTCCCCAGGTGGGGAAGTTTAACATTTCCTTATTTTCCCCCAGTTCCCGGGGGGGGGGGGCAGGAAATACATTTTTATTCTCTTTCCATATTTGGGATGTATTGGGATTTCACACTAACCTATACAAACCTACCTGTGCCAGTTTGGATGTATTATGTCCCCCAAAATGCAATGTTGTTTGATGCAATCTCTGGGGGCAGACATATTAGTGTTGATTAGGTTGGAACCTATTGATTGTTTCCATGGAGATGTGATTCAATCAACTGTGGGCAAGGCCTTTCATTGGATAGTTTCCATGGAGGTATTACCCCACCCATTCAGGGTGGGTCTGAATTAAATCACTGGAGCCATATAAAAGAACTGGCAAACAGAAGGAGAAGCAGCAGCTGCAACTTAGAGAGACATTTTGAAGATGGCTGTTGAAAGCAGATTTTTGCTCTGAAGAAGCTATGAGAAGACAAAATGCCCCAACAGCAACATTTTGAAGAATGCACAGGAGCTGAGAGAGAAGCTGGAACATAGCCCAGGATCATCAGATGCCAGACACATGCCTTCCCAGCTAACAGAGGTTTTCTGGACACTGTTGGCCTTCCTTTGGTGAAGATACCCTATTGTTGGTGCCCTACCTTGGACACTTTATGGCTTTAAAACTGTAACTTTGTAACCAAATTTACCCCCTTCATAAAAGCCAATCCATTTCTGGTGTTTTGCATTCTGGCAGCATTAGCAAATTGGAACATTATCAGATCTCATTTCCTATTCAAATTTCCATGTAATTCTACAAATTTTTTTTTTAAATTCAATTTTATTGAGATATATCCACATATCATACAATCATCCATGGTGTACAATCAATTGTTCACAGCACCATTATACAGTTGTGCATTCATAACCACAATCAATTTTGGAACATTTTCATTACCACACACAAAAAAGAATAAGAATAAAAGTTAAAGTAAAAAAGAACACCCAAAACATCTGTGCCAGTGTGAACACCATTATCTTTGATGCAATCTTGTGTGGGCAGACATATTAGATTTGATTTTGGAATCCTTTGGGTATTTCCATGGTGATGTGATTCAATCAACTGTGGACAAGACCTCTGGTTGGATAATTTCCATGGAGGTGTTGTCCCACCCACTCAGGGAGGGTCTGAATTAAATTACTGGAGCACTATATAAGCTCAGACAGAAGGAGCAAGCTTGCTACAGCCAAGAGGGACACTTTGAAGAATGCACAGGAGCTGAGAGAGGAGCTTCAGCTTACAGAGACATTTTGGAGATGGCCCTTGAAAGCAGACTTTTGCTCCGGAGAAGCTAAGAGAGGACAAATGCCCCAAGAGCAACTGAGAGTGACATTTTTGAGGAGCTGAAGCCTAGAGAGGAACATCCTGGGAGAGAGCCATTTTGAAACAAGAACTTTGGAGCAGATGCCAGCCACGTGCCTTCCCAGCTAACAGAGGTTTTCTGGACACCATTGGCCATCCTCCAGTGAAGGTACCCAGTTGCTGATGTGTTACCTTGGACATTTTATGGCCTTAAGACTGTAACTGTGTAACCAAATAACCCTCTTTTTATAAAAGCCAACCCATTTCTGGTGTTTTGCATTCCAGCAGCATTAGCAAACTAGAACATCCCATACCCCCATCCCTCCTTATTATTCTTTTACTTTTTGTCCTCATTTTTCTATTCATCTGTCCATACACTGTATAAAGGGAGTGGGAGCCGCAAGGTTTTCACAATCACCCAGTCACACCATGTAAGCTACATAGTTATACAATCATCTTTAAGAATCAAGGCTACTGGGTTGCAGTTCAACAGTTTCAGGTATTTCCTTGTAGCTATTTCAATACACTAAAAACTGAAAAGGGTTATCTGTATAATGCATAAGAATAACCTCCAGAATGACCTCTCAACTCCATTTGAAATCTCGCAGTGACTGAAACTATTTTGTTTCATTTCTCTTCCCCCATTTGCTCCAAGAAGGTTTTCTCAATCCCATGATGCCAGGGCCAAGCTCATCCCTCGGGGTCATGTCCCAGGTTGCCAGGACCTGGGAGTCATGTCCCATGTAGGGGAGAGGGCAGTGAGTTCACCTACCGAGTGGGCTTAGACAGAGAGGCCACATCTGAGCAACAAAAGAGGTTCTCTGGCAGTGACTCTTAGGCACAACTGTAAGTAGGCGTCACCTCTCCTTTGCAGTAGCAAAATTCATAAGGACAAGCCCCAAGATCAGGGGCTTGGCCTTCTAAATTGGTAGTCCCCAAGGCTTGTGAGAATATCATTAATTCCCCAGGTGGGGAAACTTCTTATTTCCACATTTTCACTCCCTCAAAGTGGTTTTGCAAATACATTTTTATTCTCTGCCCAAATTACTCTGGGTTGTATTGGGGCTTCACACTAACCTGTACAAACCAACCAGATTTCACTCCCTATTCAACATTCCATGTAATTATGTTGTTTGAATAAACTGACCATACAAGTTAAATTATATAGTGTGTTACAAAAAATATAGATTTTGCACCTAATAAACATCTCTTCCTTTGGTCTCACACAGAAGTTGAAGTTTTGAAAACACCACCAATATCACCCGTTACCCTTCAGTCTGATTTACCTTAGTCCTAACCAAGTGCATTTCATTCATATCTCTAATTGAAGTCTGATCTCTTTTTCAGACCCTAACATTTGCTGTATGGGGTAATGCTGACATTCATAGCTGCCAGACTCTGGCTCTGAGTCTCACGTGTCACACAGATAACCAAAGTTCCAGGAACTGACCGGGTTACACACAAAGAGCTCAGCATCTCAGAATTTAGAAATAACCATTATAGCTCAGGAATAGATGTGACTGCTGTAAGAGCTTACAATCTAGGAACCTTTACAATAAGCCTTCCCCTGATAACCTATGCTCTCAGTCTCAATTTTCAGAATTTGCACATTATATTAAGTCCATATTAGTGAGGCATTATAATGTTTTCCTTTTCACTCAACAAACTGGTTTATTTCACTCAACATACTGTCCTCAATGTCCATTCCCCTCACAACTTCACTCCTTCTTGTAGCAGCTCAATATTTCATTGTAAAAAAGCACCACAGTTCACCATTCCATTCATCAATGTACCTGTAGGTCACCTCCACCCGTTGCAAATCATGAATACTGTCACCATCAACCCCACTGTGCAAGTGTCCATTCATGGCCCTCTTTTCAGTTCTTCCAGGTATATACCCAATAATCAAGTTGCAACCCCATGCTTAGCTTCCTGTGGAGCCACCACACTGCCCTCCAGATGGGCTGCACCATTCTACTTCCCCACCAGTGGTGATTAAGTACATCCCTTTCTCTGCATTTTCTCCAGCACTTGTGTCCCTAAAAACTTTTAGATGGTTTTATTCACACACCATACATTCTATCCTAAGTAAACAATCAGTGGTTTCTTGTATAACGACAGTTATGAATTCACCAACACTATATAAGGACATTTTCATTTCTTCCACAAAGAAAGAGGAAGAGGCAAAAAAGTAAAAAGAAAAAAGAAAAAGAATGGAAAAAGTGACAACTCAAAAGAAACAAAGGAAAAAACAAAATTAAAATACAATACAATAAAAAAGTCAGATAACAACACCAATGCCAAGAATCCCATACCCCTCCCTTATATCCCCTTCTAGATATTTAGCTTTAGTATACTGCCTTTGATACAATTAATGGAAGCGCATTACAGTGTTACTGTTAACTATAAACTCTAGTTTGCATTGGTTATATTTTTCCCCAATACCATCCCCTTTTAACACCTTGCAAAGTTGACATTCATTTGTTCTCCCTCATGCAAAAAAATATTTGTACATTTAATCACAGTCACTGACCACTGTAGGTTTCACTAAGTTATACAGTCCCAGTCTTTATCTTCCATCTTTCCTTCTGGTGTCCCACATGCTCCCAACCTTCTTCTTTCAAACGTACTCACAGTCATCTTTGTTCAGTGTACTTACATTATTGTGCTACCATCACCCAACATTGTGCTCCAAACCTCTCACTCCCGTCTTTTCCTATCTGCCTGTAGGGCTCCCTTTAGTATTTCCTGTAGGGCAGGTATCTTGTTCACAAATGCTCTCAGCATCTGTTTGTCTGGCAATATTTTAAACTCTCCCTCATTTTTTTTTCTTTTTTATAAATTCAGTTTTATTGAGATATATTCACATACCATACAATCATCCATGGTGTACAATCAACTGTTCACAGTACCATCATATAGTTGTGCATTCATCACCCCAATCTATTTTTGAACATTTTCCTTATACCAGAAAGAATTAAAGAATAAAAAATAAAAATAAAAAAGAACACCCAAATCATCCCTCTCATCTCACCCTATTTTTCATTTAGTTTTTGTCCCCATTTATCTACTCATCCATCCATACACTGGATAAAGGGAGTGCGATCCACAAGGTTTTTACAATCACACCGTCACCCCTTGTAATCTACACTGTTATACAATCATCTTCAAGAGTCAAGGCCACTGGGTTGGAGTTTGGTAGTTTTAGGTTTTTACTTCTAGCTATTCCAATTCATTAAAACCTAAAAAGGGTTATCTACATAGTGCATAAGAATGTCCACCAGAGTGACCTCTCGACTCCATTTGAAATCTCTCAGCCACTGAAGCTTTATTTCACTTCACATCCCCCTTTTGGTCAAGAGGATGTTCTCAATCCCACGATGCCAGGTCCATATTAATACCCAGGAGTCATATCCTGCATTGCCAGGGAGATTTTCACCCTGGGAGTCAGGTCCCATGTAGGGGGGAGGGCAGGGAGATCACCTGCCAAGGTAGCTTAGTTAGAGAGAGAGAGGGCCACATCCTTCAGGATAATTTTTTTTTTCATTTTTATTGAGATTGTTCAGATACCATACAATTATCCAAAGATCCAAAGTGTACAATCACTTGCCCCTGGGTACCCTCATACAGCTGTGCATCCATCACACTTAATTTTTGTTCTATTTTTAGAAACTTTTCATTACTTCAGACAAGAAATAAAGTGAACGATGAAAAAAGAAAAAAAGAAAAGGAAACTCTAATCCTCCCCCATCCCTAACCAACCCCCCTCAATTGTTGACTCCTAGTATTGATATAGTACGTTTGTTACTGTTTATGAAAAAATGTTGAAATACTACTAACTGTAGTATATAGTTTGTAATAGGTATATATTTCTTTCCTATATGCCCCTCTATTATTAACTTCTAATTGTATCGTCATACATTTGTTCTGGTTCATGGAAGCGATTTCTAGTATTTGTACAGTTGATCATGGACATTGCCCACCATAGGATTCAGTTTTATACATTCCCATCTTTTGACTTCCAACTTTCCTTCTGGTGACATATATGACTCTGAGCTTCCCCTTTCCACCTCATTCACACACCATTCGGCGCTGTTAGTTATTCTCACATCTTGCTACCAACACCCCTGTTCATTTCCAAACATTTAAGTTCATTCTAATTGAACATTCTGCTCATACTAAGCAAACACTCCCCATTCTTAAGCCTCGTCCTGTATCTTGGTACCTTATATTTCATGTCTATGAGTTTACCTATTATAATTAGTTCCTATCAGTGAGACCCTGCAATAATTGTCCTTATTTGTCTGGCTTATTTCACTCAGTATATTGCCCTCGAGGTTTTGTCATCAACCCATTTTTTTTAATATGGTTTTGTTCACTCACCATACATTCCATCCCAAGTAAATAATCGATGGTTCTCTGCATGATCATACATTTATGTGTTCATCACCTTCACCACTATCTATATAAGGGCATCTACATTTCTTCCACAAGGCAGGAGGGAGAGTCAAAGAAGGTAGAGAGGCAAAAGAAAAAGGAAAAAAAAAACGACAGCTAGGAAGCAGCAAAAGGAAAAATAAACTTAAATCAAAGTAAAGAATCAGACAATACCACCAATGTCAAGTGTCTAACATGCCTCCCCTATCCCCCCCTCTTATCTGCATTCACCTTGGTATATCACCTTTGTTACATTAAAGGAAGCATAATACAATGATTCTATTAGTTACAGTCTCTAGTTTATGCTGATTGCATCCCTCCCCCAATGCCTCCCCATTTTTAACACCTTGCAAGGTTGACATTTGCTTGTTCTCCCTCGTAAAAGAACGTATTTGTACATTTTATCACAATTGTTGAATACTCTAGATTTCACAAAGTTACACAGTCCCAGTCGTTATCTTTCCTCCTTTCTTGTGGTGTCTCACATGCTCCCCACCTTCCTCTCTCATCCGTATTCATAGTTACCTTTGTTCAGTGCACTTACATTGTTGTGCTACCATCTCCCCAAATTGTGTTCCAAACCATGCACTCCTGTCTTCTATCACCCTGTAGTGCTCCCTTTAGTATTTCCTGTAGGACAGGTGTCTTGTTCACAAAGTCTCTCATTGTCTGTTTGTCAGAAAATATTTTGAGCTCTCTCTCATATTTGAAGGACAGCTTTGCTGGATACAGGATTCTTGGTTGGCGGTTTTTCTCTTTCAGTATCTTAAATATATCACACCACTTCCTTCTTGCCTCCATGGTTTCTGCTGAGAGATCCGCACATAGTCTTATTAAGCTTCCTTTGTATGTAATGGATCGCTTTTCTCTTGCTGCTTTCAGGATTCTCTGTCTTTGACATTTGATAATCTGATTATTAAGTGCCTTGGCGTAGGCCTATTAATATCTCTTCTGTTTGGAGTACGCTGTGCTTCTTGGATCTGTAATTTTATGCCTTTCCTAAGACATGGGAAATTTTCATTAATTATTTCCTCTATTATTGCTTCTGCCCCCTTTCCCTTCTCTTCTCCTTCTGGGACACCAATGATATGTACATTATTGTACTTTGTTTCATCCTTGAGTTCCCAGAGACGTTGCTCATATTTTTTCATTCTTTTCTCCATCTGCTCCTTTGCGTGTAGGCTTTCAGGTGTTTTGTTCTCCAGTTCCTGGGTGTTTTTTTCTGCCTCTTGAGATCTGCTGTTGTATGTTTCCATTGTGTCTTTCATCTCTTGTGTTGTGCCTTTCATTTCCATAGATTCTACTAGTTGTTTTTTTGAACTTTTGATTTCTGCCATATATATGCCCAGTGTTTTCCTTTACAGCCTCTATCTCTTTTGCAATATCTTCTCTAAACTTTTTGAATTGATTAGCATTAGTTGTTTAAATCCTGTATCTCAGTTGAAGTGTACGTTTGTTCCTTTGACTGGGCCATAACTTTGTTTTTCTTAGTGTAGGTTGTAATTTTCTGTTGTCTAGGCATGGTTTCCTTGGTTATCCAAATCAGGTTTTCCCAGACCAGAACAGGCTCAGGTCCCAGAGGGAAGAAATATTCAGTATCTGGTTTCCCCTGCAGGTGTGTCTTAGAAAATTGCTCCACCCTGTGATGCCTCAGGTCACTGTGCTTTTCTGCCCAGCAGGTGATGCCTGTTAGCCTATAATTCTTGACTGGTGTGAGGAGGTATGGCTGTGTTCCCCCAGGCTCTGGGGTCTGGTTCTGAATGGAAAGGGCCCCACCCCTTTCCTCCTAGAGAAGACAGACCCCCCAGGTGGAGGTCATTAGCATTTCAATGGTCTCTACTCTCTGCTTGTGCTGTCTCCGCCCTTCCAGAGTCACAGCCCTGGAAACTGAAAAATGACTGGGCTTTCTCCACTGAGCCGAAAAAGAAACAGATAGTCCCCTTCAGACCCAGTCCAAGGCGACCCTCCGGCTCTCCCAGGTCAGTCATCACCCAAAGCCTCTGTCTGTTTTTTGGGGCTGCGTACCTGTAGTGAGCAGTTCCACACCACTCGCTAATTAAAACCCCAGCTTGGAGCTCAGCTGAGCTGTATTTCGCTTGCTGGGAGAGAGCTTCTCTCTGGCACCACGAGGCTTGGCAGCTCGGGCTATGGGGGAGGGGGTCTCCCTGACCTGGTTCCGCAGGTTTTACTTACAGATTTTATGCTGTGTTCTCGGGCATTCCTCCCAATTCAGGTTGGTGTATGATGAGTGGATGGTCTCGTTTGTCCCCCTGAAGTTATTCTGGATTATTTATTAGTTGTTTCTGGTTTTTTGTAGTTGTTCCAGGGGGACTACTTAGCTTCCACTCCTTTCTATGTCACCATCTTTGTCAGCTCTCTCTCTCCCTCATTTTTGAAGGACAGTTTTGACAGATACAGAATTCTTGGTTGGCAATTTTTCTCTTTCAGTATCTTAAATATATCATACTACTGCCTTCTCACCTCCATGGTTTCTCCTGAGAAATCCACACATAGTCTTATCAAGCTTCCCTTGTATGTGATGGATCACTTTTTTCTTGCTGCTTTCAGAATTCTCTCTGTATTTGGACATTTGATAATTTGATTATTAAGTGTCTTGGCATAGGTCTATTCAAATCTATTCTGTTTGGGGTATGTAGTGCTTCTTGGATCTGTAATTTTATGTCTTTCATAAGAGATGGGAAATTTTCAGTGATTATTTCCTCCTTTATTGTTTCTGCCCCTTTTCCCTTCTCTTCTCCCTCTGGGATACCTGTGATACATATATTCATTTGCTTCATGTTGTCATTCAATTCCCTGAGATGCTGCTCATATTTTTGGATTCCTTTCCCTATCTGTTCTTTTGTGTGTAGGATTTCAGATGTTCTGTCCTCCAGCTCATGAATCTTTTCTTCTGGCCCTGAAAATCTGCTGTTGTATGTCTCCATCATGTTTTTCATGTCTTGTATTATACCTTTCATTCCCATAAGTTCTGCCAATAGTTTTTTTCAAACTTTTGAGTTCTTCCTTATGTTTGCCCAGTGTCTTTATATCCTTCATCTCTTTTGCCATATCTTCCCTGAACTCATTGATTTGATTTTTGGATTGATTAAGGAGATTGTTTGATTAATAATTAGTTGTTTCAATTCCTGTATCTCAGTTGAAGTGTAGGTTTGTTCCTTTGACAGGCCCATATCTTCATTTTTCCTAATGTGACTCATAATTTTTTTGTTTTCTAAGCATCTGGTTTCCTTGATTACCCCAATCAGATTTTCCCAGACCAGACAGGCCCAGGTCTCAGGAAGAAGGTGTAATCAGTATCAAGTTTCCCTGAGGAGCAGGTTATCAGACTTTCCTGTGAGGTTTCTAGACTTGGTGCTTTTCCTATCCTGTCCTGCAGGGGGCACTTAGCCCACAGCAACCCACTGGTATAAAGATGTGTAGTCCCTTTAATTCTCAGTGGACCCTGTCCTGGCCAGGGGCCGAGGGTGTCAGAAGCCAAGCTTAAGTTGTTTCTGTTTTTTTTTCCCCAGGCTGTGGGATCTCAGTTCTCTGAGGGAGGGCCATCACTAGAGCTGAGCCCCGCCCACCTTTTCTTAGGGAAGATACACCCTTTAGGGAGTTATCTTCTACACTTGAATTCCTCCTTTGTCTCTCTAACTATCTTTACTCCACCCTTGCCTGGGTCAGTGCTGATAATTGAAAATGCCTGAGGCTCTTCCCAATGAGCTACTTGGAATGAGAGGAAAAAAAAAAAAAAAAAGAAAACGAGAGAAATCCCTTTTCAGAGACAGTCCCAAGCCCCCCAGTTCTGCTGGTTGATCAATGTTGGAACACAGTTCTCTGTGCCCCTTTTCTTGGGACACAGCCATTTTCCAGTAGTCTGAGCTCAGCCATCTCCAACAGCGTCTGTTTTTATTTATTATTTATTTTCCATCAGCCCTGCCTCCTCTCTGTTGGGAGGAACCCCAGATTCCTTTCCTGCTTGCTCTGGGTTTATCTGTGCTTGTAGCTTGTATTCAGCAATCCAAATTTGTTAATTAAAACTGCAATTGGAGCTTGGTTGAGTTACAAGACTGCTTCTTTCTCCCATAGTGAAGTTTTGCAACTCAGCATGCCATGCCGGTGGGGAAGGGGAAGCCAGCCTCTGCAGTTTGGGGAGCTTTACTTACAGTTCTCTGCTGTGCTCTCAGCCATTCCACACCTTCCAGGCTGGTGTATGAATGTGTGACCAGTCACGGATTATCCCCCAACCATTGTTTCCAGACTATTTGCTAGTTGTTCCTGGCTATTTACTAGTTGCTTGAGAGGACTGACTAAATTCCACACTTTTCTATGCCACCGTCTTGCCCCAACTGCTCTACACATCCTTTTTTTTTTAAAGTGCAAATAGATATTCTCTAAGGTGGGCCATACAATTAGCATCATGGCAGAAGTTAATCTTGCCTTATCTGATATGAATAAATGGTACCCATATCAGAAAGAGAAATCTAAATAAATTTTTATTTAGTAATCTCTCTGACCATAATGGAATGAAGCTGGAAATCAATAGCATAAGGAAAACTGGAAAAAGACTGGAAAATTTACCAATAAATGGAAATTAAATAGCAAACTCTTAAACAACCAAAGGAATAAAAAAGAAACTTCAAGGGAAATTAGAGGATACTTAGAGACAAATGAAAGCAAAGACACAGCATACCAAACTTATGGGATGCAGCAAAGGCAGTGCACAGTTAAATTTATAGCTATGAATGCCTATATTAGGAAAAAAGCAAGATTTCAAATTAGTAACCTAACTTTACATCTTGAGGAACTAGAAAAATAAGAGCAAAGTAAACCCAAAGTTATAAGAAGAAAGGAAATAATTAAGATTAGAATGTAGATAAATGAAACAGAGACTAGAAAAACAATTGAGAGAATAAACAATAAAAGTTGGTTCTTTGAAAAAAATCAATAAAATTGGCAAAACTGTAGTCAGACTGACATAGAAAAAAGAAGGAAGGATGAAAATAACCAAAATCAGAAAGGAAAATATTGATATCACTACTGACCTTACAGAAATAAAAAGGATTAGACAAAGACTATTATGAACAATTGTACACCAACAAATTAGGTAATCTAGAAGAAATGGAAAAACTCCTAGAAATACATCAATTATCTAAATTCACTTAGGAAGAAATAGAGGGACTTCCAGAAGATGGCAGTTAGGAGAGACACGGCAAAAAAACACCTCTTTGAAAAATACTAGATATAAGCCAGAAAGTGACCCAGAACATCAGTTCCAGCAATGCACCAGCCGGACAAGGTCTGCTAAATCCACAGGGACCGTGCACTTGGTGAAACCAGGAGTCTGCATTCTGAAACAAGTGAGTAAGCCGGCTGAATATCCGGCAGCCACGCTGCGGTGTGGGGAAACCATGGGTTGTGTTTGGAGATGGACTATTTCTTTTCTTTAAAAAACACACAAGCAGCTGTGGATATGTCAGTGAGAACCGCATAGTGAAGTGTGGCAGAAATGAGCTGTGGGTATGCCTCAATATCTGGTGTAGACAATACCCTTTCACACCTGCTGCTAATTGTCTCAGAGCAAGGAAGGCAGAGGTTAGCCAAAAGGGGAAAATACCCACGCCCCTTGCAGCCATCTTCTCAGTGGGCTGGGAACACTCCTGCCTGGTGCTGGAGACACAGCCCAGAGCTGTGCCAAAAAACCCAGTGTGACAGGAAGTGTTTCCAGCAACACATGCACAAGCCACAATATTGGGCGTGGACAATAGCTTTTCACTCACTGACAGCTAATTGTTCCAGAGCTAGGAAGGCAGAGCTGTGCGAAAAGCGGGAAATTAACATGCCCCATACAGCCATCCTTTCAGCAGGCTGGGAACAACCCTACAGGGCCCTGCAGCCCAGAACTTCCCTTGAGGGACAGCGCGCACTTGTGACGCAGCAAAACCTTCCCTCAGCAGAGGCCCTAGGAGGGCACGGCTTGGAAGTGGGACCCACTCAGAAATCCCAGGGACCCTACACCAATACCAAGGACTTGTGGGGTCAGTGGAGAGACAATCTGTGGTGAGACCGAACTGAAAGTTTAGACTCTTGCAATGGCCTTAAATCTCCAGGAACACCTGGGAGGTTTGATTATTAAAGCCGCCCTCCCTCCCTAACTGCTCAGACACACATCCCACATTCAGAGCAGACAGCACCAACAACACACCCAAACTTGGTGCACCAATTGGACCTCACAAGAATCAGATCCCCACACACCACAAAGACAAAGTTGGGGAGAACTGACTTGAGGGGAACAGGTGACTCGTGACGCCACCTGCTGGTAGTTACAGAAAGTGTACGCTACCAAGCTGTAGATCCGAAAAATTAGAGATTAGTCTTTGAATTAGCTACATATCCTAAAAGAACCCTGTATTAGTTGGGGTTCTCTAGGGAAACAGAATCATGAGAGGGTATCTATGAATATAGATTTATAAAAGTTACTCATGCAACTGTAGGTAGGCACAAGTCCAAATTCTGAAGGGGCAGTCATGCAAACCGTCAACTCCAATGAAGATGCCCGATGAACTCCTCAGGAAATGAACTGGCAAC
Source organism: Choloepus didactylus (assembly GCF_015220235.1). NCBI lineage: Eukaryota > Metazoa > Chordata > Mammalia > Pilosa > Megalonychidae > Choloepus > Choloepus didactylus. The sequence continues at coordinate 134,408,016 of NC_051315.1, read as the reverse complement.
TTCGACGAACTCCTCAGGAAATGAACTGGTAACTTTGATGAACTCCTCAGGAAGTGCTTCACTGGTCAGCTGAAGAAGAAGTGACAGTCCTCTATCTGTCTCACTTAAAAGTCTTCAACTGATTAATTGGATTATATCCAGCCAACTTCATTCTCTCACTGTGGAAGACACAACCTTTGGTGAGTCATCAGTCACAGCTGCAGCCAATTGACTGATAATTTAATAAACCAGCCTGTTGATTTATTAACCAGCCACAAACATCCTAGCAGCAATTATTAGGCCAGTGTTTGCTTGACCAGACAGCTGGGTACTATCACCTGGCCAAGTTGACACATGAACCTAACCATCACAAACCCTATCAAGTTAAGCAAATGCCAAGAGGCCAAAACCAACAGAAAATTTTAAAACATATGAAGAAACCAGATGATATGGAAAACTCAAACCCAAACATCCAAATCAAAAAATCAGAGGAGACGCAGTACTTGGAGCAATTAATCAAAGAACTAAAGACAAACAACAAGAGCATGGCACAGGATATAAAGACATGAAGAAGACCCTAGAAGAGCATAAAGAAGAAATTGCAAGAGTAAATAAAAAATAGATGATCTTATGGAAATAAAAGAAACTGTCAACCAAATTAAAAAGATTCTGGAGACTCATAGTACAAGACTAGAGGAAGCTGAACAATGAATCAGTGACCTGGAAGATGACAAAATGGAAAATGAAAGAACAAAAGAAAGAATGGGGGAAAAATAGAAAAAATTGAAATGGACCTCAGGGATATGATAGATAAAATAAAATATCCAAATATAAAACTCATTGGTGTTCCAGAAGGGGAAGAGAAGGGTAAAGGTCTAGAAACAGTATTCAAAGAAATTGTTGGGGGAAAACTTCCCTAATCTTCTACACAACATAAATACACAAAGCATAAATGACCAGAGAACTCCAAATAGAATAAATCCAAATAAACCCACTCCAAGATATATTCTAATCAGAATGTCAAATACTGAAGAGAAGGAGCAAGTTCTGAAAGCAGCAAGAGAAAAGTAATTCACCACATACAAAGGAAACAAGATAAGACTAAGTAGTGACTACTCAGCTGCCACCATGGAGGTGAGAAGGCAGTGGCATGACATATTTAAAATCCTGAAAGAGAAAAATTGCCAACCAATAATTCTTTATCCAGCAAAGCTCTCCTTCAAATTTGAGGGATAGCTTAAATGTTTCACAGAGAAACAAATGCAGAGAGATTTTGCTAATCTATGTCAGATACTAAAGGGAGCCCTACAGACAGAGAAACAAAGAAAGGAGAGAGATGGAGAAAGGTTCAGTACTAAAGGGATTCAGTATTGGTTCATTAAAGGACAATAAGAGAGAAAGGGAAAAAATATATCTGACAAACATAAACCAAAGGATAGGATGGCTGATTCAAGAAATGCCTTCACAGTAATAACATTGAATGCAAATGGATTAAAGTCCCCAACTAAAAGATATAGTTTGGCAGAATGGATCAAAAAAAATGAACTATCAATATGTTGCATACAAGAGATTCATCTTAGACACAGGGACACAAAGAAATTTAAAGTGAAAGGATGGAAAAAAATATTTCATGCAAGCTACAGCCAAAAGAAAGCAGGAGTAGCAATATTAATCTCAGATAAAATAGACTTTAAATGCAAGAATGTTAGGAGAGACAAAGAAGGCCACTACTTACTAATAAAAGGGGCAATTAAACAAGAAAAAATAACAATCATAAATGTTTATGCACCCAATCATGGTGCCACAAAATACATGAGACAAGCACTGGAAAAACTAAAGGAAGCAATGGATGTTTCCACAATAATTGTGGGAGAATTCAACACATCACTCTCTCCTATAGATAGATCAACCAGACAGAAGACCAATAAGGAAATTGAAAACCTAAACAATCTGATAAATGAATTCGATTTAACAGACATATATAGAACATTACACCCCAAATCACCAGGATACACATTCTTCTCTAGTGCTCACGGAACTTTTTCCAGAATAGACCATATGCTGGGACATGAAACAAGCCTCAATAAATTAAAAAATTGAAATTATTCAAAGCACTTTTTCTGACCACAATAGAATAAAATTAGAAGTCAATAACCATCAGAGACTTAGAAAATTCACAAATACCTAGAGGTTAAACAACACACTCCTAAACAATCTGTGGGTTAAAGAAGAAATAGGAAGAAAATTGTTAAATATATAGAAACGGATGAAAATGAGAACACAATATACCAAAACCTATGAGATGCAGCAAAAGCTGTACTGAGGGGGAAGTTTATAGCACTAAACACATACATCAAAAAGAAAGAGCTAAAATCACAGAACTAATGGAACAACCGAAGAAACTAGAAAACAAACAGCAAACTAATCCTAAACCAAGTAGAAGAAAAGAAATAACCAGGATTAAAAGCAGAAATAAATGACATAGAGAACAAAAAAACATCAGAGAGATAAATAACACCAAGAGTTGGTTCTTTGAGAAGATCAACAAGATTGACAAGCCCCTAGCTAGACTTGACAAAATAAAAAAGAGACAAGACCCATATAAACAAAATAATGAATGAAAAAGGTGGCATTACTGAGGATCCAGAAGAAATTTAAAAAATTATAAGAAGATACTATGAACAACTGTATGTCAACAAACTGGACAATGTAGAGGAAATGGACAATTTCCTGGAAACACATGAACAACCAAGACTGACCAGAGAAGAAATAGAGGACCTCAATCAACCAATCACAAGCAAACAGATCCAATCAGTCATCAAAAAACTTGCCACAAATAAATGCCCAGAGCCAGATGGCTTCACAGGAGAATTCTACCAAACTTTCCAAAAAGAACTGACACCAATCTTACTTAAACTCTTTCAAAACATTGAAGAAATTGGAATACTACCTGACTCATTTTATGAAGCTAGCAACAATCTAATACCAAAACCGGGCAAAGATGCTACAAAAAAGGAAAACTACAGGCCTATCTCCCTAATGAATATAGATGCAAAAATTCTCAACAAAATACTTGCAAATCAAATCCAAAGACACATTAAAAAAATCATACACCATGACCAAATGGGGTTCATTCCAGGCATGCAAGGATGGTTCAACAGAAGAAAATCAATCAATGTGTTACAACACATTAACAAATCAAAAGAGAAAAATGAATTGATCATCTCAATAGATGCTGAAAAAGCATTTGACAAAATCCAACATCCATTTTTGATAAAAACACCTCAATATGATAAAGAGCATATTTGAAAAACCCACAGCCAGCATAGAACTCAATGGCAAGAGACTGAAAGCCTTCCCTCTAAGATCAGGAACAAGACAAGGATGCCCGCTGTCACCACTGTTATTCAACATCGTGCTAAAAGTGCTAGCCAGGGCAATCCGGCAAGACAAAGAAATAAAAGGCATCCAGATTGGAAAGAAATAAGTAAAACTGTTATTATTTGCAGATGATATGATCTTATATCTGGAAAACCCTGAGAAATTGATGATACAGCTACTGGAGCTAATAAATTCAACAAAGTAGTGGGATACAAGATTAATGCACCTATGTCAGTAATGTTTCTATATGCTAGAAATGAAAGAAGTGAAGAGATACTCAAGAAAAAGATATCATTTTCAATAGCAACTAAAAAAATCATGTACCTAGGAATAAACTTAACCAAAGATATAAAAGAAGTATACAAAGAAAACTACATAACTCTACTAAAAGAAATAGAAAGGGACCTTAAAGGATGGAAAATATTCTATGTTCATGTATAGGAAGCCTAAATGTCATTAGGATGTCAATTCTACCCAAACTCATCTACAGATTCAAAGCAGTCCCAATCAAAATTCGAACAACCTACTTTGCAGACTTGGAAAAGCTAGTTATCAAATATGTTTGGAAAGGGAAGATGCCTCAAATTGCTGAAAACACTCTAAGAAAGAAAAATGAAGTGGGAGGACTTACACTACTTGACTTTAAAGCCTGCTATAAAGCCACAGTAGTCAAAACAGCATGGTACTGCCACAAAGATAGATATATCAATCAATGGAATCGAATTGAGAATTAGGAGATAGATCCCCCAGATCTATGGCTGACTGATCTTTGATAAGGCCCCCAAAGCCACTGAACTGGGAAATAACAGTCTTTTCAACAAATGGGGCTGGGAGAGTTGGATATCCATATCCAAAAGAATGAAAGAGGACCCCTACCTCACACCCTACACAAAAATTAACTCAAAATGGATCAAAGATCTCAATATAAAAGACAGTACCATAAAACTCCTAGAAGATAATGTAGGGAAACATCTTCAAGACCTTGTATTAGGTGGCCATTTCCTAGACCTTACACCCAAAGCACAAGCAACAAAAGAAAAAATAGATAAATGGGAATTCCTCAAGCTTAGAAATTTCGTACCTTAAAGGAAGTTGTCAAAAAGGTGAAGAGGCAGCCAACTCAATGGGAAAAAAATTTTGGAAACCATGTATCTGACAAAAGACTGATATCTGGCATATACAAAGAAATCGTACAACTCAATGACAATAGTAGAGACAGCCCAATTATAAAACAGGCAAAAGATACGAAAAGACTGTTCTCTGAAGGAGAAATACAAATGGCCAATAAACACATGAAAAAATCTATTAGAGAGATGCAAATTAAGACCACAATGAGATACCATCTCACACCAATTAGAATGGCTGCCATTAAACAAACAGGAAACTACAAATGCTGGAGAGGATGTGGAGAAATTGGAACTCTTATTCATTGTTGGTGGGACTGTATAATGGTTCAGCCACTCTGGAAGTCAGTCTGGCAGTTCCTTAGAAAACTAGATGCAGAGTTATCCTTCGATCCAGCAATTGCAATTCTTGGTATATATCTGGAAGATCTGAAAGCAGTGATGAGAACAGATATCTGCAAGGCAATGTTCATAGCAGCATTATTCACAATTGCCAAGAGATGGAAACAACCCAAATGCAACAGATGAGTGGATAAATAAAATCTGGTATATACACACAATGGAATACTATGTAGCAGTAAGAAGGAACGATGTTGTGAACCATATGACAACTTGGATGAACCTTGAAGACATAATGCTGAATGAAATAAGCCAGGCACAAAAAGAGAAATATTATATGCTACCACTAATGTGAACATTGCTGGGGGAGAATGCAGGGGTGTTGGGCTTCCCCACCTCAATGGTTGCTGATGTGCTCACAGACATAGGGGACTGGTGGTTTGATGGGCTGAGCCCTCAATCACAGGACTTGCCCTTGGGAAGATGGTTGCTGCAAAGGAGAGGCTAGGCCTCCCTATAATTGTGCCTAAGATCCTCCTCCCGAATGCCTCTTTGTTGCTCAGATGTGGCCCTCTCTCTCTAGCTAAGCCAACTTGGCAGGTGAAATCACTGCCCTCCCCCCTACGTGGGATCAGACACCCGGGGGAGTGAATCTCTCTGGCAACATAGGATATGACTCCCAGGGAGGAATCTAGACCTGGCATCATGGGATGGAGAACATCTTCTTGACTAAAAGGGGGATGTGAAATGAAATAAGTTTCAGTGTCTGAGAGATTCCAAAAGGAGCTGAGAGGTCACTCTGGTGGGCATTCTTATGCACAATATAGACAACCCTTTTTAGGTTCTAATGAATTGGAATAGCTAGTAGTAAATACCTGAAACTATCAAACTACAACCCAGAACCCTTGAATCTTGAAGACAATTATACAAAAATATAGCTTATGAGGGGTGACAATGTGATTGGGAAAGCCATGTGGATCACACTCCCCTTTGTCCAGTGTATGGATGGATGAGTAGGAAAACGGGGGCAAAAAGAAAATTCACCCAGTCTTCTTTTTTACTTTAATTGTTCTTTTTCACTTTAATTTTTATTCTTATTACTTTCATGTGTGTGGTAATGAAAATCTTCATAAATTAATTTTGATGATGGATGCACAACTATATGGTGGTACTGTGAACAATTGATTGTATGCTTTGTATGACTGCATAGTATGTGAATATATCTCAATAAAATTGAATTATTAAAAAAAAGGCAAAGTCAAAAAAAAAAAAAAAGAAAAAAAGAAGAAGAAGAAGAAATAGAAAACACCAAAAATCCTATATCAGGAACAGAGATTGAATCAATAATCAAAAACCTTCCACCAAAGAGAAGCACAGGACCAGATGACTTCACTGGTGACTTCTAACATACATTTAAAGAAGAATTAATACCAATCCTTGTCAAATTCTTCCAAAGAATTCAAGAGGATGGAATACTTCCCAATTCATTCTATAAGGCCAGCATTATTCCAACACCAAAGCCTGGTAAAGATATCACAAAGAAAAGAAAATTTCAGATATTGTGAGCCATTGATTGCATACTTTGGATGGATTATATGGCATGTGAATATATCTCAATAAAATTGCATTTATTAAAAAAGAAAAATTCATACCAATTTCCAATATGAATATATATGCAAAAATCCTTAACAAAATACTAGCAAGTCAAATCCAACAGCATATTAAAAAGATTATTCACCATGATCAAGTGGGATTCATCCTTGGAATGCAAGGTTAGTTCAAATATGAAAATCAATCAATGTAAAATGTGAAATCTAGCACACTTTCTTGATAAAAACACTCAGAAAAGTAGGAATAGAAGGGTACTTTCTCAACATGATAAAGGACGTTTATAGAAAACCCACAGCTAGCATCATTCTCATGGTGAAAGACTTAAAGCTTTCCTCTTAGGACAAGAATGAGACAAGGATTTCTGCCCTCACTGCTGCTGTTCAGTCCTGTACTAGATGTTCTTGCCAGAGCTATTAGGCAAAATAAATAAATATTAAAGGGTATCCATATCAGAAAGCAAGAAGTAAAACTATCTCTATCTGTAGGTGACATGATTTTATAAAAAGAAAATTCATCCATAGATGACATGATTTTACACAGAGAAAATTCAAAGGAATCCACAAGAAAAATATTAGAGCTAAGAAATGAATTGAGCCAAGTGTCAGGGTATCAGATCAACAGCCACACACCACAATTGTGTCCCTATACACTAGCAATGAAGAAGCTGAAGAGGAAATTGAGTAAACAATTCCATTTACAATAACATCTAAAAGAATAAGATATCTAGGAATAAATTTAACTAAGCATACAAAACACTTGTATACTGAAAACTGTAAAATGCTGCTGAAATTAAAGACCTAAAGAAATGGTAAGACATTCCATGTTCATGGATTGGAAGAGTTAACATTGTTAATATGTCAATATTACCCAAAGCAATGTACAATTCAATGCATTCCCTCTTAAACTTCCAGCAGCCTCTTTTGCAGAAATACAAAGCCTAACCTCAAATTTCTATGGAACTTCAAGGGGTCCCAAAGATCCAAAACTGTGTTGAAAAATAAAAACAGAGTTGAAGGTTTCACACTTCCTGGTGTCAAATTTTAATACAAAGCAATGGTAATCAAAACAGTGTGGTACTGTCACAAGGACAAACAGCTCAATGGGACAGAATTGAAAGTCCAGAAGCAGACCCACACATCTATGGCCAGTTAATTTTTTTTATTTAATTAGCTTTTTTTTTAAAAATCAACTATATAAAATTTTTTTTAAAAACACAGTAAAAAAAACATTTCAGATAAACCATAACAAGGGAGTAAGAAAAAGACAACTAACTTAAGATAACTACTTCCAACATGTTCCTACTCTACCCCAAGAAAATAATCTAATATAGCAACATTTCTGTGAACTTGTTCCTACCATACCCATCAGAAATTAACAGACCATAGTCATTACTGGGCATTCCCAGAACATTAAATTTGCCCATGATAGCTTATCTGTTCTTATTGGGTTATCATTCCCCCTTCCTTAATTGCTCTCTATTGCTAGTTCCCCTACATTCTACATTATAACCCATTTGTTTTACATTTTTCAATGTTCACATTAGTGGTAGCATATAGTATTTCTCTTTTTGTGCCTGGCTTATTTCACTCAGCATTATGTCTTCAAGGTTCATTCATGTTGTCATATGTTTCACAACATTGTTCCTTCTTACTGCTGCATAGTATTCCATTGTGTGTATATACCACATTTTATTTATCCACTCATCTGTTGCAGGACATTTGGGTTGTTTCCATCTCTTGGCAATTGTGAATAATGCTACTATGAACATTGGCCTTCAGGTCTTCTGGGTATATACCGAGAAGTGCAATTGCAGGATCGAAGGTTAACTCTGTATCTAGTTTTCTAAGGAAGTGCCAGACTGACTTCCGGAGTGGCTGAACCATTATACAGTCCCACCAACAATGAATAAGACTTCCAATTTCTCCACATCCTCTCCAGCATTTGTAGTTTCCTGTTTGTTAAATGGCAGCCATTCTAATTGATGTGAGATGGTATCTCGTTGTGGTCTTAATTTGCATCTCTCTAATAGCTAGTGAAGCTGAACATTTTTTCATGTGTTTCTTGGCCATTTGTATTTCTCCTTCAGAGAACTGTGTTTTCATATCTTTTGCCCATTTTATTATTGGTCTGTCTGAACTATCGTCATTGAGTTGTAGGATTTCTTTATATATGCAAGATATCAGCCTTTTGTCAGATACATGGTTTCCAAAATTTTTTTTCCCATTGAGTTGGCTGCCTCTTCACCTTTTTGACAACTTCCTTTGAGGTACAAAACTTCTAAGCTTGAGGAGTTCCCATTTATCTATTTTTTCTTTTGTTGCTTGTGCTTTGGGTGTAAAGTCTAGGAAGTGGCCGCCTAATACGTCTTGAAGATGTTTCCCTGCATTATCTTCTAGGAGTTTTATGGTACTGTCTTTTTTATTGAGATCTTTGGTCCACTTTGAGTTAATTTTTGTGTAGGGTGTGAGGTAGGGGTCCTCTTTCATTCTTTTGCATATGGATATCCAACTCTCCCAGCCCCATTTGTTGAAAAGACTGTTATGTCCCAGTTCAGTGGCTTTGGGGGCCTTATCAAAGATCAGTCAGCCATGGTCTGGCCAGTTACTTTTTGAGAAAGACACTATGTATATGCAGTGGGGAAAGAATAGCTGTTCAACAAATGGTTTTTGAAAAGGTGGATATCCATATGCAGAAGAATGAAATTAAATCCCTATCTCACACTATATATAGAAATCAACTCAAAATATCAAGGACCTAAATATAAGAGCTAAAATTATAAAACTCTTAGACAGTGACATAGGGACAAATCTTCACGACCTGGGATTTGGCAACAGATTCTTAGATATGACACCAAAAGCACAAGCAACAAAAGAAGCAATAGATAGACTTGATTTCATTAAAATTAAAAACTTTTGCTCATCAAAGGAAAGTATCAAGAGAGTGAAAAGACAACCTACAAAATGGGAGAAAATAGTTTCAAACTATATATCAGAGAAGGGTTTAATATCCAGAATACATAAAGAACTCCTGCAACTCAACAACTGGAAAGACAAACAATCCAGTTAATAAATGACCAAGACTTTGTGCTGGTTTGTATATTTATGTCCCCCCAAAAAAGCCATATTCTTTAATGCATTCTTGTGGGGGCAGACGTATTAGTGTGGATTGGGTTGGAACCTATTGGTTCAGTGTCCACGGAGATGCGCCCCACACAACTGTAGGTGATAACTCTTATTGGATAATTTCCATGGAGGTGTGGCCCCGCCCATTCAGCGTGGGCCTTGTTTAGTTTATTGGAGCACTATATAAGCTCGGACAGAAGCAGCTGGAGCGAGCTGGAGCTGAGACAGACATTTTGAAGGCAGCCATTGGAAGCTGATGCAGACATTTTGGAGAACGCCATTTTGAAACTCAACCTGGAAGTAAGCAGATGCCAGCCACGTGACTTCTCAGCTAACAGAGGTTTTCCAGACGCCATTGGCCATCCTCCAGTGAAGGTACTCTTTGTTGTAGGACACTTTATGGCCTTAAGACTGTAACTGTGTAACCAAATAAACACTCTTTTATAAAAGCCAATCCATTTCTGGTGTTTTGCATTCCGGCAGCATTAGCAAACCAGAACAGATTTGAAAAGACATTTCTCCAAAGAAAATACACAAATGGCCAATAAACACATGAATAGATGTTCAACATCATTAGCCATTAGGGAAATGCAAATGAAAACCACAGAGATAGAACTTTATACCAGAATATGGCTATTATTAAATGAACACAAAATCACAAGATGCAGAGAAATTGGAACTCTAGTGCATTGTTGGTGGGAATGTAAAATGGTGCAGCCACTACGGAAAGCAATATCATTGTTCCTTAAAAAGTTAAATATGGACTTACTATATGACCCAGAAATCTCACTTCTAGGTATAGATACAAAGAGAAAACGGGGTCACAATAGATACTTGTGCACCTACGTCTATAGCAGCATTTTCACAACAGCCAAGAGCTAGGAACAACCCAAATACTCATCTGCAAATGAACGGATAAACAAAATGTGGTACATACACAAAACAGAATATTATTAGGCCATAAAAATGAAATTATGACACATGCTACAACATGGAAGAATCTTGAAAACATTATGTTCAGTGAAATCAGCAAGATACATAAGGACAAAAATTGCACATCACATCTAAGACATGATGAGCAATCGCAAATTTGCAGAGAAAGAAAGCAGATTAGGGGTTACCAGGGAAGAAGGGGAGGTGGGAGCAGGAAGGGAGAGTGTCTGTTCATTAAAAAAACAGGGCAGTATACAAATGTCCCATGAACAGTATAAATGATGCTCTCATTATATTTCCAGATATAAATAAATATTTATAGCCAGATTCAGTCCATCTAAAAGGCAGTAAGAAAAAGAAGGAGCATAGAAGAGATGAGACAAATAGAAGCAGATGGGAGAATCATAATTATAAATCCAATAAAACAGCAATTACACAAATGTAAACAAACTAAATACTGCAATTAAAAGACGAAATTACAGGATTAGATGAAACAAAACAAAACCTAATTAAAAGCAATGCATCTAATATATAATTTCAACAGAGAGCTTGGAAGTAAAAGGATGGGAAAAAAAATCTCTGTGAACACCAACCAAAAGAAGTCTGGGGTCATGTAAATATCAACAGCAAAGCAGAGTTTAAGGCAAATAACATTAGTAGGGGTGAAAAAGGACTCCTCAAATGATAAAAGTTTCCATTTACCAGGAAAATAAACTAATTCTAAATCTATAGCTCCTATTACCAGAGCCTTCACATATAGAAAGCAAATGTTGAAACCAAAAAGGGAAAATGAGAAAAACACCACCAAAGTGGGAAATTTTAACTCATTTTTTTTTCAGTAACTGACAGAACAGACAAAAATCAGGAAGGATATAGACTTTAACCCCATAGCTGGCAAACTTGACCACAACTGCAGAACCCCCTTTCTTTTCAAGGGCACGAAAGACATCTACCAAAAGGCCATAAAACAAGTCTCAAAAACCTTCAGAGGATTTTGTTTTTCTGATCACAGTGTAATTAAACTAGCTGTAAAAAAGAGATAATTTGAAAATCTCTATATGTTTGGAAATTAATAATTATGGATAAAATAGGAAATCACAATGGAACTTAGAAAACAGTTTGATCTGGGTAATTATGAAAATCATTATGTGAAAACTTGCAGGATGCAGCTAGAGCCTTTCGTAAGGGAAACGTGCACCTTGAAAAAGAAGAAAGTCTGAAAATCAATGAACTAAGGACACATCTCAAAAAATTAGAGGAGCCACAAACCCAAAGAAATTCAAAGCAAGGAAATAATAAAGATTTAAATTAATGGAATAAAAAGCAAAAATCCTGTAGAGGGGAAATGGGGGTGTCGCTTCAGGATCGGGGGTCAAGTCGTCCCACGGGCCTGAGGCTGCCGAGTCCCGGACACCCCTCAGCCTCGGGCACCCGGGACCGTTGGTCACCTGCTGCAGACCCAGTGGGCATCCAGCGGCCAGTGAGAAGTGATGAGCCTCTTTATCCTGATAAATGTGACACTTTAGATGTAATGGGAAAGTCCTAGAAAAACACTCTAACCAAAAGCAAATGAAGAAGGGAGTCTGCATGGCCCTGTCACTCCCCCCAAGTGCACGTTTGTCCCCGACTCTTCTGGGTGTCCATGTCCTCCATCGGCTCACGTCACGTCCCCCAGAGACTCTGAGGAGTTGGAGATCCTTCCCCTGGAGCACTCACACATACCCCTGCCCCCAAATCCCACAGCACCCCAGGGGCTGCTGCCTCCCCAGCCGCGATGTGAAAGGATCTCCCATTCCAGCTCGGGGTGCGGGTGGGGGTGGTTTGGGACCCCCTGCGGAGGCTGCTGGCGCCGGTTCCAAGGAGGGGGCGCAGCCCCGGCTGGAGGAGAGGGGGGTCACGGATGGCTTCTCCAGGGGTGGGAGCATGTTCAGGGTCTGGAGCCCGCTCTGGCCGCACCCTCCCCGCCCCGCGCCCCCGCCTGCACCTGGGGGGCTGGAGGACCGGTCCGGACGGGTCTGTCTGGGCATCCTGTGGCGCCTGCCTGCCTGTGCGCCCCGGGGAAACTGAGCCCAGATCTCAGTCACCTCAGCAGTCACGGCCTCAGCGCGGCTCCCGGTGACAGTGTCAGCTAAGCCCCGTCTGCCCAGCACCGTGCTGGTGTCACCCCGGTTCCCGCCTCACACGGGCCCGAAGCCCGCGGCGACTCGCCTCATCCCTCAGGCTCACGGGGAAGCCGCCCAAGGGTCCTGGTCAGAGGGCCACGCGGACTTCACCTTCCACCTGGTCGCCCGGTCGCCTCAGCTGATCCCAACACCCTGCCCTTGTGGTGTCAGTGTTTGTGTGCGTGTGCATGTGCGTGTCTGGGCATCTGCGTATGCATGTGTGTCTGTGTGTGCTTGTGTGTGTGCATCTCGGGGCGTCTGCGTGTCTGGGCATCTGTGTGTGTGTACGTTTGCATGTGCGTGTGTGAGCCCCCGGTGTGGCCCTCCCATGTTATTTGGTCCCCTGTCACCGGTGAGGGGCGGTGGCCTTTCTCAGGTGACCTGCACTTTTACAGAGAGCCACGTCCACCCCCACGGCGCAACTTGGAGGCTCTGAGAGCGGGTAATAAACAACGATGAGTCAGCGGGTCCATCGGGGGTCACGGGATCCCTGACAGGGCAGTTGGAGGTGGGTACGGCCCTGCAGGCGGGGAGCGTGGGCGAGTGAGGCTCGGGTGGGGACGGGCGGTGCTGGGCCTTGGCGGCAGGGAAGTGAGGGCGGAGGGAGGGCCCCAGGTGGGGGAGGTGAGGGCGGAGGGAGGGCCCCCAGGTGGGGGAGGTGAGGGCGGAGGGAGGGCCCCCAGGTGGGGAGGTGAGGGCGGAGGGAGGGCCCCCAGGTGGGGAGGTGAGGGCGGAGGGGGGGCCCCCAGGTGGGGAAGGTGAGGGCGGAGGGAGGGCCCCCAGGTGGGGAGGTGAGGGCGGAGGGAGGGCCCCCAGGTGGGGGAGGTGAGGGCGGAGGGAGGGCCCCCAGGTGGGGAGGTGAGGGCGGAGGGAGGGCCCCCAGGCTCGCTGCTGGCGTGCGGAGGGTGCAGTGAAAGAAAGCGGGAACAGACCCCGGGGCTGGGCGCACGCACCACCCGGGCTACGGCACCTTCCGCTCCAAGTTGCCCCCAGCCGGGGTCGCCGGCCGCTCCCAGCCCCAGCGCAAGCCCGAGGCTCGGCGAGGGGAGCCGGCGCCCGAACTCGCCCAGGCCGAGGAGGGGAGACCAGGCCCGGGCGTCTCCCCCAGGCGCCTCCCGGGTGGAGCACGCGCTCCTGCGGGTGCGCGCCTGCGGGTGCGCGCGCGCGTGCCCGCTGAACACGTGGCAGGCCGTGGAGCCGGAGCCGGGGCCGCGCCTCCCTCTGCGCAGCTCGGCCTCCCGGTGCGCGCTCCCGGGTGGCGGCGGCCCCACTGACCTGGATCACGGCGTCCAGCCTGGGCCGGTTCTGCCCGGCGGCGTCCCCTTCTCCGGGCTCGCTGGAGGCCGAGCTCATGGCCGCGGCGGCGCAGGCCCCGCACCTGCCCGCCCGGGGCTGCTTCTGCCCGGAGCTCCCGGACCTGGGCGCCCAGCTGTTCCCGGTCAACGGAGCCCTCCGCGTTGCCAAGGCAACCGCGACGCTGAGGGCTGGGTTTCCCTGGAAGCAGCACAGAGCAGGACCCGTTGCCATGGAGACGGCGGTACGCTGTTGGCTGGAGGCCGTTTCCCCGGAGACCCGGGCACGCCCGGGTGAAGCTGTCCACCTGGGCGGCCACACCCGCGCGGAGGGCCCGCCGCTGAGCGCCCGCGGAGCCTGTGCTGGGAGCCGCCCCCGCTCCCGACCTTCCCTGGGAACCCGCGCCTTTTCCAACACCTGGAAGAGATTTGGAGCTCCCCGGTGCCACCGGCAGGAGACAGACGGGCGATCCGAGGGGGAGAGGGCGCCTCCTGCTTCCCCAGCTCCCACTGGAGGAGCCCTTCTTGTCTGTGTTCTCTCCTGCGCCCTTTTAGGGTGACCCCGTCCACATATTTCACACTTCATCTGAAGAAACATTTCTTTGCGCTCCCCGTCGGTGGAGAGCCCCCCTCTGCAGGGCCCTCTCAGTGTGGGCCCAAGAGGGTCTGCAGGGGAGGACGCCAGTGGAGCCAACCCCCAGGTCCTTCAGGGGGGCAGTTTCCTGATGCCGGGGCATGGGAGGGCAGCCGGGCTCTTCCCACCACCCCCAGACTGGCTGTCCCTGCAGACGGGCCTCGTCTGTCCCCTCCTGGACTCCTCGATCCCAGCTGGGACCTCCCCAAGCCAGGCGGGGGCCAACAGGATCCCCCTTGGGAAGGGGCAGCCACTGAGCATGGGACCCTCAAGCCGGGGTGGCTGTCCCTCCTTGGAGAGAGGACAGCTTGTCCACTGGTCCTGGGGACGGGGATCCCTAAGTGCCTCACAGACCCGGCCTCTTCGGAGCCATCCTGAGGGGGTGGGAGGTGCTGTCACCCAAAGCCCGTGGGACCCCACTCACTGGGTCAGTGTGTCCCCTGTACAGCCAGGGGGAGGCCCGACGAGGCTCCAGGCCACTTCCCCAAATCACGAAGACGAAGTGCCTGAGGCCCAAGGGACAGTCACCCTGAGAACCCCCCACATCTGTTCTCCCACTGGGGTCCCCAGGCCCTGCCCCCTCTGAGAGGACCAGCCCCCAAGCTGCCCTGTGCAGGGACATCCAGCTGCAGACCTGGTGCCAAGGAGGGACGGCCGGCTCGTGCTGGTGGCTGCAGCTCAGCTGGCCCCAGGGCCACGGGCCCTCTGGGCGCCCAAGGGTGTGTCTCCTCCAGGTGCTGGGCAGGAAGCAGGCCACAGTCACCCTGAGGTGGCACCAAGTGCAGCCCTGGTCTGGGCACTGCTTGGGCACTGCCCAGGAGGTTGACCCAAGGCCAACACGGATTGTCCTGCAGTGAACACACACGGGGACCCTTATGCGAGAAGGGCCTGCTGTTTCCTGTCCTGAGAGGCAGCCCCAGGCCCCTCTGTCAGCTTCGGGGGTGCTCGGCCAACCCCCAGTCCCATCTGCACGCAGGCCAGCACACCCCTCCTGAGGGCCGCGGGGGGCTGGAGGTGGGAGATGCCAGGGCCGGGCAGGCTGGCGTTGGCCAGAGCTGTGGACACAGGCGTGTCTGGGTCTCCGCCTGAGACCTTGTCCCGTGAGACGAGACTTCAGGCTGGGCAGCCAGTCGGGGGGCTTCCCTGGGGGCCTTAGCGCGTTCTTCTCCTGCCCACCCACCCCCCTCCCCCCATTCTCCCACTGGGTCCCTCTTGGTGGGGGCACAGGTGGCTCTACAGCCGGGGGAGGGAGGGCAGCTCACAGGGGCAGCCCAGTGTCCAGCTCCGGGCACAGTGGGCGTGGGGTCAGGACAGCCCTGGGGTGGGGGCAAGGGGTGGCGAGGGGTGGAGAGGGTGGCGAGCCGGATGAGTTACTCTGAAACATGCTCATTTCCCTCAACCCAGTAATCCCACTTTGGGAAAAACACCATCAAAAATTAGAACCAGGGACAAACTTTCTGCCCCAAGGGGTCCTTGGGGGTGCCCCAATCCTAATAAGCTGTTCAGGTTGCAGGGAACGGTGGGGACCTGGATAAGGTGAGGCCAGAGCAGGGCCGCAGGGCAGGAGGAACAAATTCCTCCCAAGGGTACCCAGGTGGGGCACTGGCTGCAGTGGTGTCAGGATGTGGCCAGGGACCCCACCCCATGGCCTGGCCTTCCTTTGTGGCAAGTCCCTTGCCCCTTTGGGACTGCCACACCACCCAGCTTTTCCCCAGGCAGGTGAGGGACCTAGGGGGCGTGGGGCTAGGAGGCCTTCCCGGAGGCGGAGGGTGGAGGACCTGGCGGTGGCCCAGGGGGAGGTGGGGAGTCTGCAGCCGGGGCCGAGGCCCTGCCCGGGACCCCGTGGAGATTCTGCTGTCCAGTCCAAGCCCCGCGGTGGTGCCCCCACTGTCCCATCTCTCCTCGCGCTTCTTGATCCGTCAGTTTTGCTCCTCCCTTCTCGGCTTGACAAGCTCCATGGAACAAGCCGGAATCCACTGCGGGGGGATCAGCTGGTCGGACAATCCTGTAGGGATCGGCTGCTGGACCTGGGCCAGCTCAGGCCGGAGGGAGCCAGGTGTCCTCCTCCGATAGTTATTTTTAACCGTCCCTTTGCTCGCTCCCCCGGTCCTCTGAGGCGGCCTTCCAGGGTGCCAGGGACTCCTGACTTCCCCATGAAGCTGCCCAGGGGGAGCTGGCCCCGTGTGAGGGAGGTGACCGTGTCCTGTCCCACAAGCCACTGTGGCTACAGCTGCCCGTCCACCCAGGTCTGCTCCCGCCTTGGCCGCCCACCCGCCCTTCCCAGCAGCTCACGGCCTCTCCCGCAGCTGCCCCACCACTCCCGGCTGGTCATGGTTTTCTGAGCACGTTCCCAGCCTCGGGGCTTCCTGCCGTGTCCTCCCCTCCAACGCCCGCCCATCCACGGACGACAGGGTCAGCAAGGCCCGCACACGCCCCCCCAAGGGGCAGCAGGGAGAGCAATCAGGCACTGCTCAGCAGGCGGCTCCTGTGGGCCCCGGACTGCACTGGTGATGAAGTCACAACTCGGCAGCGAGTGTCACCCCGAAGGCACGGGGTCCTCCTCGCCTCAGCCTTCCAGGTGATGTCTGCTTCCAAAGGGCACGGTCCTGACCCCCGGAGGAGAGGGCTCCCAGTGGGAACTGAAGTCCAGGCGAGCAAGCGTGATGTTCGGCATGAGCACGTTTCACGGAACCTGCATTTGGGTTTCAGATGAATTTCCATAAAGTCCCATTTCACTGGCTGTCATGTGTCCATCCGGCCACCCTACTGCCGAGTTAGGCGGCCACCAGGCTTCCCACAGGGATGGCTGCAGGGTCCGCGACGAGTCTGGGCTCAGGGTGTGGGCTCGTCCAGGGTCAGGCGGTGTTCTAGTTTCCTAATGCTGCAGAATGCAAAACACCGGAGATGGATTGGCTTTTATAAAAAGGGGGTTTATTTGGCTACACAGTTACAGTCTTAAGGCCATAAAGTGTCCAAGGTAACACATCAGCAATCGGGTACCTTCACTGGAGGATGGCCAATGGCGTCCGGAAAACCTCTGTTAGCCGGGAAGGCACGTGGCTGGCGTCTGCTCCAAAGTTCTGGTTTCCAAATGGCTTTCTCCCAGGACATTCCTCTCTAGCAAGCTTGCTCCTCTTCAAAACGTCACTCACAGCTGCACTCCCTTCCAGTCTCTTTGAGTCAGCTCATTTATATGGCTCCACTGATCAAGGCCCACTCTGAATGGGTGGGGTCACGCCTCCATGGGAGTATCCCACCAAAGTCACCACCCACAGCTGGGTGGGGCACATTCCAAGCAAATCTAACCAGCACCAAAACGTCTGTCCCACAAGACCACAAAGATAATGGCATTTGGGGGACACAATACATTCAAACCGGCACAGGCGGCCTGGGCCCTGCCGTCCAGTCCACGGCCAGTGGAGCCACACGCAGGAGGACGTGGTGCCCACGAGCGTGGCCCTGCCCGGTTCAGCAGCAGTGCCCTCCGGCGGGGCGGGAAACGCTCCCGGGTGGCTGCCGTCTCTGTCGGAGCTGGAGGCGTCTTGGCATCTCGGGCGACCGCCTCCTTTCTCCGTCCTGAACTTTGTGCGACCGTGACTTCAGCGATCAGCGTCTGGACCTGGGCCTCCTGTCTGGGCCTGGCCCTCTGCTTCTGCCCCTGAACGCCGACAGCCACGCGGGCGGTGGCACCAGGCACAGGGCCCAGCCGAGGCCTGCAGGACCCAGTGACAGGGA
The DNA here is from genome assembly GCF_015220235.1 of Choloepus didactylus. Lineage (NCBI taxonomy): Eukaryota > Metazoa > Chordata > Mammalia > Pilosa > Megalonychidae > Choloepus > Choloepus didactylus. The sequence goes on along the minus strand of NC_051315.1, from coordinate 134,389,704 downwards.
CAAGCGTTAGGACCCCGGGGCCGGGGGCCAGTCGACACCTGCGGGACTCGGGGAGGCCGACTTGGAACCACACCTGGGTGCTGTCCCTGGCGGCTCCCACCCTATCCGGATTTCCCCACAGTTACCTTCTTGGAGTCTGTTCAAGCTTCTCCTGGTGCATCTGGGGATTCCGGAAATACAGGCTCTGTGCTCTCACCCCTGAGTGGCCTGAAGAGGCTCAATGCACAGAATCGTGCGTTTTGTGGTGGTGTGCGTGGCCGAAACCCCTCGTGGTGCAGCCGTGCCCCCTGAGGGGCTCTGTCAGACCTGCCTGCGATGGCTGACCACGTGTGGCCTCTCCGCGCCTCCCAGCGCTGGCCACACTGCCCCTGCCGCTCCCTCTGGCCTCCTGGGGTCTCCTGGATGCCCCTTGCCTGGCAGTGCCAGCCCCTCTGCCAGCAGCTCCTCCTTCTCCCCACTCCCCCTGCTCCCCCTGACTCCCTTGCAGGTTCAGGGGGGCACACGTCCACTTCCCATGGGGCCTCTCCTCACCCACGACTGTGTGGTGCTCTCCAGGGGCCCCCGTGCTGGCTCTGAGGACACACCAAGCAGCCAACCCCGGACCACCTCACAGAGTCACCACCTGGTGAGGTCACGGACCACCGGCACACAGGGCCATGGGGCAGAGGTCAGGGGTTCAGATCTGAGCTGCCATCTAGGAGGGCACAGGGTCAATCAGGCAAAAGGGGCTCATGGGGCTGGGTCAGGCGCAGGACAGGGCAGGGCCAGCTCGGTGGCAGGCGGCCAGCATCCCGGAGCAGCACGGGGGCTGTGGGGGTCCCTGCAGGGGCTGGAAGGGTGGGCTGGTACTCAGCCAGGCAGGGTTGGGGGATGTGGGGAAAGCAGTGGATGCCTGGGTGGGGTGAGGCTGAGGGGAGCATGGGGAGACCCCATCTCTGCGTGGTGAGCGCCGTGGGAGGGGAGGGGCGGGGACCAGCTGACTGGCGGGAGGCGGAGGGAGGGGCCTGGGTCCCGGGCGTCCAGGAGGGGAGGCGGGTGGGCTTGGGGGGAGGGGCGGGTGACTCGGAGGTGGGGACTGGGGGTGCCCGCTGTGCCCTCACCGGGTTTGGGAGCCTGTGAGGTGTCTGGGTGGAGACGCACCTTGCAGTGGGGTCCCAGGGTGGGGGGCACAGCAGAGGTGAAATGGGGAGGGCAAGAGAGGCAGGCGCCGGCCTCAGCGCCCCGGTCCAGTGTTCGAGGCTGGGGTGCCGCCCAGGTGCGGGAGGGGTCTCGGGAGAGGGAGGAGCAGATGCTGGGTGTGGAGATGGGCAGCAGTTTCCTCCACCTCGGAGCCCCCGGGTGCCTGGGCTAGACTGCGGCTTACCTGGTGTCCTGGGAAAATTCAGGAGACAGCTGTGGGGTTCCGGAAGGAGCTGACTGCATCCTCCTGCCTGGGCTTCACGGACAGCCAAGCCAAGGCTCGGGTGGGGTAGTGGCCGCCTGGGCCCCCAGGGCCGAGATGCCAGGCGGGGTGGTCCTGGGCAGCAGGGCCCTGACCCCTCCAGGGGACGGCGGAGGTGACAGCTCCGTCCTCCTCCCTGCAGGTCAGCTCTGCAGACATGAAGGGGCTGTGGTGAGGGACCAAGGATGGGCGGGGGCTGCCATTACCTGAGCAGCTGCCTGCGAGGGTGACCCCAGAGCACGGGCCGGGGTTGGGTTTAGGAAGGGAAAGCAGTCTCCCTGGTGTGGTGGTGAGCTCCCCGTGCTGCCCACGGAGGCTTCGGAGGACCTGCCCTGCCCGGCTCTGACGCAGGCGCGGCTCCCGGGCACCCGAGTTCCCCGGCGTGGGTGGGGGCTGGCGGCTCCCTGGAGAGCCGCAGGGGCGGGGAGGGGGCGGATCCGGGGCCGTCGCCCGGGATCCTGGTGTCATCTGCGCTCACTGTTGACAGAGCCTCCCGCGGAGCCCACGGCCGCCCAGCGGGGCCAAGGGTCGAAGTGGGGGCCGAGGGTGGACGTGGGGGCTGCCCCTCCACCTGCCGGCTGGGACTTGCCCAGAGCCGGGAAGGGCGGGTGGGCGGGCAGGGTGCCCGGCACAGGTGCTGAGGGGCCGGCAGGGGCGGCTTTCCAGCCTGGCGAGGCGGAGCCCAGGAACCCGGCTTCTCCTGCGACCAGACGTGCTCCTCTCCCGGGCCCAGGTGGGTGCCCACTGCCCCCGGGCCGGGAGGGGCAGGGGTGGGCAGCCGAGGGCCCCGGGGGGCAGCGGCATGGGCAGGAGGCAGCGGGCTCCATGCCTGGGGCTGTGCACCCAGGGGTGAGGCTCCCCCAGAGGCCAGTTCAGGTTCTGTAACCGCGGCCCTTGGTGCTGGTTGCTCCTTGGCTGCCTGAGAGGGGCCGCGGGGCGGAGGGGCCGTGGCGGCTCCTGCATCCCGAGATCTGGGGCGTCACCTCCCTGCCTCACCCCGCCCATCCGAGCAGTGGGGGTGCCCTGCACCCCTCCAGCTCCACAGAGACCCTGCCGCCCTTCCTCTGCTGGGGTGAGCTGGGAGGAGGGTCAGACGCACCCACCCCCACGTCCGGGGACAGCCCAGGCCGGCGGCCAAACCCGGGGAGCGTGGGTGTCCTGAGGGGCATGTCCCAGGGGCGTCCTGAGCTGGACCTGGGGGGCGGAGGAGCCCAACTAGGCCCGACTAGGACCCGCCTGCCCCTGAGTCACCCCCGCTTCAAAGGCTTGGCCCCCGTTCAGGTATTTAACGGCGGCACCACGCCTGCCGGCCTCCACACTGGAATCTGCTCTGCGGGGAGCAGGTGCCCCACCTGTGACCTGCTCCTCACCTGGGCAGGTGCGTCCCCAGCAGCCAGGAGCACTCCTCAAGCCCCCGAGGCCCGGCCATGGCCGTGCAGGTGTCCCCGTGGCACCACTACCTGCAGGCCATCCGCTCGCGGCAGACGGCCCGGGTGCAGGACTTCCAGCGAGCGGAGGACGTGCTGCTGACCGTGCTGGAGCAGGTGCACGCGCTGGACGCCCGCTTCCTCGTGGATTACTCCCGTGACCTGGGGGCCTTCCAGTCCGCCCTGCGCACCTCGGAGGAGGCCCTGGACGTGGAGGTGCCCCTGTGGGTGGACGCCGAGGCCCTGATCACTGAGGAGCCCACCGAGGGCCCTGCGACCTGCCGCCTGGGCGTCCCCAGGGCCGCAGCCGGCCTGGAGCGGTGGACAACTGATGACGTCTTCAGTGCCTGCTCAGAGGGTGACACCAAGTGCCAGGGCTACATTGTGCCCAGCAAGGTCCTGCACGTACTCAGGGACCTCCTGGTGGCGGCCACTGTCCACTGCAAGCACCACGGCCTCATCACGCCAGGTAGCGGCACGCAGATGCTCTGCAAGTGTGCTAGGTGCACATGTGCTCGCTATGTGTGGGTGTGCAAGGTGAGATTGCTCACTGTGTGTGTGCAGGTGTGTTGCTCAGTGTGTGTCTTGGTGCATGCCAAGTAGGAAACACTGCTCTGAGGTTCTTTCTAGTACTAAACACTTCTAAGAAAGTTCATGCGTTTTGTGTTTTCTAATTTTTACCTGGTGATTTTTGTAACGAAGATTTAGTGGGTGTCACTTTTTAAATGGCAAGAAACATGCCAGTGTGTTGCCTGCCTGGCTACATTGCTTAGCGAGGGCCCCTGACACAGCCCTGGGCAGGGGGCTCCGTGACCCCATGGCCCACCCTCATGATCCTCTCAGCTGCCCCCACTTCTGGCATCTAGTAATGGATTCTGGGAGGAGTGTGTGAGTGTGTGTGGATGTGTGCATTGCACATGGGGCTATGTACACCCATGCACACGCATGCAGATTGTGTGTGGATGTGTGCATGGGTAAGTGTGCAACTGTCGGCTTTAATTTATGGCCAAGTTGTAATTAGTGTCTCGGGCCCAGAGCCGGCAACTCGGGACTCAGCCCCAATCTGGGGCACCTCACTGATGTGATCGAGGGGCTGGGTGGGCCCCAGGGTGGACATCCCCCGCAGGGCAGCCTGGCTGTGGGGTGGCTGGAAGGCGGGCGCTGCCTGTGTGGGGGCCAGGACGGGTGGAGGGGTGTCTGAGGGTCAAAGATTGTCCTGCTGGGGGGCTGGGGAAAGACCTCCCGTTGGCCTGGCTGGAGCAGGGACTCGGGGACCAGAGCGGAGCATCCTGCTTCCCCCGGGAGAGGCCAGGTAGCAATGGCCCTTCCTTACCCGATTTGTGCTCGAGTCACGGGGCACCTGCCCTGGCATTTGCCGTCTGACCTCCGGGAGGTAAGCAGGGGTGGTCGGCCCACCTCAGAGGGGCAGGGACCACTCGGGCTGACCCAGGCTTGGGGAGCCAGGCCCGACCACTCCCAGGCTCTGTCTGCCTTCCTGGTGGCTTGGGGGGCTTCAGCCACATGGCGACTGGGTGCTCCCTGGGCCCAGAGGCTAGTGGGGATGGGGAGGCTGAAGGCTCGGGCTCCTGGGACAGACTCCTCACCTTGGCTCCCTGGTCCAGACTGTGACCAGGGCAGGTGGCCGGGGCAGGTGGCTGGGGCGGGTGGCCAGCCTCCTGGGGCTGATGACACATAGCACCTTTGGGGGGTGGCAAGGCTTGTCATTAGGTGTCTGGGCCTGGCAGGGTCCCCTCAGGGGCACCTTATCTGGCTGTCTTCTCAGCCTTCTAATTACCAGGGGTGGCTAGGTGGCCCCGTCCCCACAGCCCCACCTGGAAGCGCGCTCCCTGTGGGGTGACCAGGAGGCCCTGCCCGCCCTGGGGTCATTCGGGTAAATCCCAGCCACCCTCGATTCACTGTTCCCAGGCTGCTCCCCAGCCCAGAAGGCAGATCCGGGGCTGGCGGGTGCACCCGTGGGAGCTGGAAGCCGGGTTGGGCCTGGAGAGAAACCCCGGCCTCGCCCTCTGACGTGAACCTCGAACGGGATGTGGGGCGGCCCCGGGACAGGGCTCAGGTCCCTGCTGGGGCTGCGCTGGGACGCTGGGGTGGGGCGGGGTGGCTGGCTCTCAGGCCGCCGATCCAGGAAACAAAAGTGCGGCTGGTGGCAGATCCAGAGACGAGGCCACCCATGGCGGCTCTGGATGACAAGACCCTCAAGAGCCTCCAATGTGGAGTTGGGGGGCCTGGGGTCACTGCACCCTCCACCCTCACTGTTGGGGAAACTGAGGCCCACGTGCAGGATGTAGCGGCCCAGGTGGCAGGGCCGGGACCTGCTCTGGGTGGGTGCTGGGAGGTGGGTGATTCTGGGGTGACGGGGTCTGCACAGCGGGGCCGGCTCGCCCCTGCAGGGTCTCCGGGCCATGGGTGCCCACCGTGGAGGCCTTTCTCCAGGCCACGTGCTTTGGGCCATCCTGGGCCGCGCTCCCAGCTGGCCGGCCTGACCTCTGTCCTGGCAGTTGGGACAACTGGGCCCACCCGAGCGGCCCCTCCCCAGACCCATCCCTGCATGCACTGGCCCCCCCCGGGTGGTCTGGGGGTTCGTTAATTCAAGGCCAGCCCCATGGGTCTCAGTGGGGGCAGGGCAGCCACAGGACGGTGCGCTGGGGAAGGGGCTTCCGGGCGGCTCCGTGAACACGTCTCGGGCAGAATGTGGCATCGCGACAGGGCTGCAGGTGATGAGGGTCTCAAATATGGAATTCGGGGTGTCGAGCAGGACCAGGCCTCATGGTGCAGAACGGCCGGGCCTGCTGGGGCCAGACGGTGCCTCCTCCTCCGGCCCCCGAGGGCTGGGTGGGCACCGCGTCTTCCCCACCCCGACCCCAGCCTGGCCCCAGCCCCGTCCTGGGCTTCCCCAGCCCACCGTGAGGCCGTTGTGTCTGAGAAGGGGTGAGTGGCAGATTGAGGGGGGCTCTCGGGGTGGCTGTGAGGGAGCAGAATGGGCAGGGGAAGAGGGCCGGGGGTGGTGAGTGGATGTTCCATGTCCACCAGAGGAAAAGCGCCAGAGTGGGGTACGATTGGGGCCCCCAGAGGCTACCCCTCTCCGGAGCCTGTCCTTGTCTGCAGGGCCCCTGGTCCAGGGATGCCCGGGGGGTTCTATCTCCCCTCGCCTCTGGGGGCTCCTCTGTGGTGCAGCCACCCAGGCTTGGCCATACCAGGCTCAGAGGGCAGAGGTCAGCTGTGAGGGGCCTGGGGTTCAAGGCTGGCCTCTGGGGTCTCTAGCAGCATGCCCACCCAGTGGCCATTGCTGAGGCTGTGATCTGGGGTCTCTGTGACTCAGTTTCTCCTTTGGGAGATGGACAGTCACAGCCTCATCGTGTAGGGCAGCCATGAGTTTGGATGAGCTAATTTATGGAAGGGGCTTGGAGCAGGGCCCTGCAGGGCAAGTCCCCCAAAACGTTAGCTCCTGGTGCTGCATCCTGTGGGATGTGGTGTGAAGAAGGAAAAGGGGCTGGAAAGACTGAGTAGGAGAGGCCCCCGCACGAGTCGGGGGTGAGCCCTGGGCAGGGGGCAGTTGGGAAAGTCTTGGGGTCGCGGGGTTCAGGGAAAGGGTCCTCGCTGCCCCTGGCCTCTGTGTGTGGGGGGGAGGCATCTGGGAGGGAAAGGTCAAAGGTCTCTCTTTAGGGCAGACCCCCGTGCCCCCAGGGCTGGGCCAGGGAGCTCTGCCCCGGCTTCCAGAACTTCTGCTTTTAGTGCACCCTAGAGGCAGCGTAACTGCTCTGCCCACATCTTCTGGGGGAGAGTGTAACAGGGGAGCATTTCCAAGCGATCACGTGTCCCGTGGCTTGTGCCACCCCTTGCCGAGGGCGGGGGCAGCTGGGCACTGGGTTGGCTTCTGTGCTTTGGTTCTTTCCCTTGTTCAGTAGATGGACGTCGGGTGGGGGCTGGCTCTGTGCGCGGCACCGACAGGGCTGTGGAGAAACGCTGCCTGCCAACCTTCCCGGAGACGGGCCAGCCTGCTCGCTGCTGGGTGGGGGCCCCGGGGACAGGGCAGCGGAGGGCACCCCCGGGTCTGGCCGCCTTCATCCCCTACAGAATCGGAAGCTCTCGCACTCCTGCCACCCTGGTTCTCGGCCTCGCATCGGGTGCACTCGGGCCCTGGTGTCCTGGCTCAGCTCGGGGTGCAGGGTGAGCTCCGACCATGTTCGCTGGGACACTGGGGAGGCCTGAGGGGACCAGGTCGTGGGGAGCTGAGGGCAAGGCGTGCTCAGGGGTGGCTCAGGGTGGAGGCTGCTTCCCCCGAGAGCCCAGTGCTCGCATCAGGGCCACCGTTATTTTTAAAGCTCCTTCCAAGGAAGAGGAAAAATTTAACCAGACCGGAGGGGGCATGTCCACTCAGCCACTATCAGGAATTAAAGCACTTCATTCAAATTATATCAGCACCTTCCAGAATGTTCTTGGGAAAGTGGCACACACAAAGACAGCCCAACGCGGGGGCCTCGACTGCGGTGGTGTGGGGCACGGGCACGGGGGGCTGAGGGAGTCCAGAGGCAGCGGCCCCGTCTGGGGGTCAGGCAGTTCTGAGGGGAGGGGTGTGTGTGGATCTGCTGGGGGCCCTGGGCAGTGGCAGGGGTGGGGGCTGCGGCCGGTGTGCACCCTGCTGGGGAGACTGCACTTCACCCTGGGCAGGGCAGAGCCACGGAGGGCTCGGGAGCTGGCACAAGAGCACCGTTGGGTTTCCTGGGATGCTGCCCTGGGCAGGCCCTCGGGGCCCTGGGGACGCTGGGCATCCAGAGCTCTAGATGGCAGCCCACCGCCCAGGCTGCAGGCAGGGGGCCTCGGAGGCACCTGGGCACCTTGGACCGCTGGCCGGGGCTCTAACTGCCCCTTGAGCCCTGCCGTCGCTCTGGCTCAGGCTGTCAGCTGGGCGGCACCAGGAGCACGGTCCCAGGGACGGGGCAGAGAGGACGGGCCCAGGGACCCCGGGTGTGGGCGAGCGAGACGGGACAGACAAACCTCACAGGCAGAGGTGGCTGTTGGACGTCACTGAGTTGACCGTTGAGCTGTGACAGGTATCATTGCGTAGGCAAGGCTGGCTGCTCGCTTGGCTGAGGTCCCGGGGCGGGGATCCAGGTGTGCAGGGGTGGACGCAGGTGTGCAGAGGTGGATGCAGGTGTCTAGGGGTGGACATGGGTTTTCAGGGGTGGACCCAGGTGTCCTGGGGAGGATCCAGGTGTGCAGAGATGGGTGCAGGTGTGCAGGGATGGATGCAGGTGTCCTGGGGTAGACACAGGTGTGCAGGGGTGGAGTCAGTTGGCAGGCGAGGAACAGCTGCCTGTAGGTGGGGAGAAGGGTGGAGAGCGGAGAGGGCTGCGGGAATAAGGAGATGATGGCGACGTGGCCAGCTGGGCAGGAGGGAGGCCGTTGGACGGATCCTGGGCTGTGGTGAGTGGGGCACAGGTGTGGGGGCCTGCATGGCAGGGTCCTCTCAGCATCCTTCTGCTTCCCTACAGGTGCGCTGAACTTGGCGAGCCTGAGGGCCGAGGAGCCCTACCTGTCCCTGCTGGTGTCCGGCGGCTGGAGGACGATCCGCTTCAGTGTCATCCCAGTGGTGAGGAAGCGTGGGGCACTCACCCTGCGGGGCGCCCAGTTGACATCCGGATTCCCCAAGGGCAGCTTGGAAAGGATCACGGCCCAGGGGGTGGACCTGGTGCCGGCCAACGCCCAGCACTGGAGGTAGGACATGTGTCCGCGGGGTCCGTGGGGTCCCGGGGAGCAGGCAGGGAGGGGCCGCCCATCCTGCTGCCCGCCCCCAGGGCTTTCTCTTCTGGCAGGAGGTTCTGCGGGGTCCCGGCCCCTCTCCCCCAGCAGTCTGACCCGAGGCTATTGGGGTCTTGGGGACACTGAGGACACGGCCGAGCAGATGGAGCCGGGCCCCCGGTTGCCCAGGGGGTGGGGCAAGCATCAACCCATGAAAGGGGGTTTATGGGGTCCCAGCCACTGAGGGAGCCAGGACTGGAGAGGGCTGGACTGGACGGGACCGTCACGGGAGCCAGCCCGGCCCCTTTCCCTTAGGGTGGGAGAGCAGGAGAGGAAGACAGTGACCTGTCCAGGGTCACAGAAGGCTCCTGGAGTGGCTGAGGGGTCCCACATGGTGAGGGGTTCGGAGTCCAAGACAACAAAATCGCACGGGGGCTTCTCCAGTTTCTTCCACCTGGGGCTGCCCTTTACAGGTGACCGTCCGTTCCCAAGGGTCCCCCCGCCTGTGGTGTTTGGTGACAGCCGCTCCTGCCCTGCCCGGGCCCTGGGGCTCTGGCCAACCTCGGCCTCTGACCTCAGTCCAGGTGACCTCTGAGCACAGAGAGGGCCTCCAGCACCCTCCCGGCACCCTCCCGGCACCCACCCAGCACCCACCCAGCACCCTGGAGACCCGAGCCATGTCTGTGAGGGAGGGGTGGGGGGCTGAGTTTCCCGAGAGACCCCAAACCAAAGGTGGCAAGCCCCAGCCCAGCACCCTGGGTGCCAGGACCTGGTGAACTGGCCAGGGCGGCTCAGCAGCCGGCTCTCGGGCTGGGGGACCAGGGTGGCAGGTGGGGCTGCCCGCACGCCGCGCTCGCTGGAGTGGGAGGAGTGCGTGGAGCTGGACACCCCCTGCTGTGGTTTTCCGCTCGTGAGCATCCCCAGCCAGGACACCCCGACTCACCTCCTCGCAGGGCAGGGGCTGCACCCCCGTCCACCCACCCCCCAAGGGAGGGAAAGGCTGGGTGGGGAGAGGTGCTTCTCTAACTGGGGAGCACACGGCCTTCCCACGCCCACAGCCACGGTCTCCGACCTTGGGGCAGAAAGTCATTCCTGTGTCCGACCCCAGGAAGAGGGGCCTGTGGGGAACAGGCCGTCCTTGTTTGCAGGGGGCTCCTAAGGGGGCGCCTCTGGTGGGCGGTGCCGTGTGCTATGGGCACAGGGGTCGCTGGGGACCCTGAGGTGAGCAGTGCCCTGCGCTATGGGCCTGGGGAGCACCTGGACACCCCGAGCCCTTTGGCTGCTGTGGCTGCCCGAGGAGGGCTGGCTGGGCGTCCCACATGGGGCGAGGAGGGGTGGCCATGCTGCTGGGCTGGGGTGCCTCACGGGACCACCCTGGGGGCCCCTTCCTGTTGACAGTAAGAGGGCTGGGCTGGCCTGGGGGCACCCCGACGCCCCTGCAGCCTGGGGGTCTACAAACAAAACTGGACGTTTCCGTCCTGGACCCCGTGTGACTGTGCAGGGTCTGGGGCGGGTGTCCCATGGGCTCGGGGGCTCCCCGATGTTGGGGCTCCCTTTCTCATGATGCACCGCAGGGTGAGGGGACACGGGTGCCGACTGATGCTCCCGTCTGGTTCCAGGGTCTCCACTGACCACCTGGTGGCACAGCTGCTCCACGCGCTGGGTGCCCTGCGGGGCCACCGCCTCGACAGCCTTTCCGTCCTGGACCGGGTCAATCTCGAGCACTGGCGGGATGGCGGCCGCAGCCCTGGGCTCACCTTCGGCCACCTGAAGGTCTGTGTGATGGGGGCCCTGCTGGTGTGGCCCTCCTCTGCCAGCGAGGGGTCTGGGCTGTGGGACATGGTGTGCCCTCCTGCCAGCTCTGCGTGGGCACAGCCTGCAGCTGGCCCTATGTCGGGGAGGATTCTGAGGCCTCGTGGGCAGGCAGCATCTGCCCTGAGGTGGCCACAGGCCCTTTGCACATGAGTGCCACGGGGCCGGCGACCCCAGGCCCTCCTGCTCTGGGATGCCCTTCGGTTGGCCCAGGAGCCACGCGCCTGCCCAGCATGCTGCCCGAGAGCCTGGGCCCTTGGTCCCAGTGCCCCCGCCGCCTCCCCTGCTGTCCCTGATCTTCCCCCCGGGGGGTCTCGGGAAAGTCGGGTCACCTCTCAGGGACGCCTCCATCCTTCAAAAGCGAAAAACACCCCTTTTGTGGCTCCTGAGCTTCTGACACTCGGGTAAAACTGCGTCCTCACGGACTTTATAAACCCCCGGGTGTGGAGAGTGAGGGAGGGGCTGTGGCCAGGGGCTTTGAGCCCCCCCGGGCAGTGTTTGGGCTCGAATGTTCCTCCACACCCACCCCCACCCCTGCCTGGGCAAGAGCAGCGTCTGAAAGCCACAGGGACTCGCCAACCCGGCCGACCCTCCTGCCCCATCACCCCTCAGCTCAGCTCGGGGCTCGGGAGCTGCAGCATGTCAGATCCCGGGTGGCGAGGGGGGAGGAGGTGGGGGCTGCGGGGTCTTGGGGGTCTCTGCCGATCAGCCCCCCCCTTGGCAAGCAGGGCATGTGGCCTGCGGACACCGTGACAGGGTCCCATGGACACCTTGTGAGGGGGGGTCTCAGCTGGCTCCTCGTTAAGGGACAGGTGTCCCAACCTGGCATCAGGGGCGCCAGGCACTTCCACAGGTCCCCATGTGACCTCAGGCCACCTGCTGCCCCCTCAGGACCTCACCCCCACCCCTGGGGTGGGGTCCTGGCTTCTGGTGACCCCTCGGGCTCTGACATACTGTGGCTACCAAGCCCCAAGCTGAGCTGAGGGGTGTTGGGGCAGGAGGAGGTGGCCAGGTTGGCGAGTCCCTGTGGCTTTCAGACGTTGGTCTGGCCCGGGTGTCGAGGGCGCACAGGCCAGGGCTGGCAGATCCGGGAGGGTGGGCCTTTTGGGTAGGGCTGCAGGGGATGAGTAGGAGTTCAATGTGTGTTGGAGCAGGGGGCAGCATGAGGGGAAGGCCCAGAGGCAAGGACGGGGAGCCCCAGAAGCCCCTGAGAGGGATCATGGTAGCCGGCATGGGCTACCCTGGGAGAGTAGGGTGAGGAGCCAAGAAGCAGATCCAGCCCGGCCGGGAAGGGGCAGCCAGAACACGCCGGCTTTGTCTCCGCAGCCAGGGCAGGGCAGCGTGCGGGGAGGTGCGAGGGTCCGGGGCAGGGGGCCGGGGGCCGGGGGAGCCGGGCTGCAGCCCTGAGTGCCGCCCGCCGCCCGCAGATGGTGCTGCTGTGGGCCGCGGCGCTGTTCCCGGCGCGCGAGGACTGGGCCGAGCTGCAGGGCGCGGTGGGCCGCCTGCTCGCGGTGCTGCGCTGCTGCCTGGGCGCCCGGAGCCTGCCGCACCTCCTCTTCCCCGAGCGCAACCTGCTGCGGGGCGCCGGCCTGGACCTGCCGGCTCTCTGCGGGCGCGTGGAGGCCTTCGCCCGGCAGCCCGAGGCCGGCCTGCGCGTCCACCCCACGCACCTGGGCCGCCGCCCCCCGCCACACGCCGGCCCCGGGCTCAAGGCGCTCCCGCAGCTGCCGGCCAGCGACCCCGCCCGCTGGGCCACCGCCCGCTTCGACGTCCTGCTGGACAAGGTGGGTGCGGCCGGCCACGCGGGTCAGGGGCCCCAGGAGCGCCGGGGGGAGGCCCAGGATCGGACGGGCTGCGGATGGCCCCCCTCGCTGCTAGCCCCGGGGCCGCTGCCCGCCCAAGCCCGCGGCCATTCCCCACCAGAATCGCCCCCAAACAGACCCTCGGGGAACCCTGAGAGACCCTCCTGCCCCTCCAGCCGCTCCGGCAGCTCCACCGCTGCCCCTCCTGAGCCCAAGGGCCCACCCGCTCAGCTGAGCCCCGGCCTCCTGCACCCCAGGCTCCTGCTCCGCCCCACCCTCACCCCTTCCCGGGCCAGCTCCCCCTCATCCTAGCAGCAGAGGGGTCCAGGGGTGTCTATTTTAGCAGGCTCTCCCTGCAGGGGTGCCAAGGGCCTCCAGGGTCACCACCCCACCACGACTGTGTAAGAATTGTTGCCCCTTGTCCACAGGCCCCGCTCTGGGTGGGGCGGGCGAGGAGGCGTGGTGCACTGTCAGCACCCACCTGGGTCAGGCCCGACTGGGAGACGCTGAGCCCGGGAGGGTGGAGAGGACACTGCGGGCGCACGTGCAGGGAGGACGGCCGGGGGGACGGGGGCAGGCTGCTCCTCGTCGCGTCGGGCCCGGCTGCTGCAGGGAGCTCAGAGGCGGCCTCTCCCCCACCCCTGCCCGCAGTTCCAGGTCTTCAACATCCAGGACAAGGACCGGATCACGGCCACGCAGGGCGTCTTCCGGAAGACCAAGGCTCTGGGCAGCGAGGAGAGCTGAGGGGCTGCCCCGTCTCTGTCCCCACCCACCGGAGAAAGGGAGGGGCGGGTGGCAGGTGCTGGGTGGTGGAGGGACGTTGTCTCCAGGGACTAACTCAGACTGTTGGGGGGTCCAAGGGTGCTGGGCAGTGCAGACCCCTTGCAGTGGCTCCTGTCCTTGGGGTGGGGGTCCGGGAGGAGGGACACTGTGCTTCCTGTGACGCCGCAGAGACCCCCGGGGATGCTGTGGGGAGACCTGAGGCCTGGGGGTGCCCGGGACGTGGCCCTGCGTGTGCGTGTGGGTCTCCCTGGGGCTGAAGCACTGCCCACTTGGTCTTTAATAAATCAACGTGCTGAGCAGACCCGAGGGAGACGGGGTCCACTCTGTGGTGTGTACCTAGGTGGAAAACAGTTTCCTGTGCATACAAGTGGAAAAGCCGTGTGTAGACAGACTATTTCAAACTCTCCATTCTCCTCCAGGTTCTGAACCCTCCCCGGCAGGCATTCTCCCCTCCCAGTCCCCCCGGCCTCTGGGTGCCACCTCCCACCCCCCTCTCGTGGCCTGGTGTCCCCAGTTCACAGCCTCTCAGCCCCCTGCACCAGGAGCCCCTCACTCCAGAGAACAGTGTGCCCAGAGGGCCCCGGGGGCCTCACGGGCCCCAATCCCATGGGCACTTCTCTTCTCCCTCCTCCTTGGCTTCTTGGGGGCATCTGCCCCTCGGCTTCTGGGACACACCACACCCGGCTCCTGTGGCAGCAGCCCCCCTGAGCCTCCGACAAGAGGACTCGTGTTCCCACGCAGTGTGACCACACGCTTCGGGAGGGGGGTGCCAGATGCCCCGAAGCCTGTGGGGCTCAGAGCCTGAGCTCACACAAAATGCCGTTGGACCTCCCCATTAAAGGGGGGGCCTGTGAGACAGAAACTTGGCCCAAATCTGACTCACAACGTGTGAGAGGGTCCGGCCCACCCTGGGGACCCTTCCCCAGGTCTGAGTCCACATTAGGATGAACAGGCTCAGCAGGAGTGACAGCCATGTGGTGGCAAAGGCCAAGGGGAAGGCTGAACCACTCCCGCCCCCATGGCCAAAGGGGTCCTCAAACAGCATCACAGCCGGGGAACAGCAGAGCTCAGAGCCACCCCCAAGACTAGCTTGCCAGCGGGCCCAGGGGAGTCAGGGGGATCCTGGTGAATGGCAGCAGGTGACGCAGATGCTGCACTGGATGTGGCGTCTTTAGCAGAACAGGGTAGCACAGTCTCGGTAGCTTGCTGTGTGGACGCCAAGGCGGGAACATATTTTCTCTACCCCCGTCCAAAAGGAGATCAGAGGTGGTTTGCATCCCCTGGGAACAGGCAGCAATAGGTCACGGTCATGCCCCAGGCCAAAGCTAGCCCCCCGCTCTGGGCCGCAGTACAGGCCTGACGGGCCTCAGCCATCGGGACACCCTGCGGGACAGCCGCTGGTTCACTCTGCCGATGACGTCAGGCTGCCCCAAAAGGCACATCCGTTCCCAAGGTGGGAAACAACCCTCTCAGAGCGTCAAGGGTCTCGCACACGGTGATTCCAGCAGTCTGGAGGCTGCCGAGATGCTGTTTCCGAGGTAAAGCGAATGTCTCGTGCCTTGCCCCCCTTCCCACCACGAGCAGGGTCTGTGCCGAGCGGGCCTCATTGGACTGTGGAGCCCGCACACGCCTCGCTCAGGATTTCCCACTTACTGGGTGACTCAGAGGCCGCTAGTCCTGGGTGGGGTCAGTGCACGATGATCTTCATCAGGTGCAGGCTGCAGTGCAACCACGTCCACGCTGCACCGGGCACCCCCTGGCCTTTGGGCAGCTCCCCACAAGGTCACTGGGCACAGGGCTCTGGAGCAAGACAGTGTCATCTGCAGCGGAGAGCTGTTTGCTGCCCAGAAGCGGTGTCGCCGTGGTGTTGGGTCCTGGTAGAGACTGGGTCCTCGGAGGGTCACCAGGCGGTCACAGGACCCAAGCAGCCCATCGTTCCGGTTTACTAGAGCTGCCATTATGCAAAATACCGGAAATGGATTGGCTTTTATAAAGGGGGTTTTTGAGGTTACAAATTTACAGTCCTAGGGCCATAAAAGTGTCCAAGCTAAGGCATCAGCAAGAAGATACCTTCACTGAAGAAAGGCCAATGGCGTCTGGAACACCTCTGTCAGCTGGGAAGGCACATGGCTGGTGTCTGCTGGTCCTGGGTTGTGTTTCAAAATGGCTTTCTCCAAAATGTGTCTGGGTTTGTCTCTCTTACCTTCTTCAGCTCCTGTGCATCTAACTATCCGAGGGTCCTCTCTCAGCTTCTCTAGGGCAAACTCTGGGCTAGCGTCTCTTAGCTTAGCATTTCCAAACATCCTTCTGTCCGCATCTCCAAGCATCAGCTTTCAACAGCATTCTCCAAAATGTTTCTCTCTTATAGGACTCCAGTGATTTAATTAAGACTTAATTTAATTTAATTTAATCACAGGTCTAGCCCATAGTTGATTGAGTCACATCTCCATGGAAACACTCAATCAAGTTTCCACCTGACAAGATTGGGTTAAAAGATCCTGGCTCTTTTGGAGGATATAATAAATCCAGCTGGCACACCCGTCATGAGCTGGGTGTCCTAAGTGACAAGGTCAGGGGAGTGTGGCAGCAAGCCCGTGTGTGACAGACGTGGTCCATTCAGGATCAGGCCGAGCAGATTGGGTGGGGACAAGTCAGATACAGGAACAGTGGCCTGAGCCATCGTGTCCTCACTTCCGGTGCACCGGGGCCCCTCAGCTCACACACATGGCCTCACCGGGGCAGCGGGGGCCGTAGACTGGCTGGTGGGGGATGGACAACCTCGAGCCTGGTTCATGGATGTGACGGCTGGTCTAGGGG
Source organism: Choloepus didactylus (assembly GCF_015220235.1). Classification (NCBI taxonomy): domain Eukaryota; kingdom Metazoa; phylum Chordata; class Mammalia; order Pilosa; family Megalonychidae; genus Choloepus; species Choloepus didactylus. The sequence goes on along the minus strand of NC_051315.1, from coordinate 134,373,865 downwards.
AGCAAGTCGGAAATGGACTGCGGGGGATCCTGAGAGACAATGGTGAGGGGCACCCATGTGTGTGGAGAGAGAAGTGGCCCGAGGAGAGGAAACACACGGACTCCTGCACAGTCCTCGGCGTGTGGATCGGGTGCCTGGAGGAGCCCGGGCAGAAGATCCGAGACCAGGAGGAATCACGTGCAGGGACTAGTGGGGGTGGACGTAAGAGGGTGGATCTGCATATTCCACACCGAAGCCAGAAGAAATCCACCTCCGAGAGGGTGCGGGGCGGCCAGGTGGGCGGAATGACTCGTGCAGTCGGTCTCTGTCCTCGGACGCCCCCGAGGTTGCACGAGGGGCCCACGCCCAGAGCACCCCTGGCAGCAGAACAGAGCGTGTCCCCCACACTGGATTCCAGGGCTGACGCTGGACCTCTCGGCAGCCCCCCACCTGCGGACTCCAGTCGGCCCCTGGGGGAAGGTTGAGTACATTGACCCCTTGCTCCCTGACGAGGCAGTGGTTGTTATTGCTCGATTGACGTGTGTTCTGGGTTTGGGTTTTTCTGACCCGTCCTCAGCGCCTTGGCCAGCAGGGCTCCCCGAGGGCTCACAGAACACCTGTTCTATTAACACGGCACTCTGCACCACGACTCTGGTTCAAGGTGCCGACGTTATGTTGAGGGAGGGGCAACGGTGGGTGCACGGCCTGAGGCCCAGTGGTCCTGCGGCACCTGGAACCACCGAGAGGCTGCCAGCCCACAGGAGTGTCCGAACGGCCTCTTGGAGGCATAACTAGGGCACCAGCTCGGGAAAGATGTAGCATAAACTTTGAACAAATGGTCAGATGACGGTATCCCTGATAGGTGGAACAAACGCATCTGGGAAGTAAGAGCGGCTGCGTCCCCATCGTTCCCAGTCACCACCAGGGAAACGCGTCTCTCGTGCTTGTAGGATTCAGGCGCTACTGGACCCAAGGCCCTGGTTCTCGGGGGAAAGCTTCTACCAGGAGAAAGACACAGTGGGGCTCCCAGCAGGCCTGCAGGGAAGGCTGCTGCTTGGTTGTGTGGGGACTCGAGACAGCTGCTCTGGCGGGCGATGCACCCTGACCATCATGAGCGGGCAGGGCTGCTGCTGTTCAGAGGGATATGTCTGGATCTCAGATTCTCCAGACACTCCTGTGTGCAGTGACCCCTGTGAGAGGGCAGCCACAGCAGCCACAGCTGGTCAGGGCCTCGTGATGGGGGTCAGACCCTAGAGGCATGGAGAGTGGTCAAGAATGGGCATTAGACTCGGCTGCCACTCTGGGCATTGTTCTGGGTTGAACTGTGTCCCCAAAACACACACCCAAGTCCTAAACCCTGGTCCTGTGAGTGTGACCTTATTGGAAACAGGGTCTTTGAAAATGTTCTTAGCTCAGATGAGGCCAGACTGGATTGGTGGGGGCAATCCAGTATGACTGTTTTCCTTATAAGAAGGGGAGAACTGGACAGACGGACAGACAGTGGGGAGAACGCCATGTGACGACTGAGGCAAGAAGGCCCTCAACTGCCAGCAGGCGCCCGTCAGCAGCCACGGAACAGAGTCTTCCTGCAGCCTTTGGAGGCCGTGCCCTGCTGACACCTTGATTTTGGACTATTAGTCTCCAGACTGTGATAGAATAAATTTGTGTTGCTCCAAGTCACCCAGTGTGTGGGCACTTTGTTATGGAAGCCCTAGGAAACTAACACAGGTGTAGAAATGCAAGAGATTATTGTGCTTTCCCTAACAACTCAAACATTCTGGATAAGCCATACAATCATCATTTTTTAAAAATGCTTCAGAGAACTGAGGACACAAAGAAACCTCAATGAACGAAACTCCAGAAAGTAAGGAGCCGTTTATAAAAGACAAGCCTCTCCACTGCTCTCATCTCTGGTGGAGCTGTGAGAGGAGGACGAGTACACCATACAGTGGGGAAGGAAAAGCCAGCCAGACTCTGAGTGAGTTTTAGTCCACGTCAGGTCTGACATGACAGATTGTAATTCTGAGGGGTCCGGGACACACAGTGTGTCTCCCCCACGTGCCAACTCTTCCCCAAGGGTCTTCACCAAGTGCCCAGGGTAAAAGGGGCAGAGGAGGGGGCTGAGAGAGCTCTGCCCTGACGTGTGTGGAGTCTCCCTCATCTGAAAAGCAGCTGCCATCTGAGAGGCACCAAGAGGAGGGAGCACAGTACAAGAGCCCCAGGAAACCCACGAGGAGCAGGCCAGGAGATCAGGCTGACGTGGACAGGAGAACCGAGGGAGCCTGCCTCCAGCCCTCTCAACCCTCACCTAAGAAAGAGCAGACCTGGCAAGTGGCTCCCCCATCCCACCCCATGCCCTGTAGGCTTTCGACTCTAAGAACTGGGTGAGAGGAAGACAGCTGTGGGTGACCCCACCCGCAAAGCATCCCAGGCTTTCCCGAAGGGTGCTGCGTCCAGGAGGCTCAGAAAGCAGGGGAGGGCCTGGAGAGAACTACCCAAAAGAGCTCAGACCTGGGCTGTGGAGCAGGGAGAGATCTCCAGCACTCTCAGAAGCAGATCTCAAGAATCCCACTTGTGCTCAGAGCCCAGGCACAGCAAAGGAAAGTCTTTATTCTGACCTCAGAACATTTAAAGCCCATGATGAACTGGATCAGACTCAAGCTGTAACAAAGCCCCAACCAGCCGAATGACAGATTAGCGGACTGAGTTTACCTTCTAACGTCTCGACATAAGAAACAATGTGCTCCTTTCTGGTGGTGCGTGTTATTTACTTCCATCTTCACTGTTCTTTCATGCAAAATATATATTGTATAATAAAAAATCACCATAAAAATCACTTATAAGATCAAAAAAATGTGATCCACAATCAAGAAAGGAAGCAGTCACAAGAAGCAAACCTACAGATGACTTAGATTACGGAACTATCGTAAAGTGACCTTAAAATCACTCTGTTAAAAAGGCTGAAGGAGTCCAAAAGGTGGAAACGTGTAAATGGAGATGGGACATTTCAAAGAGCAGTGAAACTATAAAAAAGAACCAAATGGAAATATCTGAATTAAAATATGATATATAAATAAAGAATTAATTAGATGAGCTTGACAGAAGATAAGAACAGCAGAGGAAACGACCAGTGAACCAGAAGACAGGTCAATAGAAAGTGCACGAAACAAAACACAGAGAGAGAGAAAGCGTGAAGGAAACAGAACAGAGCATTTGAGTAAAGTAGGAAAATACTGAAAGGTTGAACATAACTGTAGTTGGAATCCTGGAAGAACAGAAGAGAGATAATGGGGCAGAGAAATATTTGAAGAGAAAATGACTGAGAACATTCCAAAACTGTTGAAAGACATCAATCCATGGAGGCAAGAAGCTCAGCAAATCCCAACAGTGATGAATACAAAGAAATCCACACCCAGGAATGTCAGAGACTACCTCTGAAAACAAAAGTTGAGGAGCAGATCTTAAAAGCAGCCAGGAGCACAAGGAGCCATACATATGGGGTGGGATGTGGGGGTGGGGGGGAGGGGAGGCTGGGGGTGTGGGGGTGTGGGGGTGGGGGAGGGGAGGCTGGGGGTGGGGGATGTGAGGGTGGGGGAGGGGAGGCTGGGGGGGGTGGGGGGTGGGGGTGGCGGTGGAGGAGGGGAGGTTGGGGTTGTGGGGGTGCGGGGGGTGGGGGGGTGGGGTGGGGGGTTGGGGAAAATGATAGTGGAGAACAGCAGACTTCTCACCAGGGACAATGCAGGCTAGAAGACAATGGAATGGTATCTTTAAATACTGAAGGAAAAAGCTGCTGACCTAGAATTCTATATCACAATGAAAATATCCTTTTCAAAAATAAAGGAAAAATAAAGGCACTCTCATTCAGACAGGAGCTGAGAGAATTCACCACCAGCACTGCACAAAATGCTAAAGAAAATTCTTAGGGCTAAGGATGAATCTCCAGATCTTCAGGAAGGAATGAAGAGAACCAGAAACAAAAAGTATCTGGGTAAATGTAAAAGACCTTTTTTAGTACTTTTATTTTATATGTACATATATGTATAGTTTTTTTCTTAAATATCTTTAGGACTATTGATAGTTTAAAGGGAAAATAATTTTTGAGGGGGTTCATAGCATATATAGTAATAAAATATAAAACAGTGATATCACAAAGTACAGGAGGGAGATAGGTGGAATTCTAGTATTTTAAGTCTTAAAATGTGTGTGAAGTAGTATAACATAATTTGAAAGTAAAAGGTGCAAAATATATCCATTGTAATCTCCAGAGCAACCACTAAATATAACATAGAGGTTTATATTGATGCAACTTATAAAATAGAAAACTATAGTATATGCAGTTCAATCAAAATAAGGCAAGAAAGGAAGAACAAAAGTATAAAGAACAAAGAGGAATAAAGGACAAACAGAATAAGGAACCAACATTTGGATTGGAGCTTTAAGCCCATGTAAATAGTCTAAACCCTCCAAATAAAAGTTAGAAAAATTCAGACTAGATTAAAATAAAAGCAGGACCCAACTATTTACTCTTTAGAAGATGCATATAAAGAAAAGGCCATTTGGATCTAAATGGATGGGAAAAAGTATATCATGGAAACATTAAACATAACAAAGATGATGTGGGATATTAATTTTGGTTGATATAGACTTTGGGACAGAGAGTATCGTAGAGGTAAAGGGGAATATTTTATAATGATAAAAAGATCAACTCATCAAGAAGATATAACAATACTGAAATAGAGCTTCAAAATTCATGAGGAAACTTTGGCAGAATTAAAGGGAGAAAGAGACATCGTTGGAGATTTTAACACCCTTCTCTCAGTAATTGACAGAAAAAGCAGACCAGAAAATCAGTAAGCAGAGAGAAGGCTCCACTAGAGCTAACACCCAACCTGACAGAACTGATAGTTGTGGAGCCGATGCCCAAAGGCAGAAGAAGATTCAACCAGGGGCTCCTGGAACAGTCGCCAAGATGGGCCTTGTGCCAGCTCAGGAGAGTCAAAAGAATCGAAATCCAAAAGGAGGATCTCTGACAACAGACTTAATTTAGAAATAAAAAACAATAAAATAAGAATCTCTCCAAATATTTGGAAATTATACAAGTCAAAATAATCTATAGTTCAAAGAAGAAGTCACAAGGGAAATTATAAAATATTTTGAAACGAATGAAAATAAAAGACAATCTGCCAATCTTCTGTAGATGCAGCTAAGGAAGAGGTTAGAGGGAAATTCATTGCTTTAATGTTGATATGAAAAAAGAAGAAACATTTAAACTTAATTTAAAAAGAGTAAAAGCAAAGGAAGTAAAATAAAGGAAAAGTAAAACCAAAAGAAGTGAAAATCAATTAAATAGAAAACAAATAATAGAGCAAAACAATGAAGGCAAACTTATTTTTTGAAAAGATTAATAAAATTGATAACCCTCCAGTTAGACTGATCAAGGAAGAAAGAGAAAGGATACAAATGACCAATGTCAGGAGGAAGAAGGGGACATCACAGAGATCCCTAGATATTGAAGGATAAAAGGGGCTGCTATGAAAAACTTTATGCCAACAAATTCAACAACGTGGGAGAAATGCTGATTCCTTGGACAACACACAGCAACAAAGCTGACTCAGGAAGAAAGATACAGATGTAAAGAACCTTGTGTCTGTTAAATAATTTGAATTCATAATTAAAAAAAAATCCTTCGGAAAAGAAAGCTCCAGTTCCAGAAGACTTCACTGGTGATTCCTACCAAATACTAAGGGAAAAAATACAAACTTTATCAGGAAATAGAGGAGGAGAAAATACTGCCCAAATCGTTTTTTGAGGGTGTATAACCTTGATAGCATGCCCACTAGAAAGGTTATTATAATAAAAATTAAAAAAAAAAAAAAAAAAGAAAACACAGGAGCCCGCCTTCACTGCTGAGGAATGCTGAATGCTCCCAGCCTTTGGGGACCCCCAGCAGTGCCTTGTAGAGTTAAACTACACCTGACTCTGACCCCACAATCCCAGGCCTGGGCATTTACCCAGGAGACGTGACGACACCTGCCCGCGTGCCCACAGAGCCTCGTCCAAGCCCATTCCTGCGGCCTTGGTTGGAACAGCCTGCGGACGGCAGAGCCTGGAGGCCCGGCCCCGAGCAGCAGCCGAAGGAGCCGCCGCCAGCGGGAGCCTCCGTTTCTCCGTGATGCCACCGATGTGGGATCCGAACAGGCCTGGCCATGGAGACAGGCGTCGGGGTGCAGGGGCCCTGGGGGCCTCCCGTGGGTGAGAATGAGGTCTGGATCACGGCCTGCACGGCGCTGTGTTTCCTGGTCCCCACTCTCCATCCCCCTCTGGAAGCCCACTGGACCCCTGGATTCTGCGCTGATGGCGGCTGGGACGGGAAGCCTGCGCCGTTGCACCAGCCCGTCTCCCCTGCTGTCCCCTACTGGGACAGGCCAGTGGTGACACGAGGGCGCAGGCTGCAATGGGACGGGGGCCACGTTACAAGGGGCCTCCTGCTGGGGGATCTCTGGACAAGCGGGAACCGGGGAGCGCAGCGGGGCTGTCACTGCCTGACGCCCATTCTGGCCCGAGTGGATCAGGGACCGCTCTGCCTGGGCCTTCCTGGGTGGGAGAAACCCCAGCCAGGGACGGTGGTCAAGGGTCAGGAGCCCGTGGGACAGGGCAGGAGCTGGGCTGGGGCTGGGCAGGGGCCCGTCCTGACCTCCAGGCCTGCGGCGAGCGGCTGAGCGGCCCCCATGTGAGCTGTGCCCTGCATGAGCCCCGAGGGTCGGGGCCCCTAGCCCTGCTGACCCACCCACAGCCCTGTCCTCCGTCCCGGGGGAGGATGCGGTGTGACTGCCCCCCAGCCCCCACATGTCCTGATGCCTGACAGGAAGTGCAGGGAGCAGAGGGGTGCCTTCCCACGAGACCCTCACAGCCCCCACACAGCGAGCAGAGAGGACCCTCCCAGGCAGCTCTTTATTGAAGGTCCCCAGGAAGGCCAGTGACCAGCAGGGGGGCCCAGTGCACTGGGAAGATGGTGTGGGTACTGGGCCCAGGAGCCTGTTTCCGGGGTCCCCTCCAAGGAAGGAGGGGCGCCGGGTCCTGGGGTGGCCGCAGCCTTGCTGTCCCGGGGTTCCCCGGCTTGGCGGTGTCTGTGTGCACCTGGGCACCCCTCAAGCCCCCCGGCGGGTGAGGGCAGGGTGGGCGGGTCACAGCTTGCCCCGGGGGCAGTGCCGCAGGGCCTCCTGCAGTGCCTCGGTCAGCCGGTCCACGTTCTCCCGCGTGGCATTGCGGCCCAGCAGGCCGATGCGCAGCACCTGGCAGCAGGTTGGCACAGGTAGGGGCGCAGGTGTCACCACCTGGCCCTGCCCGAGGGCTGGTTCGAGCCAGGGGTGGGCTCTCCCAGCACAGGACCCGCCTGGTGTCCAGGGGCAAGCTGGGGAGGCCACTGTGGACAGCGGCTGAGGGTGTCCAGTGAGCATCGCCCCTCAGTGGGGAGTCGGACCCGGGACGTCCCCTCTGAGGGAAGGACAGGCATTCCGAGGGGGAGTGGAGAGGTGCACCCCATGACCCTGCCAAGCTGGAGTGGAGGGGGTTGGGGCAGGAGGGGACACTTCCCCCCGAAACCCCCTTCATTCCACACAGAGTCTGGGCCAGGTGGTTCCTGCCTGATGCGGCTGTCCTGGGACCCCCTGGGCCTGGTGCAAAGCAGGGGTGCCACGGGGTGTGAGCAGTGGAGCCGTCCCCCTGGGAGGGGCCAGGACCCCTGCCCCTGGGCCCTCAGAGCCGGGAGCTGCTGTCCCCTCACCTTCCCCAGTGAGGGCCCCAGGCCGCCCGTGATCTCGATGCCGAAGTGGTCCATGACGTAGTTGACGAGGTCTCTCCACTCGTAGCCCGCGGGCACAGCCACGGAGGTGATCGTGGGCAGCCGGAGGGCCTGCCGGGCGGGGGGCCAGCTCAGTGCAGGGCAAGCACCTGCACGGCACCCACCCAGCACCCACCCAGTGCCCCCACCCACCTGCCCGGCCTCGGAACTGGGTGGGGGGAGCAGGGAGAGGACAGAGCCTGCGAGAGCTGTGCCCCCAGCTGCTGGCCGCCTTCTCACCTGCAGGGTCACCCCAAGATGTGTCCTGAGCAGGTGGAGACCCCACTGGGTGTGTGCCTGCTTCACAGCTGGAGTTGGGAGCCCTCTGCCCCCCCTGCCCCCCACCCCAGGCCCCTCACCGGGTCCTTCACGAAGAGCTGCAGGCCCAGCCCCTGCAGGCGCCCGTGCAGGTAGACCGCGGCCTCCCGGTGCTGCCGCCAGCTGCTCTCCAGGCCCTGCGGGGAGAGGGCACCGTGAGGGCCGGGCCGGGGACTGAGCATGGCTGGGGGGCACCCTCACCATGACTTTAGACCCCCAACCCTCTCAGGCCCTTCTGCTGGCCGCCAGGTCACAGCCCCTGGCCGGCCCCCACCCACCTCGCCCGGGCGACCGTGCCATGAGGCAGCCCTGGCATACGGCCCCCGGGGCAGCGGAGGAGGGGCGACACCTGCCCCCATCCCTGCACCTGCAGGGGCTCCATCCTCCATCCCTCCACCTCCCCCCAGCCCCCTCCCAGCTCCCGCCCTGCTCGCACCCCGAGCCCCCCGCCCCCACACCCTGACATGGCCCCCTGCCTGGCACGGGCCCCCTGAGAGCACACGAGCCCCCCCGGGGAGCCCTCGGGCCCCTCCTCCCCGTCTCCCATTCCTTTGCGTCCCTTTGCAGCAGAGCTTGAGCGGAGGCCCCCGCGGTCTCCAAGCCCCTTCCCTCCTCCTCAGCCCGCTCTGTGCTTCAGCCCCCAAACCACCGCACCCCGGCTCGCCAAGGGCACCAGCGACCTCTGGGCTGCAGGTTTTGTCTTCACCTGCAGGGCCCTCTCGGCAGCCCTGGCCGCGGCCACTCTCCACCCTGGGGCAGGACACCACTGCCCCTCCTGGGCCCCCTGGCCGGCGCCCCCTCCCGCTCGGGACCTCACAGCAAGCCCCCCACAGGCCGCCCCGGTACCCGCAGCCTGCCCCTGGCCTACCCCCTCCCACACACACACAGCGCTGCGCGTGTCACATGCGTCCTCACGGATTGTTTTCATGTTTTTTGCTTTATTTCCTGGGGCCCCTGAGGGCCAGGACCAGCTTTGCCGCTTCCAGCAACTTAGAGGGGCCTTGGAGAAAGCTCACGGGGGCGTCTTGGAAATGGGAAAATTAAAACTGAAGAGAGGCTCTTTAGTGCTGCTGGCTGAGCAGGGGTGGGTGGGTTTTAAAGGGCCCTTGGGGACTCATCCACCATCCGGGGTCCCAGTACCAGCCCCTTGGGCTGCCGAAGGCCTGCTCTAGTCCTGCTGGCCGAGCAACCCTGTCCCGGGAGAGCAGCGTCCATCCCTCCCGCTGGCACCCCGGGCCCAGCACACCGTCCACTGCGGGGCGAGGCCCAGCAGACGCTCGCAAGGAGGGAGGGCCAGCGGGGGTGGTGGGGGAGGGAGGGCGGCCTGAGCGTTTCAGGGACCACGGGGCCGTCACCCTCAGCCGGGCAGTCCGTACCTGCCCTCGCCCCTTTGTGTAGCCTGAGTGCGGGAGTGAGGGCGGGAGCTGGGTGGCCCTGTGCCCTGCCCACGCCTCCTGTCCCCCATCCACAGGCACTTGTTGGGGAGGACGTGTCCAGCCAGGGGGAGTAGCCGTCCCACCCCTGGCCGGCGGCCCGAGCACGCACCTGCTCTGCGAGGATGGCCAGGCTCTCCCGCAGGCTGTACAGGCCGATGACGGGGGTGGTGTGGTGGTACCTGAGGGACGGGGGGCTCGGTCTGTCCGGCTCTCATGGGGAGGGGTCGCCTGGGTGGCTGACAGCGGTCTCTCCCCCATGGGGGACGCCCAGCACATTCGGGATCATGTACTCATGGTGTCGTGAAGGCGGCTACATCACAGACAGCGAGCCTCGGGGCACAGGCACGGCCGGACACGCAGTGCGGGACAGGCTCCCGCCACCCCGAGGCTGCCCCTCTCACCCCAGGGGTCCCGGGGAGCCACGCTTGCCCACTGGGCTGAGGCACAACCCCAGCTTCTGTCCTGAGTGTAGCGTGAGGGGCCGTCTCAGAGACGGGATTTCAGAACATCGTGCCCAGTGGGATCTGAGAGCCCCCGGCTCACCCTCCTCTAGTGCGAAATGGGTAAACTGAGGCCCAGGAGAGGCGGGCGTGGCCAGGCCCAGAGTGCCTGAGGTGAGCCGGCACCTCTCAGAAGGGCGGGGCCTGGGGAAAGGTGGGTGGGGCACCTGCCAGGTGAGGAACAGGTGAGCCGGGGTGGGGCACCGAGGCCTGGCTCCAGGTGGGGGGCTCGGGGCCCAGTGCACGGAGCTGGTGAAAGCCTGGGGGGCAGTGAGAGGTGCCCCCGCCCCATCCCCGTCCCCTCCCACTCTCACATCCTGGGTTTGTCGTCACAGCCCCACAAGCTGGCCAGGAACTTGAGGTCCAGGTAGAAGGACACGGGCTTCGTCTTCCGAGAATAGACCTTATCCCTGCGAGGGAAGAGGCTCTCGTCCAGCCTCCCGCTTCCCGAAGGGAGGGCAGAGGGGCCCCCAGGAGAGCTGTGGTTCTACAGCCTGTCACCTGGGGCTGAAGCCCCCAGCCCTGTGGCCTCTTCCCTTCCCCCGGGAGCTACCAGCCAGAGAGAGACCAACCCATAAAATGACAGGGAAACTGAGGCTCAGGGTCTGGGGCTGTGGCCTCGCTGCTCCCGGGGGCTGTGGCACCTTGGGGTGTGCTCGGGGGCCCTTGCTGGGGGTGAATGCGCAGCCAGCTGTCTCCCCTGCCCGGTCCTGCTCCCGTCCCACTCCTGGGGACCCGGGGCTCAGTCGGAGTCCTCTGTGCTCACGTCCCAGGCGGTACCAGCCGGTGTTGCGGCTGCAAGTGCATCTGTCCTCCAGACGCCACCCCGGCGGGTGCAGCCCAGGCCGCCCGAGCTCCGGGCCAGACCCGGGGCCCCTGCAACTCCCCTGAGGCCCCAGAGCCTCTCAGCACCCCGGCCCGGCTCCAAATCCCCGATTTCACCCAAAGCTGTGTCCGCCCTCCCAGCCCGGCTCAGCACTGGACACTGGGGGCAGTGGGTGGCCCTGGGCGCAGAGGGCAGAGGTGGCCTGGCCCACCCGAGGAGCGGCTCCCGGGTCGGTTCCTGGAGGCAGAGCCGGGGTGGAGGGGGGTGGGGCCTGGTACCCTGGTCCTTGATGGGCCGCCGTTGGCTTCAAGTCGGGGAACTTCCAGAAGGCCCAGCCTTCCCTGCACCCACAAAGCCCAGGCCCGGGGAGGCCCCCAGGCGTGGCCCTTGCTGCACCCCGTGAAACTGGGCCCTTTGCAGGAGGCTGCTGCCTTCACCGGCCTGCCGAGGGTGGGCAAAGGGGCCCGTTCCCCACGGGGCCGGGCGAGGGTCCGCAGCACTCACCTGGCCTTGTCGCTGAAGGAGATGAGTGAGGTGCCCGGAGGGGCGTTCAGGACCTTCTGGGAGCCCGAGTAGAGGACGTCGATGCCTGTGGGTTTGTGGGTTGGGGGGCCACGCTCAGCGGGCAGCCAGGCGGGGGCCCTCCCAGCAGGGGCAGCCCCAGGCCCCTTCTCAGCTGGCAGTGGGGGCTGGGAAGGGAAGGGCAGCGAGTCCCAGGTTGGAACCTCCGTTCTGCTGCATCCTGGCCTGTGACCTCGAGCCCCGAGCCCCTCAGGCCAGCTTCTGCCCCCACCCAGCTCCTCCCTCCTCCCAGCTCCTCCCTCCGCCCAGCTCCTCCCTCTGCCCAGCTCCTCCCTCCATCAGGAAGAGCAGCCCAGCCTGGGCAGGGGCAGCCCGTGCATCCCAGGGCCACACCCCCACCCCCAGCACCTTGCCCCCTGGGACCCCTCCCCAGGCCCTTCCTTTGATAGGAGCTTTAGGGTCAGCCCAGAACCCTCTCCCCTCTCTGCCTCAGAGCCCCCTCATTGGGACGGGTTCTGCAGAAGGGGGAGCAAGCCGGGAGGAGCGAGGCGGGGTGGGCTTCCCCAGGGGGGAGACCCCCGGGGCCGGCCTGGCTGCAGTTCCCTGCAAGGCCGCTGTGCCCGAGCACTCCCTGCTGTGCAGCCACCTGGTGGGGTGTGGGCATCTGGGGAAACTGAGGCTCTGTGTGGCCAGTGGCCCAACTGGGACCCGAGCCTGCCCCCTGGTCGAGAGGGCTCTCCGGCACTTTCTTTCCCACCCCGTCCTGCAGGGGCCTGAGAGCCTCTCCGGCGCAGCCCTGGAGTGGCTTCTCCCTGCACCTGCCCGCCAGGCTCCGGGCGCCCAGCCGAGCCCCCGGCCGGGGTCTGACAGCCCAGCGGTGGGCTGTCCACTGGTTAGTGGAGCCCGACCTGCCCCCGCGAGGAGCTGGTGCTTTCCCCAGCCTTCAGGAGACAGAGCCTCACCCAAAGGCGTGGTGTCAGGGGGCCTTCAGGTGCAGCGGGAGAAAACCTTTCCAGCAGGGGCCTTTCTGAGCCCCCCGGGCCGAGCAGGCGAGCGGCGGCCTGGCTGGGCACCGGGGCCCTTACCTTGCTGGTCCATGTAGATGGGGACCCCCCCCAGTGACGCCACAGAGTCCACCAGGAGCAGACACTTGTACCTGGGGTGGGAGAGCGGCCAAGTGAAGCGGGGAGGCCTCAAGGGTTCAGACTTCCCGGCCTTGCCTGTGTGTCTGGAGGGGCCTTGAGAGCCTTTAAAAGGCAGGTGGGGAAGCAGGGGCAGCGTCCACCCCCACCCCCACCCCCCGTGGCCCCTCCTGAACTCGGTCAGGGTCCCTGGGACCATCAGCTCTTTCTCTTCCCAGCCAGTGTCAGAGCCTGAGCAGGCCATGGGGCTGGGTGGATGTCGGGGCAGCGGCCAGGGGTGGTCACGACACTGGCTGGCCCTGGCCGCAGGGACCCGCACACAGATGTGCACTCAGGCCGCACTGGGCAATGGCCACTGTCCACCGGGTCCTCGGGTGGGCTGGGGCCTCTGAGCACCCTGGCCCAAGGACTTGTGTGGGGTTAGGGTGGTGCCAAACCCACGCCTCCCTCTGCCAGCAGCTGCCCAGCCCAGAGCCCGGAGAGGATGGAGCCTGGAGATGCTGAGCAGCAGTGACAAAAACGTGCCCCACTCCTCGTCCTCTCTCCCCAGGCAGGATGGGGACGCTTTGGTGGGAGTCGTGGATCCTGCCCAAGACTGGACCTGCACTGCCCACTCTGCTGGCCCCGGGGGACCTGTCCCCTGTGGTGGGTGGTGGCCTTGCCAGGGCGGCCCCCTGGGGCACAGTCTCTTGTCCTTTGGCCACAGGAGTCCTGGTCCCGTTTTCCCCAGGGACCCCACCGAGTTCCATCGAGGCCTGGCCCCATGTGCCCCGGGCAGGGGTGGGGGCGGAGGAGGGCAGGGTGTGGGCGGCGGGGTCTGGGCCGAGCTCTCCCTTGACCCAGGAGGACAGTGGGGTCAGTGGGGGTCCACCCAGCCTCAGCCCCAGCAAGGGGGATCCCCAGGGTGCCCTACACCCACACCCACATGGGAGGGGTGTGGGGCAGGACGTGTGCCGCTCCAGGCCTGGGGGTGCTCACCGGTGGCAGAGCTCCCCGTAGCCATCGAGGGGCTGCAGGACGCCGGTGGACGACTCGCCCTGGGTCAGGAACAGCAGCACCGGCTTGTGCTGGGCCAGGCCCTGGGCGGGGGGCAGAGGGCGGCTGTGGGCAGAGCGATGGGCTGGCCTGTCCCAGGAGGGCTTTCCCCGGGGGCAGGGGAGGATCCAGGCAGGGGCCTGGCAGCCTCATCCCCCACCCCAGCGTCCATGTGGGTCTCTGAGCCCTCAGAGGGGGCGTTTGCCCTGTTGGGGGGACAGAGGCCTGAGCCTCTGGGAGAGACCAGCTGTGCCCACATCACTGGGGCTGGATGGGGACCACCTTGCTGGACAGGACCAGCACCTGAGGGTCAGGGTCGAGCCTGCTCCCTGCCCCTACCCCTGGCCCTGCCCTGGCCCTGCCCACAGGACTGGGATCCTGACTCAGTTTCACCTGCTCGCAGGTGTCAGGTGCTCTTCTGCAGCCATCGCCAGCTCTGAGGCCAGGGCAGGCCCCCCAGTCCCATCCTGATTCCCCCGCCCTGGACAGGCTCCCCAGTCCCGTCCTGAGCCCCCCGCCCTGGGCAGGTTCCCCAATCTGGTCCTGAGCCCCCCGCCCTGGGCAGGCTCCCTAGCCCCCCGTACCTTCTCCACTTCCTGCAGTGTATAGTGGCCCCCGGGGTCCTTGACCATCTGGTGCACATGGGCTCCTGGGCAGGGCAGGGTGGGCAGTGGGTGGGAGGTTAGTGGGCCCAGGACCCCCCACCGCAGCCCCAGGCTGCCCAGAAGAGGGCGGCGAGGAGGGGCTTAGCGGGAAGCTGCTTGTCCGCGCTGAGAAGGCACCTCCGGCCTCTGGGCTGTAGGACGTGAGGCTCAGCTACAGGTCGCTCCCCAGCCCCCCCCTTCCCTGCACTTGACAGTGTGTCCCAGGAGGGGCAGCTCCCAAGGGGGCCTGACCAGCCTCGGATGTCCCTGCAGTCCCCGCACCTGGCTCCGGGCCACGGATGTTGGATGAATGACTGACTGACCGAGTGGTGAATGAATGAGGGCGGTACAGGCCTGGCCGCCTTCAGGCTGGGGGCTCCGGGAGGGCGGGCTGGGCCTACCCCCCTCTGACTGCAGCTCTGCACGGCCGACCTCCAGAGTCACAGGAGGAGAGGAGAGGCAGGGACACCCAGCCTCAGGACAGGGTCCAGGGGTGGGGAAGAGTGAGCCCACCCAGGTCACCGGGTGCCCTGCCACCCCTGCTGGGGTCTCTGCCCGACTCCGGCTTCCCTTGCAGGGCGTGGGCATGTGGCCTGAAGGGGCCCGGCGAGGGGGTCGGGCTGCCTGTGGGGGCCGTCAGGGGTTGTCCATTAACCAGGACGAAAGTGGCCTTGTGGGGCACCAGCCAGGCAGGGAAGGGCCCTGGGAGCGCGGACAGTTTCCAAACCAAACGCCGCGATCAATCATTAAACCCAGTGGACATGCTGCTTCTGGATTTTCTCTCTCTAAAGGATTTCACTCTGATCACAGGGTTATGTGGATCCCACAGAGCTTCCGGAAAGGGGCTATTTCTGAGATTTGGGGGTGGGGGTCCTGTCTCTGAAAGCCCACCCCAACAGAGCAGAGCCGGAGCCTGGGCACCCTGGGGAGCTGCTGGGGCTCTCGGGGTTCGTTCTGAGACCAGAGGCCTCCCTGCAGAGCACCCCCTTGTGCCCCAGAAACACCCATCCCCAAACTCTGGGAGACCAGGGGTCGGGGCAGCTGGGCCCACAAGCATTCAAGCTCCTCCTGAGCTGCCAGCAGGTTGGGGCCCCAGCCTGGCAATCACCCTGCTGCCTGCCTGGAGGAGGCGGCAGGCTGGTGGGGAGATTGAGGCAGGAAACGTCACACTTGGGAGTGAGCGGGGACAAGGGCTGGGGCTAGGCACCATGGAGGGGTCCCCAGGGTCCCCGGGAAAGGATGGAGCCAAGGGTCGCACCCCATCCTCCCTCTCTGGCCCTTACCTACGCGCTCCCCGATCTCAGCAGCCCTCTGTCCCCAGATGCCGTTCACCCCGACCAGGAAGGAGTCGCCGGGCTCCAGGACGTTGAAGAGGGCTGCCTCCAGGGCGCAGTGCCCCGAGCCGCTGACGGCCAGCGTGAGCGGGTTCTTGGTCTGGAACACGTACTGGATGCCCTGCTTGATCTCGTCCATGATCTGGGGGGGCAGGCGTGTGCCGGTCAGGATGGGGGGAGGCCACCTGCACCCCCCCCGTGGCGGCCCGCTGCACCTACCTGGAACATCTCCTTGTGCATGTGGCTGATCATCTGCAGCCCCCCGGCCGCCATGACCCGCGGGGCCAGGTTGGAGGGGCCGGGCCCGAGCAGCAGGTGGCTGGGGACCGTGAACGGCCTCCGCAGGGCCTCCGGCGGGGGCACCAGGAGCTGGTGGGAGGCCATGGTCCGTGCCCAGCCTGCCAGTCTGGGCCCCAGGGCCAGACTGCCCGTGCCCAGAGCCTGGAGCATCTCCCAGACGGCCTTGCACCTGGTGGCCGTCCCCAGGGGTGCAGGTTGGTGGCCGTGGTCACTGACCCCGTTATCAGTGCCTGGCCTGACAGCTGGGGTGTTGAACCTTTGGCTGGAGGAGGAGGCGTCCAGACCCTGTCAATGAGGAACAGAGCCGCCCCCAGCCCCTCCCCTGCACCCTACCCCCACCCAGTCCTGCTTAGCTCAGAGGACAAGCAACGTTGCTCTTGAAGGCCCAAGAGCAAATATTTTTGGCTTGGCAGGACATAAAGTTTGTGCTGCAGCTCCTCAACCCTGCCGCAGTGCTATGATATGACTTATTTCCGAAAACAGGCCACTGGGCCTCAGCCCGTGATTAGCTGACCCCGGCTGACCCGGAGGAAAGGGTCCTCTTAGGAGACACAGAGCACGGCGTGCACGCACCCGCACGCACCCGCACGCACACGCACTCCCTCGCTGAGGGAAATTTGGAAATAAGTACTTCCCCCACCCCGCCGTGCCCGACGGCCCCTCTGCGTGCCGCGTGCCACGTGCCCTCCCTCGTCCGCTCACCCCGCCCCGGCGGGACCTGCGTCATGCAGCCCTGTGCGCTCAGGGTGGCCCGTGGCAGGGGTGGGTGCAGCGGGGCCTGCAGTGCTCCTGAGCCGGCAGGTGTGGCTCCCCTGTCCTGGGTGACATAACCGGGGCCTCCGCACCTGAGGGTGTTTCTTCATCCTGGAGGCCGACGGGGCCGCAGGTTCACTGACGACAGCAGGACACTTAACCGACCTCTCAGAGACGAGGGCCTCCGGGCAGGTGGGCCAGGCAGCTCCGGCTGTGATGCCAAGGGGCAGCTTCTCATTACTGGGTGACCAGGGGCCGTGGCGCTGGGCTGGCTTGCCCACCCCCTGCCGGGGACCTGCGAGGGGCGTGGTCTGGCAGCCCTGGGGGTTCGGGCGAGCGCCCGACTGGCCTGGACCACTCCGTCTCCCCATCGTGGGCGGCCTCAGGCCCAGCTGCCCACGGGCCCCGCACACATGTCTTGGTTCTCAACGCAGAGTCATGGATCCAGCAGGGCTGCCCCTGCCCAGCCAGCTGCAGCAGAACATCTTTTTTGGGGTTTAATGTCTGACTTTTTAAAATCAAGTGTCCACAGGCAGCCCCACTGGGCCCAGGGAAGGGAAGGGGTTGGCTGAAACCTGCAGCCTCTGCTGGGGGCGCAGGAACTGCTCCCTAGAGGTGTGGGGGGGGGTGGGGTCCAGGCCATCGGGGGCTCTAAGAGGCAGGACTGGGCGTCTGCAGGGGAGGGTGCCGTGCAGCCCGCGTGAGAGTGGGCCCCGGCGGAGACATGTTCCCGGATGTTTGTCTTGGGGGAGGTGGGAGGCACCCGAAGGCCAATGTTCCCTGACATCATCTGTTAAACGACCCGCCGCCCCAGGGGGGGTCCAAGCTGCTTTCCCCCGGGTGAAGGGCCTTTGTCCAGGGGCCCAGGGCCTCCGCATTTGTGGGGGAGCAGGAGACGGAGCTGGGGAAAGGCCGGGAGCCGGCCCGAGGGTGCAGGCCCAGCACTGCCCCTGTCAGAGGCCGTGGGGCCGGCCAGCGAGCTCCTCTCGGTGCCTCCCGCACCCCAGGCCCCCAGGCCCCAGGCCTCTCGTGGACCCCACACTTTCCCCGACCCCCACACCTCCCCGTGGGTGGAGTCTCTAGCCTGGCCATGTCCGAAGTCCCCCGGGTCTCTCACAGACTCTGTCCCCACACATGGAGCTGGGACACCAGCTTGGCCAAATTTAGCAAGAAGTAAAGAGATACCTTTGTGCGGCTTTCATAATTTCAAACACAGGGTGTTTTTAATTGATGTTTGGACTTAAAATACTGCCCTTTCACCAGAAACTTGGTCCAGGATGACCCAGCTCACACCCCACCCCTCGTACCCCAAAACAAGTAAAGCAGTTATTTGCATTTTCTATCTCCAAATCTCAAAAAAATGATTGATGCTGACTTTAGGCAGAGATTGAATGAATAAATCCAGGTTTTTACCAAAGTTGGAATTGATATATTTACACCCCTGCCCCATGCCAGGGAAGTATCCCCCCCCCCCCCCAAGCTGTCACAGCCCCTCACTCTCCTCTCCGGGGTGACCCATGGAATCCAAACCAGAGGGGGAGCTGCCCACAGGGAACCTGCTCAGGGCGGGTTTGATGCACCTGCCCCGGCTGCCGGGCCTGTGCCAAGGCCAGTGGTGCCAGGGATGCAGGTGCCACCTTCTCAGTGGTAGGGGCTATTGGCTAACTCTCCTAGTGCCTAGAATTTTCATCTAGGTTTTAGCGTCAAGAGCTGCGGAGCTGCCGGCTGCCGGGCTCACAGCCCAGGGCCGCGGCTGAGCTGCCGTCCATCCAGCCAGGCCCCGTGTGCTCACCCCGCGGCCCTTCCCCAGACCCCCAGCTTTGTTCTGGTGCTGCTGCCTGACGGGGGGCCCTGAGGGCTTGCCAGCAGTCCCCTCACCATCTCTCCCTGCCCTTTCCATTCCTGCACCTCCCAAGACTTTTGCAACTGATTCCACGGAGTCACCCATGTGGAAGCGGTGATTTGGCGAGTCCCAGAAGGACACGTGATTACCAGCCTGGGGGCAGGGGATGCACTCACATGGGGCAGGCACGGGGGTCCCAACCAGGCCTGGCACTGAGGGAGCACCCAGAAATGCAGGCCCCTGCCCCAGCCCAGCCCGCAGGAGCACAGCCCGGCTCCCCATGGAGAGAGCATGAGCTGCCTGCAGGGTTTCTACGGGATGAGAAGGCGGAATGTCGCGGGAGACTTCAGACCACAACCAGGAGCCCCCGCGCTCCCACGCTGAGGAAGCCTAGGCTTCTGCCCTACTTGCTTCACCTTTCAAATTGAGTTTTTTTTTTTTAATGATAAAGGTATTGTGAGCTCACTTTGGATAAGTTTTGAAAGACACAAAAATAAAATTTAAAAAACCAAACGCCTAGAAACCCTCTCTTTACCTCAGCCACTTTCACAATGGCGGGGGGTGGGTCACAGGACTTTCCTGTGCTCATTTTGCCACATTTTTTAAAATACGATTTTATTGCGATATATTCACACACCACATAAACCATCCAAAGTCTAAGATCACTGTCTCCAGGTAGCATCACATAGTTGTGCACACATCCCCATGATCTATTTTAGAACATTTTCAATTATTCCAGAAAAGAAATAAGAGTGAAAAAGAAAACCCAAATCCTCCCATACCCCTTGTCCCACCCTATTAATGACCTATGGTGTTGGTGTAGTATATTTATTACTCTTGATGAAAGAGTATTAAAATATATTGTTAACTATAGTCCATAGTTTGCAATAGGTAATTTTTTTTCATATACCCCTCTATTATTAACTCCTTGTAATGGTCTCATACATTTGTTCTAGTTCAAAAAAGAACTTTTTTATTCATGTACAGTTAATCACAAACATTGTCCACCACAAAGTTCACTGTGTTTTATATTCCCATGTTTTAACCTCCCACTTTCCTTCTGGTGACATGCATGACTCTAAACTCCCCCTTTCCGCCACATTCATACACCATTTAGTACTGTTAATTATTCTCAAAATAACATGCTACTGTCACCCCATCCATTTCCAAACATTTACAGTCAACCTAGTTAAACATTCTGCACATATTAAGCAACGATTCCCCCTTCTTTAGCCTAATTCTATATCCTGGTGAACTATAGTCTATATTTTATGTCTATGAGTTTACATATTACAATTAGCTCAAGTCTTCTGTCCATTTTAAAAATTGGGTTGTTTCTTTATATATTCTGGATATCAAACTCTTAACAGAGTCATGGTTTCCAAATAGTTTCTCCCAGTGATTAGGTTGCCTTCTCTACCATTTGGAAAAGTCCCTTGAAGCACTGAAGTATTTCATTTTGAGGAGTTTCCATTTATCTATTTTTTCTTTCATTGCTTTTGCTTCGGGTGTAAAGTCTAGGGAATTACCACTTATCACTAGACCTTGAAGATACTTCCCTACCTTTTCTTCTAAGCCTTTTATGGTACTGGTTCTTATATCTAGGTCTTTGATCCATTTTGAGTTAATTTTTGAACAGATTGTGAAATAGGGGTCCTTGTTCTTTCTGTTGGGTATGGATAACCAGTTCTCCCAACACCAGTTATTGAAGATACTGTTCTGTCCCAGTTGAGCAGACTTGGGACGCTTGTCAAAAATCAATTGATGAAGAAGATGGTGGCATCTAGAGGAGTGGAAGTTAGTTAGTCCCCCTGGAGCAACTAATACACAGCCAGGAACAACTAGAAAATAAGCTGGAACAACTGCGGGGGCAAACGTGACCATCCACTCATCATACACCAACCTGAATTGGGAGGAATGCTCAAGATTGCAGCATAAAATCTGTAAGTAAAACTGCGGACCCAAGCCGGGAGCCCCCTCCTCCCAAGGCCCGAGCTGCAAAATCTTGCTGTGCTATAAAGAAGCTCTCTCTCAACAAGTGAATATAGCTCAGCTGAGCTCCAACTGGGTTTTAATTAGCAGATGTGGATGGCTCAATACAAGCTATGAATCCCCAACAAGCAGACAGAGGCTTGTGGTGGCAACTGACCTTGGAGAGCCAGAGGACCTCTCTGGGAGGAAGGGGGAGCCCAGAGGACTGGGTGCTGTCTCTGGCTGACAGGTGAAACTGAGGGGGGCTGTGGACTGGCCCTGGCGGGGGTCTTTCTGTCCCTTTTTTGGCTCAGTGGAGAAAGCCTCAGCCATTTTCAATTCCCAGCACTCAGACCCAAACAAGGGTGGAGATAGCAGGGTCAGAGACAATTCAAATGCAAATGACCTCTCCCCAGGGGTATATCTTCTCTAAGAGGAAAGAGGCTGTGCTAAGCTCCACTACCCACCTTCCATTCAGAACCAGACCCCAGAGCCCGGGGAAAAACAGCCATGGGCCACACCTCCTTACAAAAGTCAGGAGCTACAGGCTGACAAGCACCACCTGCTGGGCAGAAAAGCACAGTGACTCGAGGCCTCACAGGGTGCATTGATTTTCTAAGACACCCCCAGGGAGACCTGAAATTATAGCCTCCTTCCAAGACCTGAGCCCATTCTGGTCTAGGAAAACCTGACTGGGGTAACCAAGGAGGCCAGATGCCTAGACAACAGAAAACCACAACCTATGCTAAGAAAAATGAAGTTATGGCCCAGTCAAGGGAACAAACTTACACTTCAACTGAGATACAGGAATTTAAACAACTAGCGCTTGATCAATTCTAGAAAGTTTAGGGAAGATAAGGCAAAAGAGATGAAGCATATAATGAAAACACTGGGCATACATAAGGTAGAAATCGAAAGTTCGAAAAAACAACTGACAGAATCTATAGAAATGAAAGGTACAACACACGAGATGAAGGACACAATGGAGATACAACAGAAGATCTCAAGAGGCAGAGGAAAACACTCATGAACTGGAGAACAAGACACCTGAAAACCTACACACAAAAGAACAGATACAGAAAAGAATGGAAAAATATGAGCAATGTCTCAGGGAACTTAAGGACAAAATGAAATGCAGGAATGTACATGTCATTGGTGTCCCAGAAGGAGAAGAGAAGGGAAAGGGGGCAGAAGCAATAATAGAAGAAATAATCAATGAAAATTTCCCATGTCTTATGAAAGACATAAAATTAAAAATCCAAGAAGCACAGTGTACCCCAAACAGAATAGATAGGCTTATGCCAAGACACTTAATAATCAGGTTATCAAGTGTCAAAGATAAAAAGAGAATCCTGAAAGCAGCAAGAGAAAAGTGATTCATCACATACAAAGGAAGCTCGATTAGACTATGTGTGGATTTCTCAATAGAAACCATGGAGGCAAGAAGGAAGTGGGGTGATATGTTTAAGATACTGAAAAAGAAAAACCACCAACCAAGAATCCTATATCCAGCAAAACTGTCCTTCAGATATGAGGGAGAGCTTAAAATATTCTCTGACAAATAGTAGAAACACTAAAGGGAGCACTACAGACAGAAAGGAAAAGACAGGAGAAAGAGGTTTGGAACACCATTTTGGGAGATAGTAGCGTAGCAACGTAAGTACACTGAACAAAGATGACTGTGAGTATGGCTGAAAGAGGAAGGTTAGGAGCATGTGGGACACCAGAAGGAAAGAGGAAAGATAAAGACTGGGACTGTATAACTCAGTGAAACCCAGGGTGCTCAATAATTGTGATAAAAGGTACAAATATGTTTTTATATGAGGTAGAACAAATGAATGTCAACATTGCAAGGTGTTAAAAATGGAGTGGGATTGGGGGAAAAATACAATCAATGCAAACTAGAGACTATAATTAACAGAAACATTGTACTATGCTTCCTTTAATACAACAAAGGCAATATACCAAAGCTAAATGTATATGGGGGGGACAGAGGGGAAGGGTATGGGACTCCTGGCATTGGTGATGTTGTCTGACTCTTTATCCTACTTTAGTTTAATGCTATCTTTCCTTTTGTTGCCTCTTAGCTGTCATGTTTTGTTTTGTTTTTGTTTTTGTTTTCTTTTTTTCTTCTTTCTTTTTTTCTTTTTCTCTTGTCTCTCTACCTTCTTTGAGTCTTCCCTCTCCTTTGTGGAAGAAATGGAGATGTCCTTATATAGATAGAGGTGAGGGTGGTGAACACACAAATATGTGACTATACAGCGAACCATAGATTGTTTACTTAGGACAGAATGTATGGTGTGTGAACAAAACCGTCTTAAAAGAAATGGGTTGATGAAGAAACCTCGAGGGCACTATGTTGAGTGAAATAAGACAGACACGTAAGGACAAATATTGCAGGGTCTCACTGATATGAACTAATTATAACATGTAAACTCGTAGACATGAAATACAAGTTACCAGGATATAGAACGAGGCTAAAGAATGGGGAGCGGTTGCTTATTATGAGCAGAATGTTCAACTGGGGTGAACTTAAATGTTTGGAAATGGACAGAGGTGATGGTAGCACATTGTGAGAATAACTAACAGTGCTGAAAGGTGTGTGAAGGTGGTGGAAAGGGGAAGCTCAGAGTAACGTATGTCACCAAAAGGAAAGTCTGAGGTTAAAAGATGGGAATGTATAAAACAGTGAATCTTGTGGTGGACAATGTCCGCGATTAACTGTACAAATGTTAGAAATCTCTCTCACAAACTAGAACAAATGTATATCACTATAACTAGAAGTTAATAATACAGGGGCATATAGAAAAAAAAAACATATACCTATAGCAAACTATATACTACAGTTAGTAGTATTTAACATTCTTTCATCAACAGTAACAAATGTACTATACCAAAACTATGACTCAATAATGGAGGGGGGTTGGTTAGGGGTATGGGAGGATTTGAGTTTCCTTTTTTGTGTGTCTTTATTTCTTTTCTGGAGTAATGAAAATGTTCTAAAAATTGAAAAAAAATTAACTGTGGTGATGGACACACAGCTCTATGTTGGTACCATGGGCAAATGATTGTACACTTTGGATCTTTGGATAATTGTATGGGATGTGAACAATCTCAATTAAAAAATGGAAAAAAAATCAATTGACCCCAGACCTGAGGGTCTATTTCTGAGCTCTCAAATCGATTTCATTGATGAATATGTCTGTCTTTATGCCAGTACCATGCTGTTTTGACCGCTGTGGCTGCGTAATATGCTTTAAAGTTAGGAAGCGTGATACCTCCCACTTCATTCTTCTTTTTCAAGAGGTTTTTGCCTATTCGAGGCCCCTTCCCTTCCAAATAAAATTGATAATTAACCTCTTCATTTCTGCAAAGTAGTCTATTGGAATTTTGATTGGTATTGCATTGAATCTGTAGATCACTTTGAGTCGAATTGACATCTTAAGGACATTTAGCCTTCCAGTCTATAAAAAAGGAATGTCTTTCCATTTATTTAGGTCTTCTTTGATTTCTTTTAGCAATGTTCTGTAGTTTTCTGTGTACAAGCCCTTTACATCCTTGGTTAAGTTTATTCCTAGATATTTGATTCTTTTTGTTGCTATAAATTTCCTTCTCCATGCTGCCTTGGCTGCATCCCATAGGTTTTGATACATTGTGTTCTCATTTTCATTCATCTCTGGATATTTACTGATTTCTCTTGCAATTTCTTCTTCTATGACCCACTGATTGTTTAGCAGCATGTTGTTTAACCTCCATATATTTGTGTATTTTCTGGTTCTCTGTTTGTCATTGGTTTCCTGCTTCATTCCATCTCATCACAGAAAAGTGCTTTGTATAATTTCAACCTTTTTAACTTTATTAAGACCTGTTTTGTGCCCCAGCGTAGGGTCTATTCTTGAGAATGTTCCATGAGCACTTGAGAAGAATGTCTAGCTTGCTATTTTGGGGTGCAATGTTCTATATATATCTGTTAGTCTAGGTCAGTTATCATACTATTGAGGTTCTCTGTTTCTTTATTGATCCTCTGTTTAGATGCTGTATCTAGTTGAGAGAGTGATGTGTTGAAGTCTCCCACTATTATGGTACAGTTGTGTATTTCTCCTGTCAGTTTTGCCAGAGTTTGCCTTGTGCTTTAGGGCGCCTTGATCAGGAGCATAGATGTTTATGATTGTTATTTCTTCTTGGTGAATTGCCCCTTCTATTAATATATAGTGTCCTTCTTTATCTCTTGTAACATTTTTGTATTTAAATTCTATATTGCCTGATATTAGTATAGCTACCCCAGTGTTTTATTGGTTACTGCTTGTGTGGAACATCTTTTTCCATCCTTTCACTTTCAACCTATTTGTAGCTTTGGATCTAAAATAAAACTCTTGTAAACAGTGTGTAGAGGGATCCATTCTGCCAAACTGTGTCTTTTGATTGGGGAATTTAATCCATCAACATTCAAAGTTGTTAATGTAAAGACGGCACTTAATTCAACCATTTATCCTTTGGTTTTTATTTGTCAGATCTATTTCTTTTCTCTCTTTTTATCTTTTATTGACCCTACCAACACTCGTGAATTCTGTGCCCTCCTCCAGGCCTCTCTCTCCTGAAGTTTTAGCTGGCAGACTGCCCTTTCGTAGTTCTTGTAGCGCTAGTTTCTTCTTATTTTTTTTAAGCAGGCAGAAAATTTATCAAGTACACATACAGAGGTGAGGGGCGAGAGGCCCCGACACTGTGGTGCCATCTGGTTTTATAGATTTTTGTTCCCTTAG
Source organism: Choloepus didactylus (assembly GCF_015220235.1). Taxonomy (NCBI): domain Eukaryota; kingdom Metazoa; phylum Chordata; class Mammalia; order Pilosa; family Megalonychidae; genus Choloepus; species Choloepus didactylus. The sequence goes on along the minus strand of NC_051315.1, from coordinate 134,348,662 downwards.
TAACTTTTTTCTATTTTTTTAACTATTTTCCTGCCCTCCCCCTTGTCTGTGGCTGCTGCCCGCAGATGTCTCACTCAGGTGGGTCTGTTGACCCAGGTGCTGCTCGATGCTGCTCTCCGCCTTGAGGCCCGGCTGCTTTTTGGACTTTGCCCTCTGCTCAGCCGCCAGCCGCCGCCCTGATCCCAACTCTGCCTCAATTCCCTCAGCGAGTCCCAGCTCCCTTCGTGTTAGGGAGTTTGGGCTGATGGTCCGACTTCTGTGGCTGCTTCAGGCTGTCGGGGGGTTGCAGCCCGACTTGGGGGAGCGCAGGGTCCCTGGCTGTGCTGCTGAGGGTGGCTGGTGAGCGGGGGCCTCGGCGAGAAGCCCACGACGAGAGGCTTCAATCGGAGGAAGCAAACTGGGTGAGCAATTTTAATATACACACTCTGAACAGGAGCAGGAGCAAAACAGAGCTCGGGGTTTTGAGTTTTCAGGAACACCGTTGGCTGGAGCTTGGTACACAGTGGCTGTTTGCAATATTTGGCTGGAATTTGCATAAGCGTAACTTCTAGAATGACTTTTCGACTCTATTTGAAATTTCTCATCCACTGAAATTTTATTTCCCTTTTTTGGTTAACTAATTTTACGGAGCAAGGGCAGGCTCATGGCCCATGTTGCCAGGGAGACTTACACCCCTGGAAGTCATGTCCCACATAGGGGGAGGCACTGAGTTTATTTGTAGAGTTTGGCAACAAAAGAGGTTCTCTGGGGTTGACTCCTAGGCGTTAATTATAAGTGGGCTTAGCTTTGCCATTATCGACATAAGCTTCATAAGGGCAAACCTCAAGATCGAGGGCTTCGCTTATTAAATCAGGAGCCCCTATTATCAGAAATTCCCCAGGTGGGAGAGTTTAATAGTTTTATGTTTTTATCTGGTCTCTTAAGGGACTTTGCAAATATTTTTATTTTCTGATTAAAATTTTATTCTTTATTTTTTTCTAGGTTCCACATCAAATAAAGCTGAATTAGGTTGTTTAAATAAACTGCTAAAGAAAATTAAAATTTTAGAAACCCTAGAGAAAAGTAAATTTGGTTGTTTTTATAACATGTAATTTTTTGAAGAATAACTAAAACCATAAGAAACTACATCTAACATCATACAGATCAGTGTCAGGATATAACATGGACACTGAGAACATTGTCAAGTTTTTGGGAATTTTAAGGAATCTCTAAATATATGAATAACATTTCACTTATACAAATTTAGATCAACACAAGGATAGAAATTTGCTTTTAATTATTGTAGTACTCAATATGTTAAACTATTTCAGCACTTCACTTTTACAAGGTGAAAGAAAAAATCCTTTGTAACAGTTTTCCTTTAAGAGTGAGATTTGGTTTCTGAAATAAAGGATGAGAAGAGTAACATAAACATCACAAGGATATTATTCTGAAATGATATAAAATCTCTGTCTTCTGGACAGAATACTCATGCACTTAAGAAAAACATTTTATAACTGTTCATTAAGAGTAGACTAACAATTTACATTATTCTAACAGAGAAAACTAACTCCAGTTTGTATGATTACACAGTTTCACACAGAAGCTCTTTTTTCTCTAAAAGAATATTATAAATAGGTTTATCAAATTTTGGTCGGCATTGACTGTGAAAGTCAGAATCCACTTTTTAACCCTTCTACATATCCATTCAGGGCTTTTAGTCAGCAATGACAACAAGCAAAATTCACTTTCCCAAACCTTCTACAGCTTTCCACACCGTTCAGGGCTGGCAGGCGGCAACGACCGCAGCAAACTTCCTATAACTTCTGCGTCCATCTCGGGCTTGCAGTCGGCGTTGCCCACAAACGAGGGTCTCATTCACGCTGGGACCGCGTTAGTCCACAAAACGGACGACCCACCTGCTGTGCTCTGAGGCAGTGGGGGGCAGGGAGGTGGCGGCTGGGGCGTCCCCAAAGGCGCGGGGATTGTCTGGAAACCCTGGGGCAGCACCAAGTGAGAGGCCAGGAATCCTGTCCCCAAGTCCCTGCATTTGAAAGCAAATACGTACTGGGGGTCAGGGTGGGAGGGATGCAGAACACGTGTCCTTAAGATGCAGACTGAGCCTGAGGGCAGACGGGGCTACTGGGCGGCTCACCCTGGGGTGCCGCCATCCCACAGGGTCTCCTGGATGCCGAGAGGCCCCCACCCAGCAGGGCTCGGGGCAAACAAGGGGTGAACGCCAGCCGGGTCCGCTGGTCCTAAGGTGGCCCCCGGGAGTGAGGAGGACCCCTCCCTAGAAGGGGGGTGGGCGTTCAGGGGCGGCGAGAAGCTGACGGGACACCGGAACGTCCTCAAGCCTGCGAAGCAGAGGGCCAGTGAGGGGTCTGGCTTTGGCTTTACATCACTCCCATAACCAGGCGAGTCCGAGTGGAGGGAGGCCCACGGTGGCAGCTCAGGACACAGTCAGTGGCTGTGGTGTTTAATTAAGAAATCGATAATCTTACCTGCCACGTCGAGTGTCACTGAGGCTCCTCTAGGCTGATGGTCGTGTGAAGACAGCGGAGCCGTATGCGGCCTCGGGCACCCTCAGTCTTCACCTGCTGCGAGCAGGGCTTGGGGGTATCTCGCCCCCTCTTTGGGAGACGGTGCAGTCCCTGGCCCACACCCCTGTTGGTGGCCCCTGGGGCGAGGCCCCTGTGGGTCCCAAGGTCCAGGGTTGTCTTGAGGTTTCCGGCACTCTCTCTCCCAGTGACCCTTTGACCCGCAGTTGAAATGAGTTCCCTGAGGCTGGGAGCCCCAATTCGGGTGACCTCGAGGGCACAGGGCACCTCCACCAGCGGCTGCAGTAAGCTGAGCCCGTTCCTGGGTCTCCTGCTCCCCTCTCTCCCTTCTCCTCCTCCTCGGCCTTGTCCCAGTTGTTAAAGACGGAGAAGGCAGCTGCTAGCAGGTCATCACTAGGAGTCTGCAGGCCCAGGGAGAGCCTCTGCAGCTTTCTCCGAATGCCAGGGCAGAAACGGGTGCCCAGCAGAGTCTGACCCTCCTGGGAGCCTGAGCTGACGTTAGTGAACTTCTTCAGAGCCTCCCCCAGCTCACCTGGAACAGGCCCGGGCTTTCCTCTTTCTCCTGAGTGATCTGCCTTGGCAGACAGTTGACTGTGTGGTTCCTATTCTTGAGTTAAGCTGAGACACGGGCACAACACAGGCGATGCGCCCCTCTCAGGCCCTTGTCTTGATAGAGCCGTGAGCACCTGGCAGAGGGGATCCCTGATCACTTTCCCTGTGTTCTGCAGATTGTAATTGAGGGTCCCACTGGAGGGCCATGTTTACCCATCTTTAGCTTATATCAAGTTCTTTTGATCTTCCATGGTGAAATGATCCTAGTTCCTTAGGAGGATACTGTTGGCATTTCCCATTTTCTCCGGAAAAGGACATAGAGGAGCCTCAATAGTGCCAGTGTGACCACGTGGCATCCCAGTGCACGTCAGAGCTGGGCATCTCCCTCTCCGCTGGCCCCATCTCTTAGGAACATAGAGAGTACAGTTGCTGGACATTCCTGGGACTCCTTTCCTGAGAGATGCCTGGACCTGGCTTCCAGGGGTTTTCCTGGGCGTGCTGGTTTGAATCTGTTTTGTACCCCACAAGACCATGTTCTTTTAATCCACTCTTGTGGGGACAGACCTATTGTGGGTGGGATCTTTTGATGAGGTTGTTTCCATGGAGATGTGACCTTGCCCAATCAGGGTGGGTCTTGATTAGTTTACTGGAGTCCTTAAGAGAGCTCAGGGAGAGAGAGAGCTCAGAACCAACACAGACCCAGATGCTTAGAGATGCAGACAGAAATTGGAGATGCTAAGCAAAGAGATGAAGCAGAGTTTGCCCCAGAGAAGCTAAGTGAGAACCCAGAGATGCTTAGAGACAAAATTCCCAGAGACATTTTGGAGACAGCCTTTAACACCAGAACCAGGAGAGAAGCTAAGAGAGGATCCCAGGTACTTAGAGAGAAACACCCTGGGAGAAAGAAGCAAGGATGCACAGGAGCTGAGAGAGAGACCTAAGACAGACAGAAGCCCAGAGACATTTTGGAGAAAGCAATGGAAACCAGATGCCGACCTTGGGACAGGCCCCCCAGACTCCAGCCATGAGACTTCCCATGTGACAGAGGAACCCCAGGTGCCATCGGCCTTTAGAGAAGGTATCGCCCTGTTGGTGCCTTAATTGGGATATTTTCATGGCCTTAGAACTGTAAATTTGTGATCTCATAAACCCCCATTGTAAAAGCCAATTCAACTCTGGTATTTTGCATTCTGGCAGTTTTAGCAAATCGGAACACTGGGCCTTGCCTGGAGGAATCCGAGGAAAATGCTCTCGAGTCCTTCCTCTCTGCTGGCCCAATGTATTGGGAACACTGGGAGTAAAGTCACTGGGCATCCCTGTGCCGAGTCGCCGGGCATCCCCGGGACGTTCCTCCCTGGGAGTTGGCTAGATGCACACTCCTGAGGCGGGGGTGCTCGGCTCACCTGAGAGAAGTCTAGGACAGTGCTCTCGGGAGTAACTTTGTCCTCTGGTTTCCTGTTCCCTGAGGGCTGAAAGGCGAGTGTGCTCCAGAAGGGAACTTTATATTCGATTGCAGTGGGTCTCAGTAGAGACTGAACGATCCAGGCCTGGAGGGGAGACGTTCCCACTGGGAAATACTCAGTTCCCATGAGTGGGGCCGGAGGTGACTCCCTAGAATGCCAAAGGTGACACCTTGTTTGGTGCAAGGATCCTTAGCCCAGAATCCTGTGTTATAAAAGATGGAATGTCACAGAAGCATTGAAAGCCAGACAGAGGAGAAAGAGGGAGATCTCAAGGAGGCCAGGAGACGTCCCCTTGGAAGAGGTGGAAAGAGGACTCAGCAGGAGGCAGGGCCTGGGTCCCCAGAGGGAGGGAAGGAGAAAGTGTGGGGAAGACTCAGAGGGCTGGAGGCAAGGAGGGAGAGAGACACGGGGGGATTTGGTTCAGCTTCCATCAGACTCCTGCACGACACGGGGAGAAGGCCCCAGTCAGGTCTCAGAGGCAGCATCACCCACCGCTCTGAGTCTCCTTGGATCTGCACGGCGCAGAGACAAACTTCTGCCACCTCCAAGGAGGGAGCCAGAGAACTCAGAGTGGGCCAAGACTGTGTCCTAGGGGAGCCATGTCAGAGCCCCCAGATTCCTAGAGATACAGAGTTGCATGAGGACATAGGAGAGGAAAGCAATGAGCCAAGTGAGAAGAAAAATCAAAAGCATGTGGCCAAACCTCCTGGTCAATAGCCATGATTTACCAGTTCAGATGGCCAGAAAGAAGGGTCTCCTGCCAGACTCGCCAAAATATGTTGCCAGATTTGGGTCTAGGTTCTTGGTCATTCCATGAGAAAGAATTCAAGAGCACAGCACAGAGTAAGCAGGCAGAAAATTTACTACATATGCATGTAGAGAAGGAACATGTGGGCACTCTTGCAAAGAAAAAGGTGAGAGACAAGAGGCCCTCGTCTCTTATTTACAAACTCTTTGCTGGATGGAGAAATCATGGCTGGCAATTTTTCTCTTTCCGTATCATAAATATATCATACTACTGCCTTCTTTCCTCCATGGTGTTTGATGAGAAGTCAGCACTCATTCTGATTTGGCTTCCCTTTTAGGTGGCAAATTGCTTTTCTCTTGCTGCTTTCAGAATTTTCTCCTCTTTGGCATTTGACAGTCAGATTACTATGTGTCCCGGAGTGGGTCTATTTGGATTCATTCTGTCTGGAGTATGTTGGGCTTCTTGGATTTGCATATTTATGTCTTTTATAAAGTTTGGGAAATTTTCAGCCATTATTTCTTTGAATGCTCTTCCTGGTCCTTTTCCTTTCTCTTCTCTTTCTGGGACTCCCGTGATGTGTACATTTGTGTGCTTTGTGTTGTCAATCATTTCCCTGAGACCCTGCTCAAATTTTTCCATTTTTTTCTCCATTTTTTCTTTCGTCTATTTGAATTCAGTTGCTCTGTCTTCTAGCTCACTGATTCTTCTGCCTCTTCAAATCTGCGGTTGTGTCTCCAGTGTATATTTTTATTTCATCTACAGTCTTTCATTTCCATAATGTCTGTTAGTTTTCTTTGTATTCTTTCAAATTCTCTGTGCTCTTCTAGTATCTTCTTAATATCCTTTATCTCTTTACACACATCTTCCTTCATTACTTTGAGTTGATTCAGGATATTTGTTTGAACATCCTTGATTAGTTGTTCCAGATTCCATTTCTCCTCCAACTGTTTGATTTGTTCCTCTGACTGAGCCATTTCTTCTTGAGTTTTAGTGTGCCCTGTGATTTTTTGCTGAAATCTGGTCATCTGATTATCTTGATGGGTCTATTACAAAGGTGGGTTTCTCTCTCTTGTCTAGGATTATTTGTTGCCTGGGTTTGTATTAGGGCCCTGCTTCGACAGTTGGGCCACCTGTATTTCTCAGCTGAAACAGAACCAAGTACCCATGCATGGGGTGGAGCGGTGCAGACCAGCTCCAGTGGGCCTGGGACAGGGTCTGGAGAGGCTCTGAGAAGCCCTGCAGTTCCCCTGCACTTCCTGGCCTGCCCAGCAGATGGCGCTGTTTGGCAACTAACTCATCCTCAGAAGCCATTTACTTCCTGGAGCCCAGGCAGCGTCTCACCAGGTGGGGCTGAATTACCTCCTGGAGCCCAGGCAGCATCGGACCTGGTGGGGCTGAATTACCTCCTGGAGCCTGGGCAGCGTCTCACCAGGTGGGGCTGAATTACCTCCTGGAGCCCAGGCAGCATCGGACCTGGTGGGGCTGAATTACCTCCTGGAGCCTGGGCAGCGTCTCACCAGGTGGGGCTGAATTACCTCCTGGAGCCCAGGCAGCATCGGACCTGGTGGGGCTGAATTACCTCCTGGAGCCTGGGCAGCGTCGGACCTGGTGGGGCTGAATTACCTCCTGGAGCCCGGGCAGCGTCTCACCAGGTGGGGCTGAATTACCTCCTGGAGCCCGGGCAGCGTCGGACCTGGTGGGGCTGAATTACCTCCTGGAGCCTGGGCAGCGTCGGACCTGGTGGGGCTGAATTACCTCCTGGAGCCTGGGCAGCGTCTCACCAGGTGGGGCTGAATTACCTCCTGGAGCCCAGGCAGCATCGGACCTGGTGGGGCTGAATTACCTCCTGGAGCCTGGGCAGCGTCTCACCAGGTGGGGCTGAATTACCTCCTGGAGCCCAGGCAGCATCGGACCTGGTGGGGCTGAATTACCTCCTGGAGCCTGGGCAGCGTCTCACCAGGTGGGGCTGAATTACCTCCTGGAGCCCAGGCAGCGTCTCACCAGGTGGGGCTGAATTACCTCCTGGAGCCCGGGCAGCGTCGGACCTGGTGGGGCTGAATTACCTCCTGGAGCCCGGGCAGCGTCGGACCTGGTGGGGCTGAAACTGGGACCTGGTGGGGCTGAAACTGGGTTTCTTGTACCCTCACTTGGCCGGCCAAGATCTGGCTCAGTGTGGGGCTGTGTCCCCCACTTTATTTGGGGTGAAGGACTCCCCCAGCTGCCCTTCACAGCCATCCCCCAGGCAAGGATCAGGCCGCCTGCTGCTACTTCCCTCAAGGGTGGGGGTGGGCACTGGGACCCAGGGCTGGGAACACAGACTGTGTCCACGTTTTCTCAGACTCTTCGTGCCTCACTGAGATGTCCCCCCCTGTCCCCCAGTCCCCAGACGGTTGACTTGGGAGTCTCTGCCTGGTACTTGCTGCTTTGCGGAAGGAAGTAGCTTTGCCGTTTTCTCCCTACTCCTGCCCTTTGGAAGCTCCTCCTTGCTGCCCTGTTGTATTCTGCCCTCCCCTGTGGCTTGAGTCCTGCAGTGGGTCCCGGTGGGCCTGGGTCTCTGTGTCTGGATACAGGTGGGTCTGTCTTGTGCCGTGAGAGACTTCACAGTCTGTGTCCTGGTGGAGGTGGGAGGGATCCCGGCCACTGCCTCTGGTGCTTCCCAAACTGCCTGGAACCGAGTGAAGGGAGGGGAGAGGACCGGCCGGAACAGGGACAGACGTTTCCTCCCTGATTCTTTTCTCCCTCTTCAGTTCACTGTTAGTGGGGTCCTCCTGCAGACGACACCTTCCTCCGGAGTTCTGAACAAGTCACAATTGTCCTGTTTTCGCTGAATCTCTGGGGAGAGGTTTTCAGTAGCTGTTCACATCATCACATTGATGATATCACCCCCATTTTGCCACATTTTGGTCCAAGTCACTAAAATCATTTGCTATGTATCCTTAGTTGAGCAGTGTTGACCATGAACAGTCCTAGGTTCCCAATGGAAGAGAAGATGAAGAACGAATCAGTGTCTCAGTATCTGCCAGTGGCAGATTCATCAGCTTCTTTCATAGCAATTTTTTTTAACAGACGGGAAAAGACAATGTCTGTGTCAGTCAACAGAATTGAAAGATGGAGAAGCTTGCCACACCCGTTGACTGCGTGTGCTCCGAGCCCACCTGTCCCCTTTGGCATCTCCGTCTGCACAGCCCCCGGCGTGGGGCAGGCATGGAGCCGGGTGGCCCTGGAACTGCACAAAATGAGCAGAAAACAACAGCCCCAAAACTCATGGCCCGGTGGGCTCTCCTCGGAATACAGATGGGGCATGGGAGACCACGGGGTCCGTCCCTCTCCTGACGGTCACTGGAAGGAGAGCATCTTCTGGAATCTTTTCGAGGAGGGAGCAGAACATACAATGACTTCCTGTTGTCTCCACACTTAACTGTCCACTTGGGTGGGTATAAAATTATGGGGCTGTGGTTACATCTACCTAGTCGACATTTTGCCTGAAAATGGTGTTTTTACTAGACCACACAATCAAAACTCTGGAATAAAGCCTTAGTGCATAAAAACAAACAAACAAACAAATAAGTGATGGAGGGTTGCGGTGAAGCCAGGAGTGCGGCGTATAGACTTACATCCATAGGTACTACGTCCGAACACAGAGGTTCTGAGGGGACGAGAGGCTTTGGTCAACATGTAAGATGACGGATCCCCAAAAAGGAGGAGGGAGGGCTCTGTGTTCTGGTCCAGGGTTTTAAACCGTCTGCGCTGAAGAACCACCAGATGCCCTCAATCTGTTGAGACTGACTTCGGTATCAGTTCACATCAAATGTGACTCACATCAAATGCAACATCCAAGCTGATTTGAACACTGCTCAGTGAGATGTGTCCACAGGCCACACTCTTAGACATCAGGCGACGCCAAGTCACCACAACGTTTCTAAACGCTCCCCCACCTGGGTTTCTGTATTTATCTCATCAAGGACTAGAGAGAACTTAGCAGATTGGGGCCATCTGTGGCCACATTTGAGCAGCTGCGGGATGACCTTCCCCACGAGACAGCGCTGCCCAAGCCACGCCGCCAGGACACGGGTAAATGAATGATAAGTAAAACGATGGGCTGCGTCTGCTTTGTCTTCAGGATGTGGACCACTGTCCACCATCTCCTGGCACGTGATGCCGACGAGAGACGGCGGCCTTAATTGGGTCCTTCGAGTGCCATTTTTTATTTCTCCCTGAATAAAAATCCCTTTAAATCCAACATTTCCCCCTGAGATTTCCTGTGCTGTTTCCTTTTCATTGGCTCTGCCAGATGCCCACTGAGCCGTTTCCATCTATTGTGTGGCAAAGGGCCCGACAACTGCCCGGAAAGGCCGGCTTGCAGGGTGGGCCTGGGCTGGGGTCTGGGAATGTGGATTCCACTTCAGGAGGGTGCTCGGCGGGCCCGTGAGCCCCCGCTGTCCAGCAGACGGCCATGTGTGCCGAGTGCCGGCCTCCCCTCGGGGCTCTGGGGTGCGGGTCCCTGCCCGGCAGAGGTGCCCACGTGACCAGCCCCCCGTGCAGCCCTGGGCCCGAGGCTCCGTGGGCTTCCCAGTGGGCAACGTCACACACAAGCTGCCACAGCGCGCTCTGGGGGAACTGGGGGCGTCCCCATGACCCCATGGGGAGGGGATTCTGGGGCTCGCACCTGGTCACCCCCAGACCCTGCCCCACGCGTCTCTTCCCTTTGCTGACGGTGGCTGGGGTCGCCACAGGGACGGCTGGAGGCAGAGGCTTCTAGGTGTCACCAGGCCTGGGGGTGGTCCGGGGGCCCCAGCACACCTGCATAATCAGACCTTTATAAACTCAGGGAAACCGTTGGGAGCCTGTCCCCTGGCACTAAGAATTCTGGGCTGGACGCACGCTCTGTCCACGCAACAACCTTCCGCCTCATTTCTTTCCATCCTGGGAACGGTTCCGGGGCTTTGCTCGTTAATCCGTCTCTGCTCATTTGCCCTCATCTGTGTCCGTGGCAGCCGGTTACGGGTACAGTGCCGGGAGGGGCACACCCCCCGGGGCAGCGTGGGGAGGAGACGAGGGTGTGCCTGCAAACCGTGGTGTCGGGGAGCAGGCCACGGTGAGAGCACCCACGGCAGGAGCAGGCAGGCGGGAAGGCTTTCAGGCTGAAGCCACGTCTGACCGGGATCCAAAGGGGGGGAAGGTTTAATCAGGGGCAGAAAGTGGGGTGCAGAACAGGGCACAGCACCAGCCAGGCCCAGGGCAGGGGGCGCGGGCACGAGCAGGGCTGCCGGCCAGGGTGGCCACAGGGGGGCCAGGGCTGGGGTCTGCCCCGGGGGCCCCGTGGACGCAGGGACAGGTGGCCTTGCTGGAGGGCAGGGACAGATCCCAGCAGGGATCTCCAAGCAAGGGACGTGCCAGCCGGTCTTTGGGGGTGACAAGGAGAGAGAGGGCAAGTCAGGGATGCACTTGGGAGGCAAACAGGCCTCCTGTGGCCGCCGGGAGGCCAGGAAGGGGGCTGGTGCGGTTCGGGAACTTGGTTTGGTGCCGGGGCCGCCCTTGGCGGGGATTTTGACTCTGCGCTCTCGTTGCCAGCTCCTGTCCTCCTTCCCTCCCTCTCGCCGGGGCCTGGGAGGCCCTTGCTCACCAGCTGTACACACCCGGGACCCCTGCAGAGTGGGGCGCCCTGCTGCCCGGCTCCCCTGCCAGGGAGGGTTGTGGGGAGCAGACCGGCAGCGTGTGCAGAAGGCTCTGGAACCCCGAAGCGCGCAGAGCGCACACTAGCAGCTCCTCCTTCAGGGAGCAGCCCCGGGCTGAGGCCCTGTGTGGTCTGTGTCCTCCGCCTGTCCCAGCCCCGAGGAGGACCAGGGACGGCCCCCATCTGCCCTCCCAGGAGGGGCGGGAGGCGGTGCCCAGTGCCGGGCTTGTCCTGCAGAGTCACGCCGGGTCCTTGCCCTGCAGCCGCTGGGCGCCACGGGCTCACGGAAGGCGCCACTTCCTGCCCACACGCGCTGGTCTCTCGTCTCCCAGACCTGGGGGTCCCTGAGGTGCTCCGGGCCTCAGAAGGCAGTGTCCCCAAGGCCCTGTGTCCCCGCCCCAGGGACAGCGGTCTCACCTATAGAAATGATGAGCCCACCTTCCCAAGGTGGAGGCCGCCCTGTCTGTGGGACCCCCGCCCCACCGTGCACCTATCTCTTGATGGTCCTGGGGGCACAGGTCCCCAAAGGTGAAGGGGGTGGGAACCGCAGCACCCTGGGGGGCCCCAGAACCCGCACCCCCAGCGAGAACTCAGGCAGAGCCATCGTCACTCTCGTCCTCCTGCCATCCCTGACCAGGGCCTGGCCCACCCACCCCTACGTCCCTGAAAGACCCCTGGAGCCCTTGCCCCAGATGCCATGGCCTGACATGGTCACACAAGGGGATGTGCCCATGTCGTGGAGAGCCCGAGACACCCCGACACCCAGGAACAAGCTTGGCGGGGGTGGTCTGGGGGCAGAGGCCCCCCAACTCCAATACCTGTGCTCCAGACCCCTGCCTGGCTGTGGGACCACCACCCAGGGCTGGCCCAGAGGGGACAGAAGGGACGGCCTCCTTGTCCTTGGGAGCAGTGATGCCCGGAGCCCACCGCGGCCCCCAGCGGGCAGCCCACATCCCTTTCTCCAGAGCAAACAGCCTTCTGGTTCCTTGCGAAGGTGAAAGTGACACAGATTCATTGTCCCCGGAGGGTGGGGCCATGGGAAGTTTTGGGGGCATCCCCTCCCCAGGCCCCCAGTGTAGACAGAGCCATGGAAACAGCCATGAGGGTCAACCCTGAGGCGGCCTCTCCTCCACCCTCCCCATGCAGGATGCCCCAGTGGGGGACAAGAGTTGGCACAGGTGGGCGGCTGGGGGTCTCACAGAGGAGGCCAGGCCCAGGACAGTGGGGGGCTGACCCCCCCACATGGACGAGGACCCAGCTGGGGTGTGCCCAGGGGTGTGGAGTCTGGGTGCAGGTGGAGAAAGGCAGGGGGAGCGGGATGGGGGGCAGATGTCGCCTTGAGCCATGTGGTCCAGGCAGGAGCTCCAGGAGGATGAGCAGGAGCAGGGCATGGGGCGAAGTCTGAGGACATGGGGCGAAGTCTGATGGGGCTGGGCCTGTTTTATTCTGGAGGACACAGGGTGGGGTGGGGGACATAGGGTTGTTTCAGAGCCCGGCACGTCCCCCGTCCCCCATGCTCTGGAAGGCAGTCAAAGCTCTTTGGTCACCAGATTTCCTGGTGTGTCCCTGGTGGCGGGGAGGGGAGTTGGGGGGCAGCGGGGAGGGGGAGGCCGAGGGCCGTGACGAGGATGATGACAGCATGGGACAGCCTCAGCCCTTACGGATCCTGGCTCGGCCACCCTTGCACCCCTTCAAGGAATGTCTGCTGTTGCCCCCCATGTACAGATGAGGAAACCGAGGCACAGAGAGGGGGAGGGTCTTACCAGAGCCTAGTGTGGGAGGGGTGCCAGGGAGGCAGGGGGTCCCCTTGACGATCCCCCTGGATGCTTCCATGTTTGCACCGGTGGGCTCCCTGCCCTCAGCCCCAGTGGTCCAGTCACCCCCAGAAGGGGTGCTTTTCCACAAGGGCTGTGGTGGGTCCCCTGGGTGCCTTGTCCTCAGGAAGGGGGCTGGGTCTGGGGAAATGGGTCCCCCGGGTGGACCCTCCTGGCCTCTGCACCCCAGGTCTGCACCATGCTCTCAGGGGCAGGTTCCCAGTTGCAGCCACTACCCCGTGCCGGGGGCTGGAGCCCAGGCAGCTCGCCCACCCTGAGCTCGCGTTTGCCCCAGTAAAAGTTCTCCAAACCACAGGATCCTCAGCATTGGACTGGCTCTTGAATAAAAATGGAAAAGATATTGATCCCCAGGTTCTTTTCCTCCAAGGTCAACCCCTCTTCTGCCAACATCTAAGAAAAGATTTCATTTCAGCCACTTCTGCTGCCAGTTCTGCTTTTGCAGTGTCATCTTCCCGCCTCCCAGCCTGGGCCGAATCCTCCTGCATTGGCCGAGCTGCAGCCGAGCTGGAGACCCTCTGATGGAGCCTGAGAGGCAGGGGCTCTAGAAGGTTCCTCAGTGCACCGATGGGGAAACTGAGGCCCCAAGAGGCGGGTGGCCTGTCCAGAGCCACACAGCCAGTGGCAGGGGGAGCTGGGAGTGGGACCCACGTGGAGCCCAGGTGCCCCTCCTGACTGGGGCAGGAGACAGACACCGGTGTGGCCGGGAGAGCCCCCCTTGGGTGTTGTGCCAGGAAAGGGATCCCTAGAAAGGGTTTGTGGGGGCCGGAGCAGCTCAGCACAGGCGGTGCCTCCCCTCTCTGGCCAGCCCACTCCCCTTCCACAGAGGACCCCGAGGCCCTTCTGACTGGACACACTGACCAGCACAAGTCCCCTGGCCCCCCCAGACTTCGGGACCAGAGCCCCCAATGGCAGGCCCAGAGCCCCAGGTGAGGGGGGTGCTTGGCCACCTGGAGAGCCTCCGGTGGAGCCTGCCCCCACCCCCAGAGGAGCAGGCAGAGGCTCAGGACAGGGGAGTGTGCAGCCCGACCCCTGCGGCCCCTCCCCACGTGCAGGGCCCAAGGGGGCATCATGGGGCACATCAAGCCCACCTGTGGGGTGCAGGACATTCGGCATTTAGTCCCGACTGCCAGGTGGGGCAAGAGGCCCGGGCTCCTCAGAACCCACTGGGGCTGTGAACAAGGGGCACATGCCATGCTGCACGAGGGCCACTCTCACCCGCCAGGCCCGGGCCTAACCGATGCACTGAGGGGACCCTCATCACGGGGACCCTCCGCAGACATGTGGAGATGTGGTGAACGGGCTGCCCCGGGACCGCGTTCGTTGTCCTTTTAGTTTCCTGGCTGCTAAAACAAATTCCATGCAGTGGGTTTCCTGACACATGGGGATTTATCGGCTCACGGTTTTGAGGCGGGAGAGGAAGACTGGGGCACCCACAAGGCGATGCTTTCTTCCCGGCGGCGGCACTGTCCTGGAGCTGGTGCCCGCTGATCCCCGGTCCCGGGGTCTCCCGCCGCCTGGTGAATGCACGGAGGCCTCCCCGCTTCTCCCCATCGGCCTGGGAAGGACTCCAGGAACTCCCCCCGATTCGGGGGGCCCTCAGCTGCGAGTCGTCCCCTAGAGGACCTACTGACAAGGGTCCACACCCACCAGAACGGGGACGAGACCAGGAGTATGTCCACACTGGGTGCCCAGTTCAACCCAGCCTGGTGCTCGAGCCTGGCTGCCCACCCACCCCACTCCGGCCAGCAGAACTGGGGGCCCCCAGATGGGCGTCTCCAGCATCCCCGGGCCAGGTCCCCAGGCCGGCCCGCTCCTCGGCCAGCACCAGCACATCCGGAGAGACGTTCCCAGCCCCGGCCCTCGGGGTGCCGTTGAGCCAGCCCCGTTGTGGGGAATGGGGGGTGAACAGGGTGTTCTCCTTCCTGCGAGGCCCAGGACCCTGTGGGGAGGGTCCCCGAGGCTGGGGCACTCGGTGTGGCTGCTTTCCCCTCCCGCCGGCCCTGGTTTCCATCACGGGTGCGTCTCTCCCTCACGAGGGGTGCGTCCGTCTCCTCTGTGGTCTGGGGGTGCCCCATGTGGCACCCCAGCCCTGAGGAAGACAATGAAGCGTGGACAGCTCGTCGTGGCTGCCTGCACCCTGCTCCCCACTTCCTCCTCCTTTCTGCAGAGGGAAAGCCACAAAGAAACTTCTGGAGAATTAAGCGAGTGCTGCCGCAGACCCGGGCAGTGGCTGCTGGTGCCCTGAGGGGGCAATAGGAGCAGACACCTGGGCTGGGTGCAGGGCCGCGGCCGAGGGGGGCGCACAGCGGACAGCACCGGCCTCCCCAGCACCATGTGCTGCCCCCACCCCCAGCGGACCTGCAGTTACCCAGCATCAGCCCTTTAGGCCCGCGGCCCCGGGAACGGACCAGGCTGCAGAATCTCCGGGGGGAGCCCCATTGGAGCCCATCAGGGGTGGATGGGGGGCAGCTGCGGTCCCCAGCCCTGACAGGAGCCCGGGATGGGCCCGGGATAGGACCTCACAGGTGGTCGCCCCATCCCAGGAGAGCAGGATCCCCAGGCCAGGAGCCCCCACTCCTTCTGGGTGAGACGATCAACCTCGGGTCCGAGTCCGGGCTGTACACAAGCAGTTTCTCCACGTGAAAGGCATCGCGGATGAGCGACTGGTTCCTTAGAGAAGTGAACACGCATGGCACAGAGAGGGACACGGATTTGGAGAGAACACGGATAAGAGCTCGTTAAGACTGAACTGCGTGGAGGCGAGTAGCCTGCGAGTAAAGAACGTGTGTGTCCGGGGAATTATCCCAAGGAGGTCCACCGAGGCGTCTGACTGGGCTGTTTATAACAGGCAGTGACAACATCGGCCCGACAGTCACAGAACATCGGGTGAACCACCTCCGGGATGTCCACGCAGGGGTCAGCGAATCCGAGCGGCCACGCAGCCTGGTGGAGTTGGACGACACAAACGAGACAGAAGGAAGGCCGTGCGGGCACCATGGCTAAGGGAGAGCAGCAGGTCACAAAAGAACATGTGGGCAAGATTCCACTTTTAAAATGTGCACAAAAGCTAGTGGGACAGAAACCAAACATCTTTGCAAACAGTTGCCGAAAGCGCTGGTTCCCGGAGTCCCTCTGGGAGCCCTGAGGAGGCCCAGGCCCCACGACCGGGGAGGCTGCCACGGGTTGGGGCGAGGTGCAGGCGTCGGAGTTTCCAGAGCCGCCGGGTTCCAGCTGCAGCCAGGACGAGACCCACGACTTGAAAGCGTCGCAAGGCGCCAGGGACGCCAGGCTGGCGCTGCTGGTGCAAATTGCATCAGTCAGGCTGGGGCGAGGATGCCTGCTGGCAGGTTCAAGCGGAAAGGGGTCTATTGCAGGGAGATGACCCCCATTTGGGACCCTGTTTGGGACCTTTGTGGGCCTCCCCGTAAGGAAGCAACCCCTAACCACGGCAGCCACAGGCACCGGGACCCGGCCGCTCACCAGGCCGGGCAACAGCCAGATCCGGAGGTGGCACCTGTGCCCGCTGCCGCGGAGAGCCCGCCCCAACTCAGGGGTTCTCCTCGGTGGGTCCCTGGGTCAGCAAAGCCCACCTTGCACGAGGGCTTCTGAGAAATAGTGGGTTTAGGTTTGGGGCTCAGCAGGGCGGAGAGCACAGAGCTGGGAGCAGGCTGATTCGCGGTGTCCCTGTGTTCGTCCATTTCAGTGTTTAGCTGTGACAGATGGTGCCCCAAGGCTAAGAGGAGTCAAAGGTGACGGATGCAAACCACACGCACAGACACCCACAAACACAAAGCAGCGGCTGCTCAGGCACCGAGGGTCCCAGGGCCCTCAGGAAGAGGGTCTGCACCTACTGACCCCCACCCCCGTGGAGGGACGAAGCAGGGTCTCGATGGGCTGCACCTGCCACCCGCTGACCCTCAAGGGGCTCTGGGGAGCCGGCTCTGACCCTCTGACTGGGGGGAAGCTCGGAGGCCCCGCTCAGCCATCCGCCCGCCTTAGACGGTGGTCTGCTCCCAGCCCGGACTCCTCCTCGGACCCGCGGGCCCCTCCAGGACGGCCGGCCCTTCACCGGCTCCATCCCACCAGCGGGGGTCGGGCTGCCCAGGCCTGGGGCACTGGCTGCCTTGGCTGCTGTGGCACCCGGAAGAGGCTCAGTGGCCAAAACACCAGGCCTGGCTCTCAGCCCTGGGGGCTGATGTCCGAACTCCACCTCACTGGGCTGAAGTCGGGGGTCTCAGGGCGGGCGCCTCCTGCAGGCTCAGGGGGGAAGCTGCCCCTCGCCTCTCCCAGCCCCCAGCAGAACCCACAGCACCCCCTCCTCCAACTCGGACCCCTGCCCCCTCTCCTAGGGGCCTGGAGATGGCCCTGGGCCCACCCGCACCATCCAGGGCCACCCCCACCTCTGGGTCCGTCACCTACCACGTCCACATCGCCCCCTTCTCCTCGTCAGGTCACACGTCCACAGGTTCCGGGGATTGGGGAGTGAGAACCCCTGGGGTACCAGCGTCCTACTCACCGCACCGCCCCACACCCTGCCCCACAGACGGGTGCTACGGGGAGGGCGGGTCATTCCACTGGCCTCACGGCAAGTAGGGGTCCCGAGGCCCTGACATGCGTCTCCCCTCGCCTGCTTGGCCAGCCCCCTCCCCAGGAAGCCCCGACTCCCAGGTGGGTGGGGGGTGTCTCCCAAGTGGCAACGGCCTTGATTTTCTGGGTTCTGGGGCCACTGCTTTTAAATCCTCAGACTTTGCAGATTTTTTTTTTTAATTGTGTTCTTCTATTTCTTAAAATACTTCATCGCTTTCACAAGCTTTTGTAAAACATCCAAACATACTAAAAGGTTGGTTTAGCATGTAGGGGTGTTTCGCTATCATGTTACTGATAGAATGTCTTATGTGTGTTGCTAACATTTGGACCTCAAGTTCTAATTTCCTATGAGCCCAAATCTGTGGGGCAAATCTTCGTGGCTCTGGGTTCCATACGTTCTGCGGGAAGATCCTCTGATCCAAGGAAGTAAAAAATATGATTTGTATTTTTCTGGTATAAAAATAACCAGAAGTTTTATTTCTTATTTTAGATCTGGTGTCCATCTGGGATGTATTTTTGCATACGCAATGAGGAAGACACCTATTTTTTTCTATTCTTTCCATAGATATTTTACCCCCAAATGCAGTTGAGAAACTTGGATGAGTTTTCCCTATTGAAATGCCATCTTTCCCATATCCTAAATTCACTTATCTGTTTTTTTAATTCCATTTACTGTTTGGTCAGTTCCTTCACCAGTTTTGAATTGTTTTAATTACTATAGTTTTAGAGTCGATTTGCCATAAGGTAGGTCAATTCCACCTCGTGATTTTCCTTTTACTTGTTTCAATTTTTTTCTTGCTGTCCAATCTTTTTCATTTTGCCTAATTAATTTGAGAATAAAATTAAATTCCTAAAATATCTTTTTAATTTTTATAAAAATTACATTAAATTTGCAATACTTAGTCTTTCCTTCCAGAGAGATGCTTTGCCTAGATTAACTTGAGAATAAAGTTCAGTTCCTAAAATATCCTTTTGTGACATTTATAGAAATTGCATTAAATTTACAATAGTTGGTTTTCCAGTCCAGGAAGATATTATATCTCCCAATTTTTCAGATTAATTCCATGTCTTTCAATAACATTTTACAGGTCTTTTAAAAATAAAGATCATATCCATTTATTGTTTAAATTTCTCCTGGGTATTTTAAAATTTCTGTTGCTGCTGTGTTTGGAAACTGTTTTCTAGTACATGTTTAATGAATGTTTTAAAATATTTTGAAATTTGACATCCAGGTACTTTTCACCAGATTTAACAAATGCTAACATTTTCCTATGTTCAGATATTTCTTTTTAAATAATAAAGCATTCTAGAGAACTATAGTAAGCAGGGTAGTGTGGTATTGGCAAAAGAAAGACATATTGGTCAACGGAACAGAAAGAGGGTCTAAAAAACAGACCCAACACATTTGGTCAATGAGTTTTGGCAAAGGTGCCAAAGCGATTCAGGGGGATGGGGGCCC
Source organism: Choloepus didactylus (assembly GCF_015220235.1). Taxonomy (NCBI): domain Eukaryota; kingdom Metazoa; phylum Chordata; class Mammalia; order Pilosa; family Megalonychidae; genus Choloepus; species Choloepus didactylus. Next base: position 134,329,804 of record NC_051315.1, on the reverse strand, counting down.
CTTCAACAAGTGCTGTTTGGTCAACTGGGTGCCAGTCAGGGTCCATCAGAGACGTGAAGACAAACGCTGAGACAACAGAGCCACTGGAAGTGACACGAGAGGCTCTCTCTGCAGCCCGAGGCAGCAAAGATGTCTTAGGAAGCAGAAAGCACAAACCGTGGAAGAAAAAAATGATAATATGCTCTTCATCAGAATTAAAAACTTTCACTCACCAAAAACATCATCATGGAAATAAATAGGCAAACCACAAATTGGAAGAAACATTCATAGCACATAAGATAGACAAATGAGTTCTGTCTATAATATATCATGAATCGTGCAACTCAATAATAATAAGACAAATACGAAATTTTTTTTACATGGGCAAAGACTGGAACAGACCCTTCTCAAAAGATAAACAAATAGCCAACATGCACATGAAAAAGTTCTTAATGCTATTAATCATCAAGGAAATGCACCTCCTAGAATGACTAAAGTAAAAAAGGATTACAAAACCAAATGCTGGTGAGAATGTCGAGTAATTAGAACTTACCACACAGCTGGCGGGAGGGGAGAACGCTCCATCCACTTTGGGAAACTGTACCGCAGGTTCTTGAAAAGCTAAACCTATATCTATTCTGTGATCCCTTCTAGGTATTTATTCATGAGAAGTTAAGACTATATATCCCACAAAAGCCTGTCCAAGAATGTTCAAGCTTTATTTATAATAACCAATGACTGGAAACAACCCAGATGCCCATCAACAGAAGAATGGAAAAGCTGTGGTCTCGCTGCGTCATGGATCTCTGCTCAGCAATAAAAAGGACCAAGCCACATGCAACTCTACACATGGACGAATCTCAAAGACGCTATGCTGAGTGCGAGTCCAGGCACAAAAGAGGCCATGCGATGTGCTGAAGCTGCCGGAGGTCCTAGCGTGGCAAGAATAACCAACAGCAATAAAAATCAGATCAGCTGTCGCTTCTGGTGGGACGGGACAGGCAGGAACTTCCTGGGGTGACAGAAAGTTGCCCAGTCTTGCTCTGTGTTTGTCAAAACTAATCGAATGGTACACTTAAAATCTGAGCATCTCACTGTATGCAAACTACACCTCAAGAGAAACAAAAGCCAGAAACAGCTTACAGCTGGAGGTGATGCTTTTTATGTACCCTCCTTCAATCCTGTCCCCTCCTTCTTCTCCAGAGAGCTCTGAGGGTAGTGCAATCCATCTCTTCCTAATTTTACTATATTCATAAGGATCCATAAACCTTAACTCAAATTATTTTGTGCAGTAAAATGTTTACAGCAGCCAACCGGAGTTGCACTGGACTGATGTTTCCGGAGTTAATCTGGGCAAATACGCGCGCTCTGGCCCTTCACCCTAACTGCCCGCACTGATGACCTGAACACAGCACACCTCCTTATCCTTTCTTCCAGGAATGGACACGGAATGGTTTCTAACCTGGGGGTGTTCAACGATGCCGTGACGAACACCCCAGAGCCTGCTTCCTCGGGTCTCGGGCTCGCCCAACACCCCAAAAACTCATCACGGGGGGCTGGGCAAGCACCCTTCCTGGGGGCTCCTACGGGTTGACCCCAGGGCCGGCAGCCGGCCCACCCGCGCGTGGTGGGACTGAGGGCTCGTGGACCCCGAGGCCGTGAAATGGAGTCGCGTCCCGGCTTTGGTTTTATTTTTGCAGATCACCAGGAAGGTGGACCTTCTTCTCGCGAGCTCCCCTGGGCACCGGTCACTCGGGCGCCTCCCCTCTGAAAGGTCTCTTTGGGCCCTCACATCTTCTCACGCTTATTGCTGGGATTTTCCTGCTTTATCCGGTATTTGGCCACCTTAACCACATTTCTCATTCATTCTCTTAAATTTTCTACATATTAAAAATACTTCACCTGAAAATCATGATAGTTGTGCTTCTTTCTTCCCAAAGCTCGGATCTAGCATCTCTTGTTTCTTTTCACAGTGAGGAGGAGCGCCACAGCCGCGCCGAGGACGAGCCTCAGGAGCAATGCCCTTGTGTTGCAACTTCAACGGAAATGCGTTGACTTGCTCATCACTTTATTTCGTTTCTGTGTTCCTCCCTCCCTCCCTCCCTCCCTTTCTCCTTCCTTCCTTCCTTCTTTCTTTCCTTCTTTCCTTCCTTCTTTCCTTCCATTGGCCTGTATTTTTCTGCCAAGTACTGTTCATGGTTCTGGGGATACAAGTAATAATAAGGCAGATAAGGTCCCTGCTACCAGGAAGAAGAGAGGAAATAAACAAGCAAATCGATAAAATAATTTCAGAAAGAGATAAATATTGTAATGAAAACAAAATAGGGGGACACCAGTTTTTAGAGTGATGGAGGCTATGTATGATAATGGGCTTTGATAGGCGTCTTTATAACGTTGAGATTCATGCTATTCCTAATTTACCAAGAATGTGTCTCAGGAGCACATGTTGAATTTTACCAAGTTATTTTTAGCATCTATCAATGTAATGTGTTTTTTCCTTCTCCAAATGATCAACATAATAAATTACATTGTAAGCTTTCCTAATGTTGAACCATCCTTGTATTCTTGGGATAAATTCTACTAGTCATGACATATCATTTTTGTAGTATGCTATTAAATTCCATTTAGATTTTTGCATTTATGTTAGAAACTGATATTAGTTTTTAGTTTTCTCTTTTCTGCTATTGTTAGTTTTGGTTTTAGGATTACGTTGACTTTAGAGAATGCAATGGGGATCTTGCTGTACTTTTCTCTTCTCTAGAACATTTTAAATAACACAGACATCACCTGCTCCTTGAGGATTTGGAGGGACTGGCTCATACAATGACCTGGGTTAATGCCGGGGTGTAACGGGGAGATGGGGGACCCAGGCCGTGGCAGGAGCTTCTTCTCCCTTGTCCCCAGGTGATGGAACTATGCAGGCTTTCTCCTGCTTGGGGGAAAATCTTGATAATTAATATTGTCTTAAAATTTATCAATTTTATTTATATTTTCAATTTTTATACAAATAATCAATGTTTACAATGTCGGTTTCTATAGCTATGGCCTCTTTTCATTCCTTGTGTGTTACATGATTTTTTTTTACATTTTTTTGGTCAAATTTGATATAGTTTATTTCACTTGACTTTTCAAAGAACCAGTCCTTTTCTTTTTTCCTAGGTCTAATTTTCCTTATTTTCTCTTTCATTCCTTCTGGTTTTATTTTAATTCATTCTTTTCTCCTACTCTCTTTTGGATTTTTTTCCTGTTACTCTTTACCTAGAATCCTAGAGTCTTCAGTTGAATACATAGGTCAATCATTTTTGATCTTTCTTGAATTCTTATAAAGCATTTAAAGCTTTGGATTTTCCACCTTTTACCAAAATAACCACATCGTTTAACTTTCAAGATGTTTGGTGTTTTTTCTTGGCTATGCTTTTCTTGTTCACATCCTGCTTTATTACCTTTGGCTCAGAGAACAGTGATCTGTACAACTTCTTCTTTCACTAATGGACGAATGTATTGATATTTGGGGGCTCTATAACCAATTAAATCTGAGCCAGGGTCCGTGGGCTGTTGGGAAGGAACCTCAGCCAGGGCTCAGCAGGAAACACATCCAAGCGCGGAAGGCAGAGAGGGTGGCGCAGCGGGCTGAGCCCCCACTGGAAGGTCACGGGGAGGGAGCCACCCCCGGACCCGGGAGAGAGCTGGCACCGGGGTCACAGCACCCACCGGGGAGACTGAAAAGGGGAAGGCTCGGGAAATCAGCCACCACCTCCCACCCCCCTCACGGCCTCCTGTCCTCTCACCCGCGAGTCCTTGCCATCAGCTGAAACCAAACCAGGATCCAGAACTCACGGTTGGAGGGCAGGGAGGCAGGAGGGCGGGGAAGGCTGGGGGGCCCGGGGAGGGAGGCACGCGGCGCTCCCCACCTCCACCACGCACTTCTCTCTCCGCGCTCTGCCTGCTCGCGTCCTGGCCCCTTCAGTAGGAACGCGAGCTGTCCCCGCAGGGCCGTGTCCCACGCAGCCGGTAGAGCCGGGCCAGCCCCTAGCAGCCTGAGGTCCTCTGTGCGTGGAGCCCAGAGCCCCTTCTTTGGGTTGGGTTGACCACTGAACCCTCGTGCAGTCACGTGGGGGCCCCCAGCCCACCTTCCACCCTGCTCAAGTTCAGGGGAGGGAGGTGTCCTGACCAAGCAGCCCCATTACGACCACAAGTAACTGAGAGAGACAGGCCCTCCCGGCCCCTACAGCCCACCGCCCCCAACACAGAGAGCACGGATCTTGTAACGTCTTCATGGATGGACAGAGGAGGACGAGCAGGAGTGGAGGGTCCAGGGGAGGAGAAAAGACAGGGGCCATCTGTGGGGACTTCCTTCTGGTCTAGGTCAGTGGAGGAGCCGCTGGAGGCCACTGGTCTGTGGACAAAGAGGAGGGGCAGCCACCGCGACAGGCTCTGGCCCCAGCCCAGGCTGCCCAGCTGCCGGATGCAGTGACCAGACGCTGAGTCAGCAACTCGCTGTCCCCTGCACAAAGAGCTGAGCCCAGCAGAGCTGTCCCCTGCAGGGCAGCTCCCAAGGGCTGGGAGCCTGCCAATCCCTGCCCCCAGGGGATGGGGGGCACCCAGCTCAGCTCCAGCCCACCCAGGGGCTCACTGAGTCTGGGACCCAGGGACACCTTTCCTGAGGTTATTTTACTTCTTCGTGAAATGTCAGAACACTGTGCTACCTCCTGGGTGGTTCTGCGGGAGCAGGATTAGGAACCGTGCAGGGGTGAGGCGTGGGAGCCTACAAATACAGGCTCCTGGGGAGGGGCTCAGAGTGGGCCACTCAGCAGGGCCCCGAGGGTGTCTGAGGGTCCCGAGCTGCTGGACCCCCGTGGGCTGGGTCTCCCCCTTCCCAGCCACCTGGAGCTCTGGCCCATTTCACAGCCCCTCCATCAGGAGCCAATGCTCAAGTGTGCATGCACACGCACGTGCACACACACACACACACCCCTAACTGTCCAAAACTGAATTTACACAAATGCAGCTGTGGTGCAGAGTACCCCTGAAAACCCACCCTGGATCTCAGTTAGTCCACAGGGATCCCACCCTCTCCCCCACGGCGCAGGTCTTGGAGTTCCCCACCAGGAGGGTGGACGGGCCACTTCTCGTCCAGCCCAGGGCACTGCTGAGAGTGAGAGGCGCTGGGACGACAGCGTACACCAGCACCGTGCGAGCGGCCGCACCCCTGGCAGCCTCCGCGCACCCAATGAGGGCACAAAATCTTCGCGGTTCCTCCTCCCCCTCCTCCCCTTGGGGTGGCCCAGTTTGGGGGTTAGGGTTTAGTCACCAACATCCCTCATTCCAAAAGAGGCAGAGCACCATCTGGTTTTCTAGGGCAGAGCTTTCTATTCTGACTTCCATTTCTACAGACATTGGGATTTTGGGGAAAGGCCAGGAATGAAGCAGGGAAACAGGGAGGGGCAGCAAGTTTGGGTTCGAGATGCGTGTCCTGCTCCTGTCTCGCCATGGCCTGTGTGGGGTCTGACTCCTTCTATAAAACGGGAGGGGGCCTAGACCCTGGTCCCAAGCACGGAGAGGGGATTCTGCGACTGTGCATCAGATGAAACTGGGGAGACCGTGAACCTCTGGGCTCGGAAGTTTGTGGGGAAATGCCATTTCAATTTCCCCTGCACTCTCTGATTCTGGGGCAGGGAAAAGGGGCATCGTGCCTACAGACACCCCGTTTGTGTCCCGCTCCCAGGGCACCTCACATGAGAATCACTTGGGTGCATTTGGCCTCACATGCTGGGGAGCAAGTGTGATTACAGAGTGGGCAAGGCTGGGCAGGTGCAGGAGGGACCAGCGGGGACAAGATGGGCAGGGGGTCATGCCCCAAATTTAGAATACACCATCCAGGCTTGAAAATAGGAATGAAAAACCGCCAGGTGCCAGAAACCAAGAGAAACTTAAAAGTGGTGGTGGGTGAAGCCGGATGAGTGGAGACTGTGTTGGGGGCGCAGCAGCAGGGACAAGGTGAGCAGGGCTGGTGGCCGGACAGGGGAGCCCCGCGGGTGCCAGGATGGCAGGGCCAGGTCAGGAAAACGGCTGTCCACTACCGGTCCCCCCCCGGGGCCTGGCCCTGCCGGGCCGGCTGAGCAAGGCTGGGAAGCCTAGCTAGTGCCCCTCCCTCGTTTCCCAGCCGGGCCTCAGTTTCCACATCTACAAACGCGGCTGTGGCTCCCTACGGCCTTTCAGCTGTGGATCTGGGGGGCTGCACCCCGCAGAAGGTCGGGCCGCGCTGGGGACCCGGGAGCGCTCCAGGCGCGCCCGCGTTGCCATGGCAGCAGCGCCGCCCCAGAGCAGGGATGGCTGCGCGCCTGGGAGGAGGCTGTTGCCCTGGAAACTGGGCGGGGTCTGGCGAGACCCTGGAGACCCCGGCGGGCCCGGGCGCTGGCGGAGCGCGAGGCCGGCTCTTCCTCACCCGCACGCTCTGGAAGCAGGGGCCAGAGCGCCGGTCGGAGCTTGGGGGCGCGGGGCGCCTGTGGGTGGCCAGGGGAGCCCTGGGACGCGCTGGGTACCTGGGGGCACCTATGAGGGCCTGAGCTCTGAGCCCCGACCCTTCCCCAAGCTCGTGCGCTCCGGCATCCGGGCGGATGCGGATGGCACGCGGCGTGGAGGGCGCTGCGCTGGGCCGGCTGCAGGGCCGGAGCCGGGTGGGCGCAGGGCGCAGGGCGCAGGGGCCTGGGGCCCCCGCATCCCGGGGAGGACGCGGCGCACTGCGGGTGGGCCTGGAGGCCGCGCGGCATCCTTTCAAAGCGCCGCTCCGCTCGGGCTGGGCTCCCCGCGCGGAGTCCTCCAGGACCAAAACCCAAAACCCCCCGCCAGCGGCCGGATAGTCCCAGCCGCCGCGCAGCAGGGCCGCATCCCTCGTCGCCCCTTTATTTTGTCCCTGGTGTTCTGCAGTTTCGCTCTAACGTGTTTAGGTGTGGGTTTGGTTTGAGGTTCCCCTATTGGGGAACTTACTGATTCCTAATCTGAGCATTTCCATCTATTGACAATCCTGGAAAATTCCAAACAAGTATTTCTTCAAATACTGTTTCCGAGCCCCTCTGCTCCCTCCTGCAGTTTCTGGAATCTCTTTCAAGCTAGTTCATGGGCTTCACCTGCCCGACCTTAGTCCGGGGCTCCGTGCCAGCCCGGCCTCGGCTTTGGTGGCCTGGCCAGGCCTGGTGCTTCCCAGCCTTGCTCAGCTGGATCCAGCAGGGGCAAGCCCCAGGGTGGCCTCCCGTGGACAGGTGTCTCCCTGACCTGGCCCTGCCCTCCTGGAGCCCCCAGAGCTCCCCTGTCTGGCCTGGGGAGTGATAATTTTCAAAGTTCTGTCTGCTGGCCCCTCCTGCACCTGCCTACCTGCCCCCCATGTCAGTCTCCACTCATCCGGCTTCACCCACCACCACTGTCTTGAGTTTCTCTTGGTTTCTGGCACCTGGTGGTTTTTCATGTCTGTTTTCAAGCTGGATGATGTATTTTAAATTTTCTGAGCTGTTTTTCTACAATTTCTTTTTATTAGGTGATCTGTCTGAAATTACTATTTTTGAGGTCAACATATGCAAATATCAGTAATTTCATATGATTTAACTTTATATCTGGTGTGGACAGAGGGTCTTTCTACCTTGCTTTGCCTTGTCTGGTAGCCTACAGCATTGGTAGGATTTTTTTAAAACCTTTTTTAAATTTTTGCTGTAATATTTATTAGTATTTTAAAATTCAGAACAGTACAAGAAGAAAGGAAAGATGAAAATGGATCTTAATCTCCACCCTTAGAGAACTCCATTGACATAAAACAGTTATACCTGAATGAGATTAGAGAGTCAAACCATATGTACCAAATCAATATACCAAAAATCTATACGCATAAGAAAAGCGTATTCCCCACAGCAGCCCCCGGCAGTGGCAAACGCTGCCAACAGTTCCTTCCGATTCCTTTCAGGAAATAAAGGGGATTCTACTATGCACACTCTTCTGTGCCCCCTTTCAAGTAATTTAATAAAAACCGCTGGTGATGCATTAGGCTTTTTTTTTCTTTCTTTCTTTTTCTTTTTTTTTTGAAGTAGTGGATTTTCAAACTTTGATTTTATTTTATTTTCAAATTGTGAAATTTAACATATATACATAACAGTGATAACTTTAAAAGTACAATTTAATAAGTAGTTAGCAAATTTCAAAGAATGTTATGGGTTACAGTCCCACAATTTCAGTTATTTCCTTATTATAATATATAACATACATACAGAAAGGTGTTAATTTTCAAAGTACAATATAACAAGTAAGCTATAGAGCAAATTTTAAAGAATATTATGGGTTATATTTCCACCATTTCAGTTATTTCCTTCTAGCTATTCTAATACCCTAGCATCTAAAAAACAGAATATTTATATAAAAATTGAATAAGTGTAATCCTTTCTAAATCCCATCTTGTCTGTTGCTACTGCTTCCTCTCGTTTCATCACTTTCTCGATCTTCAGGGGTGTCTAGGCAGTGCCCACCCTAACTTGTTCATATTGAAAAGGGGTGTTGATACTATAGGGAAGGGGCTGCATCTGGTTGATTTTCTTAAAGAGGCTGTTGCCTCTAGGTTTTAGGACTTCTCTGGCGTAGGAGCGCTGGTGGATTTAAGTTTCTGAGAGATAAACTTAGTGAGTGAAACTTTTATAGAATCTCAGGGAGCTAGGTATTTTGGGACTACTGTTGGTTGGGGCTTGGCATACTGTGGCCATTTGGGATGTCTAGCTGGAGCTTGCATAAGAGAAACCTCCAGGATAGCCTCTCGACTCTATTTGAAATCTCTTAGCCACCATGACCTTAATTTGTTACCTTTCTTTTCCCCCTTTTAGTCAAGAAGCTATTTTCAATCCCTCGCTGCCAGGACCAGGCTCATTTCTGGGATGTGTGTTGCTAGGGAGATACCCTCCCCTGGGAGTCATGTCCCTCATGGGAGGTGGGGGGAGGTTAATGAATTTATTTGCTGAGTTGGGCTTAGAGAGAGAAAAGGCCACATCTGAGCAACAAAAGGGGTTCCCTGGAGGTGCCTCTTAGACATAATTATAGGGGGGCTCAGCCTCCTATTTACAACACTAGGTTTCACAAGAGCAAGCCTCAAGTGGAGGGCTTGACTTACTAAGTCGGGGCTTCCTAATTTCACATAGCATGTTATGTCCATGATAAACAAACAATGTCTCACGTTATAGTCTCTTTGGAACAGCACTCGCCCATCTCTCAGCACCGACTGACCCATGTTCGACTGCTGTTTTCATGGAAACCTTCACTTCAGCCTTCAAACTTCTCATTTGAATATTTGCTACTCCCACCAAGCTCTGCACCTGCGGCGGCCCCACCCGGGCCCTAGGCCTCCAGGCTCACCTCAGCGGCCCTCCTACTCATCGTGGTGTAGCATCCATGGGG